>NC_142020.1:8275000-8640000 GCF_049901735.1 Notechis scutatus
ACAAGCGGCTCGCCCTGTCTCTCTCAAAAGGAGCCCAATGGCTTGTTACAAACAGGACACACCTGTGTTCTTTCTTTGGCAATATTAGAGTGAAAAGCTGACGCCCTACTTCCATAAATAATTGCCCGGGAATATTCTGGGAGTCTCCCATCCTAAAATAAGGCAGATCCAACCCTGCTTAGCTTTTTGAACGTCAGCCAAAGTTGGCTGCTATCTGCTAGGACTGGTTGATGTTATAAATTGCTGGGAAGCTATAGGTACATGGCTGTAGGTAATGTGATATAAGGGCATCATCTCAATGGGTCGATCTCAGCTGGGCAGGATTTTTGGAAAAACATACTGCTTCTCCGATGAGGCCAATGGCCTTTCTCAGGTGTCCTAGAGTAAGGAAGGACAGATTTTGTATTCAAGCGAAATATTCCATGCCTAGAAAGTTGTCTGAAGGTCTTCACTGAAAGAATAGGATGGATTTCGGAGGGGACACCAGCTGTAAACTGAAATGCAAAATCGATCTTAGCATCGATTGAGAGTCCTAGAGCTTCTAAACCAGGGGTCTCCAACCTTGGCAACTTTTAAGGCTTGTGGACTCCAACTCCCAGAATTCCTCAGCCAGTTTTGCTTTGCTTTGCTTGGCAACTTTTAAGACTTGTGGACTTCAACTCCCAGAGTTCCCCAGAATTCCATGCTGGCTAGGGAATTATGAGAGTTGAAATCCACAGGTCTTTAAAGTTGCCACGGTTGGATGCCCGTGATCTAAATGGGGGCCTTTAACTTTGTTTTTAGTTATCCGACACCGGAAGTGTGTCATATGTGCACTAAAGTGATCACGATACCAAATGTGTAGTTTTGTTCTTTGTTTTCAATCTAAATTGTATTGTAATTGTCTCTATGTGTGCGTGTGCGTGGTCTCTTTTTCTTTTGTGAGAGCGAAATGTTAATATAAGATGAATTGCCAACAGTAGCAAAAAAGGGTACCAAATAAATCTCTTTTTTTTTTTAGCCCATTGTAGAGGATTCTAGGCAAAACAAAATGCCAAGTTTTGATATGGAGAAGATTTGTAAAATGTTCAGTACCGTTTTTATACGTATTGTTAATGTCTAAAGAAGAGATCAAGAGATGAATGAGGCTCTTGGTTGCCATTTCTTTTCATGTGTTTTTTTCTACTTTTTTTTTTTAAAAAAAAAAACTGTATTGATCTTTTGAAGGGTATAATTAAAACAATTGTCCAAGTTCTCAACTTTGAATCTCAGAGGGTTTCTTGGGGACGTCTTGTGAATCGTAAGCAAGTCATCACCTGGCCAAACCTGACTTTATGATCTTTTTTTTTTACTGCAGTCAATAAGTGGGATCACTGGTTGATCATCAGATAAAAGAAACCAGAGTGAGTCAGTAAGATAACTTGAGAAAGCATCTCAGATATGAGCCTCCTTATCTCTGGGGAAGATGGATGGATGAATGGATGGATGGATGGAAAGGGAAAGGGAAGGAAGGAAGGGAGAGAGGGAGGGAGGGAGAAAAGGTGAGGAAGAAAAGAGGAGAGGGAGGGAGGGAGGAAGGAAGGAGAGGAGAGGAAGGAAGGGAGGAGAGGGAGGGAGGGATAGAGGAAGGAAGGAAGAAAAGAAAAGAAAGAAAGAAAAAGAAAGAAAGAAAAAGAAAGAAATATGTCAGTGGAGATTCTCAGGTCAACCAGCTCATGTCCCACAAGTGCTTTTTCCAAAAGGCAACTGGATTATCTTGGGTTTTTTTTCTTTGAAAGCCTTTCATTTCTCTTCCAAGAAGCTTTTTCAGCTCTAACTGACTGAATGGGAATGGAAGGATGTATATTCTTCACAGTCATCTGGTCATTAGATCCACGACCAGATGTCTGCAAAGAATATAAATGCTTCCCTTTTAATTTGCACTCCTCTATCCAAGGTTCAGCAATTCCTCCAGGTTTCCAGAGTCAGGAAAAACCTGGAGTCTGGAGGGGAAGCATCCCAAGTTTAGTTTTCCAGTCCTCGCCCATCTATTTTTTTTTTTTTTAACAGAATAACATCTTCTCCTCTTCAACATCTTTTTGGTATTGTGGTGACCAGAACTGGATGCAGTATTTGAAGTGGTCTCATCAGTACAGTATAAAACAGTACTATCACTTCACATGATCTTGATGCTACCTCTTTGTTTTATGCAGCCTAGAACTGCATTGGCTTTTTTGGCTGCTGAGCAGAATAACACAATAACAGAGTTGAAAGGGACTTTGGAGGTCTTCTAACCCAACCCGCTGTTCAAGCAGGAGACGCTATACCAGGGGTCTCCAAACTTGGCAAGTTTAACCTTTGCGAACTTCAAGTCCCACAATTCCCCAGCCAGCATGATCGATTATACCCTTCAAAAGCATGGCTGGCTGGGGGAGTTGAAGTCCACAAGTCTTAAACTTGCCAGGTTTGGGGACCCCTGCCCTACCTCATTTCAGACCACAGATTGTCCAATCTGTCAGCTTCCACCTTCGCTTGCTTATCTGCTTCGCTACCAGGCAGTGACAGTCTGCCATGAATTCTGGGGAGGGTGGATGGGAGGGAGGATGCTTGGGGAAAGCTAAAGTAATTGCTGTATCTCCCTGAGATGCTGCTTCAAGGTCACCAGGCTGGCTAATGAAAACAGACCTGGTCCAAGACGATGTGGGTTGGCCGCAAGCTCTATGGGCCCACAAGCCAAAGCTCCTAATTCTGCAGAGTAGCCACAACTCTAAAACTGGGGCATTCTGATTTTGTAAAGATCCCGCACCTAGTTAGACATCCATTTTGGTGGCCAAGATGTGGAGGGATACGTGGTTGGCTGCCCTATATGCACCACAGTGAAAGGACATGTGGGTAAAGCACGGGGGGCTATTGAAACAAGTTACTAGTCCCTTGGCACCCTGAAAAGAGGTCCTTTGTGCAGCCCTTGTGTTCAGCTGCAGCATGGTGATGGCGCCATTTAGGTGGGTATCCTATTGTTAGTTGCAAAGTTGTGTCCAACCCATCGTGACCCCCTGGACAACGTTCCTCCAGGCCTTCCTGTCCTCTACCATCCTCCAGAGTCTAGTTAGGCTCAGGCCAACTGCTTCTGGGACTCCATCCAGCTCCCTCCTTCTCTGCCGTCCTCTTCTTCTTTTGCCTTCCATCGTTCCCAGCATTCGGCTCTTCTCCAGCGAGTCCTTCTTCCTTCTCATGAGGTGGCCAAAGTCTTTGAGTTATATCTTCAGGATCTGGCCTTCTAAAGAGCAGTCTAGGATTGACCGGTTGGATCGCCTTGCAGTCCAAGGGACTCACCGGAGTCTCCTCCAGCCCCAGAGTTCAAAGGCCTCCATTCTTTGGCACTCAGCCTTCCTTATGGTCCCACTTTCACAGCCATGTGGGCATCCTACCCAACTGCATGGCATTTCCACCCCATGAGGAAATCCTTTTTTTTTTTTTTCTAGCTTCACATTGGAAATGCACCAAGAAAATGACCCAGTAGGACAGAAAAGCGGAAAATGTCGAGGGAGGAAACAACGGAGAGAGAAGATAGTAAACAGAACAACAGAAATGTTGGCTTCTCTTCCCCGCCTCTCATGCATTTTTTTCCCCATTTAAATTATTGCATTTAATACTCTGCACATCCGGTGAGGTTTCTGCCTAGCAGAGAGATTATTTTGATTTAAGTTTGAGGGTTTTTTTGGCCAAAGCAGATAGCCTTTTCTGCCAAAGAGAAAACATTTATTCTTCTTCCCACCCACCCACCCACCCTCTCCTCTCCTCTCCCCGCCTCTCCTCTCTTTGCAGCTTCCCCCATTCTTGTTTTTGCTGCCCTCTGCCCCTGGTTAGCTGCGACCTCCCGCTCCACTTCCCACATCCCCCTCATTCCAAAGTGGTGTTTGGGATGCAGCCAAAATTTCAGGGCTGTTGAAAAACTTTTTGAAAAACAAAAACAAAACAAAAAAAAAAAACCATAAAAACCCACAACCTGTGCCAGCAGAAAGACAAGCAAATGAAAGAAAACTTAAGGTGGTCACGGAAGAATGTAATGTTTTCTCTGGAAAGTTATCTGCATTTTCTTTGACAATGGGAAAATTATGCATGAGGTACATATAATCCCAGCAATTTTGTTTATCCCTCTCCTCCTCCTCCTCCTCCTCCTCCTCCTCCTCCTCCTCCTCCTCCTCCTCGTCTCTCTTCTCTTTTCTTCTCTTTCTCATCTCCTTCTTTGTCTCCTCATCCCCCTCTCTTCTTCACCAATTCTCTTCTTCATTCTCCCCTCCTTCTTCTCCTCCTTATCTCTCTTCTCCTTCTCTTCTTCCAATCCTTTTCCTTCCTCTTTCCTCTTTGTTGCTTTTCTCCTTCTCTTTCTCCCATCTCTTTCTGTGTTTCCCCTCCTCCTCCTCTCTTCTTCCTCTCCAATCCTCCTCTTCCCCTCCTCCTCCTCCTCCTCGCCTCTCTTTTCTGTCTCTTCTTCCAATCCTTTTCCTTCCCCTTCCCCCTTACTCTTTTCTCTTTTGCCAATCTTTCCCTTTCTGCGTCTCCCCTCCTCCTCTCTTCTTCCTCTCCAATCTTCTTCCTTCTCCTTCCTCCTCCTCCTCCTCCTCCTCCTCCTCCTCTCTCTTCTCCTCCTTCTCCTTCTCCCTCTCTCCTAACCCTTCCCTTCCAGCACTTCTAATGCTACCTAGTTCAGTAATGAAACATCTGCAAGAAAACGGAGGGCACCAAAGACCCCCTCATCTCAACCCTGAGGTACAAATATTCTCCTTTATTGGTGGCTTGCTATCTTTCCAGGGTAGACCCCTTTTTGCCCGTGATTCCTGCAGCCCCACGTAAGTGTTAGGAAAGTGGCAGAGCAGTTGCAGATCTCCTTTGCTCAAGATCATCTCCGGGCCTCCATGCCAGTCTGGTGGAGAAAGGGGCCCCTTTCCTTCACTGGCACAGAGGTCAAAGAGTTGACTTCATGGGCGATCAGTTTTCTACCACCGGAGCCAAATACAACGTGGATATTTGCAGCCATGAAGAGGGTGGGAAGGAATGTGCGAGGGTTGTTGGCTTGAGGTTGTTCTGGCTCTGAGGCATCACAAAAACTCATCCCATCCAAAGAGGCCTGGAGGATTGCCTGAATCCAGCCATGCCAAGCAGGCAGAGAACTAGTGGGGTTATTTATTATTATTTTTTCCTGGCCAAGGACAAAGGAAGGCAGAGAAAAGATCGTTTTCAAATGCTCCACTGCATTTGTGGGCAAAGAAGAGAAGCGGATGCAGGAAGAGTTACAAAAGGCCATGGAGGCCCATCACCCTTGCTAAACAGCATCAGGACAAACCAGTGGAGTAGCACCTCGATGGTGTTGGAGAAGAATCTGTCAGAGGGAAGGTCTGAAGTCCTATGTGTCCTTTCATCACTTGCATTTTCTTGTTGGAGGCCTTGCTGCTCTCTGAGCTTGGTTGTTTCCTTGCAGATATTTCACTCACTACTATCACTTGTAGATGTTACCAAAGTTAGGTAATAAAACATCTGCAGGAAAACAACCAAGCTCAGAGACTACAAAAGACCCCCAATCCTCCTCCTCCTCCTCCTTGTCTCCCTTCTCCTTCTTCTCCCTCCTTGTCTCTTTTCTCCTCTTTCTCCTCTCCTCTCCTTCACCAATCCTCTTCCTCATTCTCCCCTTCCTCCTCTTCCTCTTTCTCTCTCTTTTCCTTTTTCCAATCCTTTTCCTTCTTCTCTTCCTCTTCCTCCTCCTCCTCTTCTCCCAAACCCCCACTCTCAGCTAGTACTGATGAGGTTCCCTAGTGAGGTAACGAAACATCTGCAGGAAAACAACCAAGCCCAGAGAGCACTAAGGTCTCCTGAGTTCAACCCTGAGCTACAAATATTCTTTTATTGGTTACATTTTCTTCTCCCTGGTCCTTCAGGGACAAGATTCCAAGGTTTGCTTTTCTCTACACAAACAGGATAATGCAGAAGGGGGTCGGTCTCCAAAATTTATCATTATGGCTTGCAAAGCCAGGTCAGACCACCCCCATTGGACATGTTCAACAACACTCCATAAGAAAGTCCCCTGATCCAAAGGAAACAGGGTACATTTGTTTTTTTTTTTAAATGACAAATGTGTAAAAAAAACACACAATGAGTCACAAAGAAACCCAAAGGCAAAAAGAAACACACCTTTGTTCTACTTGTCATGTGGCAACTCCCCCAAGTTTTTAATGGCTAGTTCTTATTGCCCGATCAGCTTCCTCTTGAAGCCTACCTACTAAATACAAGGTTGAAGCTCTACTATATGCTTGCTAAATCATGAGGGCTATACTCAAAACTCTAGCTACGCTCAGGAGCCCTAAAGTTATGACAGTTATGGGGTCCTTGGTGCTCTCTGAGCTCAGTTGTTGTCTCGCAGACGTTTCATTACCCAACTAGATAACAACATCAGTGCTAGGAGGGATTTACTCCATGTTTATATACAAGTGTTGTGCCCTGCATGTGTTGATGGAGATGTTCTTTATTATTTGATGATGTTATTGTTTATTGTTTGATTGTTTAACCGATAACAGATAATCAGAGTTGGAAGGGACCTTATAGGTCATCTAGTCCAACCCCATGCTGAAGCGGGAGACCCTACACCATTTCTGACAAATGGCAGTCCAATCTCTTCTTGGAAGTCTCAAGTGATGATGCTCCCACAATTTCCAAGGGCAAGTTTGTCTGAGTTAGCGGTTCATTTTGGGTTATTATTATTTTGTGACAGCTCAGAAAGCACCAAGGCCTCCACAATTCAACCCTGAGCTGCAAATATTTTCTTCTATGGCTACAAAAAAACATTTCCTAATATTCCAATTGCATATACTCTTCACCTATATCTGGTGGGGGCGGGAACAGAGGATTTCAAAATCATTTTAAAGTCACTGGGAAGAGCAGGGCAAAGTTATTAGCCTGGGGGGGTCATCGTCTGTTTCTGAGGATGGGGTTTTAGAAATAGAAGAGCTCAAAAAGAATGACAAGGCGGCGGCCGAGATTCACGCAGGCATGTCTCTCCGATAGTCTTTCTCCTGCTTTGTCCCTCTAAAAGGCCACATAATTTTGCCATCCAATTTCTCATAAATCCTGCAAAACTTTGCAGCCAGAATCTCTTTTCGTCTGTCACAGTCCCGGGCCGGGGTCAAGGTGGGGGAGAGAGAGAGAGACAAACAAACCACCTTCTGAGAAGCAAGATTCTTTTCCCAACCCCTGGAAATAAAATCACGCCGAGCGAGGGAAGAAAAAAAAAAGCCAGGAATGTGTGGGGCAGATTCATCCCAACGAAGCCCCTGTGTCTTTGCAGGGGTTCAGCCTTGAGAAGCCACACAATGGGGGCCTCTGAGGAGACGTTTCCCGCCATTTCTTCCCCCTTTTCATCGCCCGCCTTTCACTTCTCTCCCTTCAGAGCCCCTCTTCCCCCCCTTGGAACCATCTTTCCACCCACCCCCTTTTTTTCCTTCTTCTTCTTCTTCTTCTTCCAGGAGATAAAAGTCTTGAATATGTGAATCATAAAAGAGGGCGCCTCAAAAGTCGCTTTAATGCCACCACCTCCTCCCTCCCTCCCTCCCGTCCCAGTTGAAAAGCCTTTCTGGAAGAAAAGAATTTCAGGCGGTGGTACAGATGATCGTTTCTCTCCGGCGTCCTTTTGTGGAGGGACACAAGTTGGGTGGTGGAGGGGGAGGAGAACAGCTGGGTGGGAGGGCTAATCTGAACTAAAGCAGGGGGCTGAGGAGGAAGGTGTTGGGCAGAAGTTCAGGGCCATATAACATAACATACGAAGAACGGTTGCGGGAACTGGGCCTGGCTAGTCTAGTGAAGAGAAGGACCAGGGGAGACAGGATAGCAGTCTTCCAATACTTGAGGGGCTGCCACAGAGAGGAGGAAGGGGTCAAGCTATTCTTCCAAAAGCACCTGAAGGCCAGACAAGGAATAATGGATGGAAACTGAACAAGGAGAGATTCAACCTGGAAATAAGGAGAATTTATTGACAGAACAATCAACCCATGGAACAGAAATTGCCTTCAGAAGTTGTAGAAGCTTCATCCCTGGAAGCTTTCAAGAAGAGACTGGACTGCCATCTGTCAGAAATGGTGTAGGGTCTCCTGCTTGGGTGCGGGGTTGGACTAGATGACCTACAAGGTCCCTTCCAACTCTGCTATTCTATATTCAGTGGAACAGCTTGCTTTTGGAAGTGGTGGGAGCTTCATCCCTGGAAGCTTTCAAGAAGAGACTGGACTGCCATCTGTCAGAAATGGTGTAGGGTCTCCCGCTTGGGTGGGGGGTTGGACTAGATAACCTACAAGGTCCCTTCCAACTCTGATTATCTGTTATCATCTGCCAGTCGACGGCCATGCTCAACTTATGACCGGAAGTGAGTCCCGGCATTTCTGTGGCTATAAGCGAGATGTCAGTTTAAGCAGGTTTCACCTCCTTGCATGACTCTCTCCTCGCCACTGGCCGTGAGGGAAATTTCTCAATCCGCTACAACACTTGAATTTGTCACACAGTCATTGTGTGAACCTGGATGCACATCTTCCCTTTATCACTCCAAATTCTATGTAACAAGTCCATCATCACCTTGGTGCTAATTGCTGATTTCTCAACACCCCTATGCAGAATGGGCTGGCAACTTTGTCAGTTGTCACCAATATATATATAAAAAATAACCAATGCTATGTATTCAGTATGCCTTACAGCCTAATCAATTTATGGCAGCATAAAAGTATTTATAAGACTAGATTTCACTTTGTCAAAGGTTTACTGTGTTACCTTGAGTTACCTGTGCTGGGTTTGGTGGCCAAATGAGAGAGAGAGAACATTGGATGCACACACACTGAAAGAGGACGATAAGCAAGAAGTAAAACCAGGGATAATTGGCTGATGCACATCCATGAACAAAAACAGCTATTAGCCCATTCTGCATAGGGATTTTGAGAAATCAGCAATTAGCACCAAGATGATGATGGATTTGTTAGATGGATGGATGGATGGATGGATGGATGGATGGACGGATAGATAGATAGATAGATGATAGATAGATAGATAGATAGATAGATAGATAGATAGATAGATAGATAGATAGATAGATAGATAGATAGATAGATAGATAGATAGATAGATAGATAGAGATAGATAGATAGATAGATAGATAGATAGATAGATAGATAGATAGATAGATATTAATAAATATGCGATAGATGATAGATTGATAGATTGATAGATTGATAGATAGATAGATAGATAGATAGATAGATAGATAGATAGATAGATAGATAGATAGATAGATAGATAGATAAGATAGAGATAGATAGATAAGATAGAGATAGATAGATATAGAGATAGATAGATAGATAGATAGATAGATAGATAGATAGATAGATAGATAGATAGATAGATAGATAGATAGATAGATAGATAGATAGATAGATAGATAGATAGATAGATAGATAGATAGATAGATAGAGAGAGAGAGAGAGAGAGAGAGAGAGTGTTTTGGGACAACCATGACCTGGATGACTGAGAATCTCCACAGACAAAATCTCTGTAGCTTTTCATTTGATTTTCGTTTTCATCCGGGCATGGGAAAGAGTCGCCCAACATCGCTTCTATCTGCAGCTCTTTAAAACAGCTCCATCATTTCATAGGATTGGAAATAGACATGGCCACTTTAAAAAGCTGTGAAAGCTATGTTTACCCTGCTGTGTGTTCAAAAACCCCTTTTCCTATTCATTTATTTATTTTCCTCAAGCATCCCAACCTTGCTCATCCTGGCCTCACAGTAAGTTCGTTAGAGATTATGCAAATGCAACCTTCGAACACGGTGGGTTTTATACTTTTGGAATCACGTTGCAAAATACCAAACTTGGCTAGTTTGCCAGAAGCGACTTATCCTCTTTTGGCATTCTTGCCCGGATTTCCACCCCACCCCACCCCCCTTTCGAATTTGTGCATCTGTTAGATTCCCCCAAACTTTCCCACTGATCGGTCCATGGGGGCCTCTGACAGCTGGGGAAGGCGGGCTCTAACTCAGCATAGTGACAAATTCCTGACATTTACTTCTGCTTTACAACTTCTGAGAAAATGCCTGGAGATTTGCAAAGGGGAAGAGGCTGGTGTAGGGAAACGGGGAGGGAGAGAAACTTTGCTCTCTCATTAAGCCCAGCTTTCTTTTTTCTCTCTCTCTGCTTCCAATCTGCTAATTGCTCCAATCTTGGGATTCTTTGCAAAAACCCTTCCGACCACTTATTGCATGTTTCCCCCTCTCTGGGGCCTCTCCAACGCTTTTAATCACAGGTCCCAGCCTTCTTCTTTTTTTTCCAGATAAGGGGAGGGGGTCACGCTTGGGCTTTGAATGGCAGGCAGGGGGGGTCAACCTCTGAAAATCAAGGAGAGAGAGCCAGGACAATGCAGGAAAGGAGGTCAGGATGAAAAAATATATATTTTAATTTGCCCTCGCATGTGAATTTCCCCCGGATTTTCAAATCTGTAAAGATGGTTTGCTTTTTCCATTTTGCTTCTTCGACACCTTTGAGGGGAATTTCAAAGGATTCCTTGCTTGACTGTCAGGGCTCAAATTTGCATCCTGGCCTTAAATTATAGCCAAAGATTAAACAGGAGGTTCTTCTCCCTAACTTATTTATTATTATTATTTTTATTTATTTGTTTGTCGAGCATGTATGAGAAAACAAGGATAACAATGAACATAACATATAAACGTATAAGTATAAACAGGTATAAATAAGTATATACATAATAAAATGAAATGATAAAAATGAACAAACAATATTGCTTATCAATTTAGATTAGCTATGCATGTTATATAGCCACCATTTTTGGACAAGTTTATATAGAACTTTAAGATACATCCCCTGTGAAGACATCCCCTGATTTTCTTCCTTCTTTACATAATTCTCTTCTTATTTTTATTTTTTACAACTGTATTTATTATTCATTTTCTTGTTTTATTGATTGCATTCAATGAAAACCAGCAAACCTGTCCTTCCATCTTTTATATGCATAACCCCTGTTCTTTCCAGGCCTTCATCTTGATGCTTTCCTCTTCCCCTCCTGCTTTCCCCACTGCTTCCCCCCCTCCTTTTTCCTCTAATTCCTTCTTTATTTATGGCCGCTTTATAGTTTTGTCTGATTTTCTGCTTGCTATTAGAGTAATTGACTGCACCTGCCAGCTAGATCTGTCTAATTGGAGAAGTCGCCATGGTTAAGGGATCGGGGCTTGCTCAGGCCCCAGATTGTTTATGTTAGTGTAACCTTCTGTCTTGTGCTCTTGCGTAGTTCCCAGCGTGGAGACGGCCCTGCTATCAGTTGCAAAACTATAGGGTTGCGTGACTGTCATCATCCAACATGCCTAACTTGGTTTCTTGGTCCCTTGGTACTCAATTGCTTCGAAACTCATCTGATTTGGTGCTCAATGCATTTGGATTCAAACATTTTGCCCCAGTATTCCTTGTTGGTTTGGTACTCAACACACAAGCTAGAACTTCAATCAATCAATGAGCATAGAGCTGGGAGGGACCTTGGAGGTCTTCTAGTCCAACCTCCTGTTCAAGCAGGAAACTCTATACCATTTCAGACAGTCATTTCTTTAAAACCTCCAATCATTGCTGTTGGCTGCCTTGTGATTCACTACATTATTCCTTATGGGGGAAAAATTGTTTGGCACTCATCATTTTTGGTGTTCATTGTACCTCCCAGAACCAATTAATGATGAGTACCAAGGTACCACTGTATACAAAGGGTTGTCACAGACAGGAGGTGGTAGATCTTATTGCCCAATAGGACAGGACCAGAACCGATGAATTAAAGTTACAAAGAAAGAAGTTTTGGACTTATAAAGGAGAATATTTGTAGCTCAGAGTTGAACAGTGAAGTCCTTGATGCTCTCTGAGATTGGTGCTAGCATTGACGATCTTGACTGTCCAGCTTTCAGGGTTGACACTTACTTAGTTTTGGGAATGAAATGTCTGGAAGAAAACAACCAAGCTCAGAGAGCACCAAGGACCCCTCAGTTTTATGCCTCACATGCTGGTTGGGGAATTCTAGGAGTTGAATTCCACGCATCTCAAAGTTGCCAAGGTTCAGAAAGATTGTCTCTAGAGATTCTCAGTTCACCCAGGTCATAGTTGTCCCAAAGGTGCTTTTTCAAGAGGCAACTGGATTTTCTGGTTTTTCTTGATGATGTTTTGCTTCTCATCCAAGAAGCATCTTCAGCTGGACCCTTTGGGGTTCAGAAAGATTGATCTAAGAAAGGTAGAAAGACAACCCCTTAGGTCTCCTGCTTTAAAATGGTTGCTTTTCTTGATGAGCAGTTCCTGAGTTGCTAACAACCAGGTTCCAAGGAAATGCAATGGGAGAAGAGATATTCCTGAATTATCTTTCTCTATTCTTAGACCTTCCTAGCTAGAAGATATTTAGTTTTCCAATTCATAGTATTCTGAGCCTCATTTGGACCTGGCTTTTAAGAGCCTCATTTTTCTACAATATACCAAGCTGGACAATTGCCACAGCCCACTCTGTGGAGGAAAAGCAAGGCCATCCTCATCAACCTCCAAACCATCTAAAAATATCTCAACATCTTGCTACGACAGCTCTCCCTTGAGAGGCTGGCAATGAATCAATCAGCACCTCTGTCCAAGGTCCTGAACAAACCTACCTGGCCAAAGTATCGAGTTATCCTACCTAGTCTAACTGTGACATCAGTAAGTATTGCTGTTTTGTATTCAATTTCTCCTAAGCTGTGATGGGACAGGTCACCATGGAAGTGCTTGAGCTAGTTTGGTCTCATGGTCAAGGTGCTTGCGTAGGAACCGGGAAACTGTGAGTTCTAGTCCTGCCTTAGGCATGAAAGCCAATTGGATGACTTTGGGACAATCACCAGGAGATGGTGAGTTCTAGTCCTGCCTTAGGCATAAAAGCCAACTGGGTGACTTTGGGCCAATCACCAGGAGACCATGAGTTAAAATCCACCCTTCTTAAAGCTGTGAAGATTGGAAAACACTGAAATTTAAGGTTGGATGATGAATTTCTCAAAGGAATAAAATATAACTCATCCTTAACTGTAACTGAAGAGGGATGGGGAGGAGACTCACAAATGAAGCAACAACATCTCTTTGGTAGATTGCATTGGACATCTTTTTCCAAGAGGGAAAGCAGAGATTAGTAAAAGGGCATTTTAAAAGAAAAAGAAAAAGAAAAAATAAATCTAAATTTAGAAACACCATCCCGTTATGACTGAAGGAGCAGGCCTTTTTCTGGTTCCCAGTTGATCACAGCATCTTTCCCAAATGGGCTAACTAACATTTCATCAACCCCGTGGAAAGACCGGATTTATAAATAGATTCTTATACAAATTCAATATGAAAAAAAGACCAGAGTGAAGAGATCCATATGTTCTTCGATTGTGTGTGTATGTGTGAGTGAGTGAGTGAGAGAAAGAAAGAGAAAGAGAGGGAGGAAGAGGGAGAAATTAAAATAAAGTTGGCTTCCAGTTCCTTTTCCCCTTGAGTATCTACAGATGCTTTTGCCTGACTTGAGGGTCTTTTATTGCTGTAACTGGTGTCACTTTCTTGCTCTGTATGTGCGTGCATGCATGTGTGTGTGTGTGTGTGGGGAGAGAGAGAGAGAGAGAGAGAGAGAGAGAGAGAGAGAGAGAGAGAGAGAGAATGAGAATGAGAATGGACTGATTCCAAAAAAGAAACCAAATATTTAGTTCCCACGCTTAAGCAAAGGGGAAAGAATGCAATACACATTTCAGTTTTGGCCATTCAGGAAGTCCTCAACTTACAACTTACGACTGAAATAGAGCCCGCAATAAATCATTAAGCAAGTCCTCATAGGACTGTCCCTGATTTTAATGACTTTTTTTTTCTAGTGTCCATTAAGTGAGCACCTTGTTTGTTATGGGAGGGTTTTTTTTGCCAGAAAGAAGAAGCGTAAATGCTAGTTTTTGGCAAAAAAAATCATCATAAATTGCAGTTTTGTGACCACAGGACACTGTGAATGGTCATAAATTCAGGCCAGGCGACCAAAATGCAGTCCTGGAACCATGGGGCCATCAGAACTTCAAAAATTATGGGTCATAATTATCTTTGGAGAGGGAGAATTGTAATTTCAAATGGCCTCTAAGTGACTGGACATAAGTTGAGGACTACCTGCGCCTCTGGTTTCAATCAGTTTTGATTATTCTTCAGAACTCACGAGGACAGACATACGAAGATAAAATAGCATGTGAGGAAAAGACAAAAGGGTTTTCAGTAGATGAAAATATCTGTGACTCGGGGCTCAACTGCAGAGATGCTCTCTGAGCTTGGTGGCTTTCTTGCAGACGATTCATTACCCCACTAGGTAACCTCATCTAGTGAGAGGGAGTGTGGAGTTTGCACTTCGTTTATGTAGCACTAGCTCGATACCCGAAAGTATGTGGTCGGGCTTAGTTTGGGGGGAGGAAAATAAGGGGGAAAAAATTGTGCCTCTGCCTACCAGCATCTATTGGTATTCATCTTGCTAGCGTCCTGTCAGCGTGTGAGAGAGTTGAGGGCTGTTTGGAAACTGAAGCAGTATTTGCTGTGTGAGCAAGAAGGAGACAGCAAGGAGCCTGGGTGTGGCTTAGCTCAACTGTTTGGGACTAAAGCTGTTTGATGCTGTGAAACTAAAACTGAAACTGAAACTGAAACTCCTCTGCTTGTGTTTTGCATTTGGAACAGATTTCTTTTCAGGTGGGGAGGGGGAATAGAACTCCTTAGCATCAGAGTGTGTTAATCATCATCATCATCATCATCATCTAGGAAATGCTAATGGTCTGATAGCCATTTCAAGAAATCCTTTTTTAGTGAGCACCTAGAAGCCAAGAGGAACATACGTGCCAAATGTCAAGTTTGTAGGTTTTACGGTTCTGGAGATTTTGTGATGATGTGTGAATGGTATTTTGCTTTTATATATATATATATATACACACACACACAATCCAGAAGCCTGATGATGGCAGATGAGATTCTGCCGAAACGTCGCTACAACTTTAAAAGCACAACTACTATGACGTGGGAAAATACCCGAACAAAGCTGAATGCCATACATGTAAGTACCCGTGAAAACTTAAGAAAACACACACACACACACACACACACACACACACACACACACATATATATATATATATATATATATATATATATATATATATATATATATATATATATATGTATGTATGTATATATGTATATATATATATATATATATATATATATATATGTATTATATGTATATGTATATATATATGTATATGTATATGTATATGTATATGTATATGTATATGTATATGTATATGTATAGATAGATAGATAGATATAATAGCTCGCCCTGCCAGTGTTCCTGCTTTCCTCCTTGGTGGCTCCTGGATTACAACAAAAGGACTTTCAGTGTTAACAAGGGACAATGATTCTCACGCCGTAGCATGTGAGCCTTTCATGATCCACCGAGGAGAAAAAGGAAATATAATCAAAAGCCAATCCTGACGGCCTCTTATGGACCGTCTAGTATGCCAGGTTATTCTTCCCTAAGCCTAGTTTTCCTTGACTGATGTCCTGATGTGCGATGCAACCTCCTTGGGATCAGAGGGGTGGCTCCTTTGCATGAAGTCAGCACAAAGCAAGCGATGCATTCCGTGCATTTGGCAGGATGCGGGACTAGTTTTGCCGCTTTCGTTCAATCTGGCATGCTTGAGAGAGACTGTGCCTCTAATGACTTGGTTATGCCGGTGGCCCACAAGAATTTTGGATGACACATCCACTGAGTGCCTCAAGGAAATGATTTTGGGAGGTGTCATTTCCCCCCAAAGTGAGGACATTTTCAGGTTTTTGTCCCTTCCTTCCTCCCTCCGCTCCCTTCCCCAACCTTCCCTTCTTTCCCCTTCCCCTTCTTCTTTCCTTTCTTCCTTCCCTTCTCCTCCCTTCCCCTTCTTTCCTCCCTCCCTCCCTCTCTTCCTTCTTCCCTTCTCCTTCCTCCATTCCCTTCCTCCTTCCTTCCTTCCTTCCTTCCTTCCTTCCTTCCTTCCTTCCTTCCTTCCTTCCTTCCTTCCTTCCTTCCTTCCTTCCTTCCTTCCTTCCTTCCTTCCTTCCCTGCTTCCTTCCTTTCCTTCTTTTCTTTGTTACCTTCCCTTCCTTCCCTCCCTCCTTCCTTCTTTCCTTTCCTTCTTTCCATTGTTCCCATCCCCTTCCTTCCCTCCCTTCCCCTTCCTTCCTTTCTTTTCCTTCCCTTCTTTCCTTCTTTCCTTCCTCCATTCCCTTCCTCCCTCCTTCCTTCCCTTCCCCTTTCCCTCCTTCCTCCCCTCCTTCCCTTCCGCTTCCTTCCCTTCTTTCCTCCCTCCTTCCTTCCTTCCTTCCTTCCTTCCTTCCCCTCCCTCCCTTCCCTTCCTTCCCTTCCTTCCCCTTCCTTCCCTTCCTTCTCCTTCCTCTTCCTCCCTCCCTCCTTCTCCTTCCCTTCCCTTCCTTCCTTCCCCTTCCTCCCCTTCCCTCCCCTTCCTTCCCCTTCCTTCCCTTCCCTTCCTTCTTCTTCCTTCCTTCCTTCCTTCCCTTCTCCTTCCTTCCCTCCTCCTTCCTCCCCCTCCCTCCCTCCCTCCTTCCTTCCCCTTCCTTCCTTCCTTCCTTCCTCCCTCCCTCCCTCCCTCCTTCCTTTCTCTTTCTTCTTTCTCTCTCCCATTTCCTCCCCTCCCCAGATAGTTCTGTGTTCTGCCCAACATGTCCCCCAGAAGGGGCATGGAGAAATCCTTTCTGCTTGGGGATCCCTTTCCTGCAGGAAGATGGCCTCTGTCCGTTGGGTTGATTAATGCTCAGAGGTGAAAAACGACCCTCGGGGGGATTCCATGAGTTTCTCCTTCTTCCTCCTCCTCTTCCTCCTTGCCAGGGAGATGGACTTGCACCCTGGGCCCCTATCTCAAGGCCTATCTCGGCACGCACCTCCTCCCCTGCTCCCCTTCCCCAACCGTTCCCTTGTGCTGATGAGGGCTGTGTGCGCTTCCCTCCCTCCCACCTCTTGGCTGTCTCTGAAAATAGCACCACCTGTTGTGGTTGTCCATGCTGTGTTACATTCAGATGCCCGGCTTAGTTTCCCGCTCCTCGTTCCCCCCCTCCCCCACCCCCGACTGCCCCCACCAATAAAAAGAGGCTTGGGAAGGAAGGCTGGGGCTGTGGGAAAATCCGAGTGTGTGGGAAGATGGTGGGGAACTGGGGAAGGGAGGGGAGGGAGGGGGAGATGCATCTTCTGGGCAGTGGGGGTGGAAGCTGGCACTGACCAGCCCCTCCTCATTTAGGAGGCCAAAGATCCCACGTACAATTGGGGAGGGGGAGGAGGAGGATGTGAAAAGGAGAGGTCACTTGAAGCGAACCAGGCATCGGAGGGGCTTCCTTGTTTCCAGTGGGCTGGGTTTTGTCACATCCTATCTGTCTTTTCTCTTCCAATGGTCCCTTCTGCTTTTTCACACACACACACACACACACACAGAGAGAGAGAGAGAGAGAGAGAGAGAGGGAGAGAGATGCCTTTCACTTAGGCTGATAGCCGTCAAGATCTTCCCTCACCACCCTTGGATGGTCCCATGGGAATCTTGGGGTCGGATTCCAGTTTGGAAGAGTTGGAAGTGGTTGCCTTGAACATCTTCAGAGCGAAAAATGTTCTCTCCTCCTCTTAAAGAGGCAGCAATGCCTTCAAAAATTCTGCACAGGGGGATCATCTATTATTCTCTCCCCCCCCCCCCCCCCCCCCCCCTCCCCCCCCCCCCCCCCCCCCCCCCCTCCTCCCTCCCTCCCTCCCTCCCTCTTTCAAAGAGGCCATGGCACTATCTATAACCTTCAAAATAATTCTGCAGCATTTGGGGGGAGATCAATCTATCTATTATCCATCTATCTCTCTCTCTCTCTCTCTCTCTCTCTCTCTCTCTCTCTCTCTCTCTCATTAATTATCGCCTCCCACTCCATCTCCCTCCCTGGAGGTCTTCTACTCTCAGGCAGGAGACCTTATACCACTTCAGAAAAATGACTGCCTCTTCTTGAAAAACTTCCAGTGATGGAGGAGCACCCGCAACTTCTAGAGGCCAGCTGTTCCACTGGTTGATTGTTCTAACTGCCACAGAAATTTCGCTTGAGTTTGAGGTTGCTTCTCTCCTTGGTTAGTTTCCATCTTTCTCTTCCTGTCCTGCATTCTGGTACTTCGGAGCATAGGTCGACCCCTCCCCTTCTTTGTGGCAGCCTCCCCCCTCAAAGATTGGAACGCTGCTATCATGTCACCCCCCAGTCCTTCTTTTCTTTAGACGAGCCATACCCTGTTCCTGCAACCATTCCTCACATCTTTCGGACTCCAGCCTCCTAATCATCTTCGTTGCTCTTCTCTGCCCCCTTCCCAGAAATCCAGCATTTTATTCCAATCGCACAAACAGACCGGCCATCTTGACTGTTAATTTAACACACTCACACACACACACACCCCTCATTGGATGCAGAGGATAAACTGGCAGAGAAGAAAACCTGGGCTAAAAATAAATAAATAAATTTACATCTTTCCCACAAACCGGGCCTCTGGGAAGCAATTTTATCCACGATCTAAATTGCTTGTCATCGCTGCATCTAATAGAAGCAAATTCTATGGTTAATTATGTTTTATAAGCCCACCACCTTTCCCTTTCTTAGTCCCTGGGTTTATTTTTGGCAGCCACCCCAAACGTTGGGGAAAACGTTTCTTCCCCCACATTTTCCATTCTGCCCATGATTGATTAACCTCTCCTACTTGCCCTCCTTCCAAGTCCAATTAAGGAATGCTGTATTTATTTTAATAGTGGAAAAT
The DNA here is from genome assembly GCF_049901735.1 of Notechis scutatus. Classification (NCBI taxonomy): domain Eukaryota; kingdom Metazoa; phylum Chordata; class Lepidosauria; order Squamata; family Elapidae; genus Notechis; species Notechis scutatus. The sequence continues at coordinate 8,293,838 of NC_142020.1, forward strand.
CCTGAATTTAATGCAATCCATGCAGATACCCCCAACAGGAATACAGAAAACTCCCTGTCTTTCTTCCTCACTTACTCTCAGTGGGTCTAAGATGACCAGAGGTGGTGAATTCAGCCGGTTCTGACCAGTTCTGGAGAACCGGGAGCGGAAATTTTGAGTAGTTTGGAGAACCGGCAAATACCACCTCTGGCTGGCCCCGCCAACCCCATCTCTTCTCCGCCTCCCATTGAGTCCCAGCTAATCGGCTGGGTCTTCTTTGGTTGCCCTGCACAGGAGAACGGAGCTGGAAAGCAGGTTAGTGGGGTGTGATGACCCGGAGTGTAACACAAACGTAACAAAATCCAAAACGTAAATAAATGTCCTTTAATGCCTCCAACTTGGCCCCACTGTTCAATAATTTCCAGTTGGAGATAAAACTTACTCAAAAATAGTCTTCAAAAGAAAGCAATGCAGTCCGAACTTAATGAGCAGATAGAGGTGAAATAAAAACCAAAACAAATTACAATGAAGGAAATTCCACAATGGACCAGGATAAGTAATTTACCAAATTCAAGGAGATAACAAGACACAGTCTGTTGAAAGGACGCCAACCAATATAACTTCAGCCCAAAATAACACATGGTTTGCTTCTGGCTACGCTGTGTTTTAACCATCTCTCTTATATGCTATTCTCCCCAGCTGCAACCAATGAAGGGGATCATGGCCGCTTCCTCTCTCGTAAGCCAAGTTGTTTCCTTCTCCGTTCCTCCCTGCATGTCCTAGGATGCAGAGGGGATGGGCCTGGTTCTTCCTCTGACTGCCCAGCCGGCCTCTGCCCTTCCCCAGCCTCCTCCACAACCTCTGGAGCCACACCTCCACTCCCTCCTCTGCCTCAGAGTCCGACTTAACAAGGGCATGACATGGGGTGGGGAGGGAAGGGGGATTTTGCAGTAACCTTCCCCTGTACCAAGCCACACCATGCCCACAGAACCGGTAGTAGAAAATATTGAATCCCACCACTGAAGACGACCCTTCTGTTTCAAAGGTGAATTACTCGGGGTTAAAAGAACCAGTTTCCTTTCAAATAAATACAACTCAAGACAGACATTTCCTCGGTTTTAAGTGAGTAGCATCCAATTTTACAACCATTCTGGCCTCGGTCGTTAAGTGAATCACGGTCATTTTTAAGGGAAACACACAGTCATTAAACTGAAGCCACCTTCCTTCACTGACTTGGCTTATCGCAACCCAGCTGGGGCACAAACATTCATTACAAGCCGGGGGACGCTGAAACTGTCATAATAAATGCAGGGTAGTCCTTGACTTACGACCACAACTGAGCCCAACATTTCTGTTGCTCAGTGAGAAATCGAGGTTTGCTCCCTCTTACAACTTTTCTTGCCACGTTTGCTAATTGAATCACTGCAGTTAGTAATGTTTTTTAAGTGAATCTGGCTTCTCCCGTTGACTTTGCTTGTCAGAAGGTGGCAAAAGGAGATCCCATGGACCCCCCCCCCCAGGATGCTGCTACCGTCATAAATATGAGCCATCTGTCAAACAAATGACAACTGGCTCATATTTGGCAAATGACTCATCTGTCAGGGCTCCAGTAGTTACCCCCCAAATTAAATCATGAGTCTCTAGCCAGATTTCCAAAGGCTTAAAGAAGATTTATTGGGAGTAAACATGCCAGCACTGCCTGGTTGTAGCCTACTCTGTGACACATCATTCATTGTCACCCTTGAGCCTGGTTTTCTCCCCACCACCATCCCCTGGGTGTATCGTAATTCATATTCTCCAATGAGACACATCCATAGCCAAGAGTCATCAATCGTGCTCTCCAATTAGAATTTTGTGAGGCAGAAACTTCAGTCACCTAGAAACTATCTTTGTTGTGGTTAGCTGGCAGCAGGTAAGGATGGCTGAGGAGAGCGAGGGCTCAGATGAGGGGCCAGGACCATTAGGGAGTGGACTGCTGCCTTCAGAGATTGTGGGGGCTGGAAGCAGCAATGAGGAAGTTCCCGAGGAGCCTGTGCCAAGTGCGCATGTGCGCAGGGTTGCTCGCTGGAAAGAGCAGCTGCAGCAGCACGGGCGACTCGGGAGTAAGGCTGCAAGGTAATGGCTCCTCCCTCAAGAAGATGAAAACCAGCTGTGAAACAAACCTTCTTTGCAGAAGGCAAAGACATTTTGAAACTCCAGCCTCGTGGACATTCCAGTATCCTGAGTTTGTATTTGAAGATTCTTTTTATTGCAAATTATTTCTTGTCTGTTATCTTTTGGCAAGTCTCGCACAGTTTGGCAAGGCTTGCGCTTATCACAGCTAATTATTTTGTAAAAGCATGACAAGGTTTCTGTTCCTTTTGGATTGTATTTGATTTGTTGGAAAAGGGCATGGGGGTCGGAACAATCTTTGAAAACACTTATGGAATGCAAGTTGCCCACTGCTCCCCCCTCCCTTTCTGGTGGTAACTCTAAAAAGACCATAGACATATTTTATGAGTTGACATCATATTTACCACAGTTGTAATGTCCCGGGGTCGTGGGATCTTCTTTTGTGACCTTCTGGACAGTGTAAGTCAATTGGGAAAGCCAGATCCACTTAACAACCATGTTTCTAACTTAAAACTGCAGCTATTCACTTAACAACTGTGGGAAGGTCATAAAAGGGGGAAAACTCACTTAACAACTGTCTCACTTAGCAACAGAAATGTGGAGCTTACTTTTGGGCCGTAAGTCGAGGACCACCTCTATCTCAGAACTGGCCTGAAATTTATCCATAAGCAAATTTCGTGGAGGCTCAAGAATTACGGCCAACCTGCAAACGGTCTTTCCCAGCAAAAGAGAGAAAGTCAATTTTTTTTTCAATTCCCATTTTCAGAACCTGCTTTCAATCAATGAGCTGCTAGCCAGCCAGGCAGGCTTCAGGTTTATGGTGGAAAACTTGGGGTAAAGAAAGAGTCGGGCGCAGGAGTTGGGAATGTTTTTGATGTGCTTTGCAGCCGAATTCATTTCCTTTGGAGGCATTGAGTGAGGTGGGAAGGAGGGGGAAGGAAGGAATTCAGTCCTGGAAAGAGAAAAGAAAAAAGAAAAGAAAAAAAAGAAAAAAAAAGAAAAGAAAAAAGAAAAGGAAAAAGAAAAGGAAAAGAAAAAAGAAAAGAAAAGCAACTTTCATCGAAAAATAATTTATTTGTAAGGCCACCCCCTGAGGAGTGGCAGGGAAAGATGGTAGAATTCGCAGAAGTGGCTAAATTCATTTGTTCAGTTCCGGAGGGAAAAGCTACTTTTATAAAAGACCACAAACCTTTTACTGAAAATAAGAGAAAAATGAGGTCTGGATTTACCAATTAAAAAGAGCTGTGAGACGGAAACTATATTCTGTAATTTTTAAAGAGAGGGGGGCGAATTGTGTTAATGAAGTATACAACAGCTGTTAAGAAGATCAGAAGACTATTCTTTAAGTATTTGTTCTTTTTCTTTTTCGACTTTCTATTGTTTTCAACACTTTTTTTCTTTCTTACTTTTCTAATATACAGTACATATGTGTGTGTAGTGCTTTCTTTTAACTTTGGAAAAAAACACTTTAATTATAAAAGTGTGTCTGTGTATCTATAATTTTTAATCAATCTATATTATATATATATAGATAGATAGATAGATAGATAGATAGATAGATATAGATATAGATATATAGATATATAGATATAGATATAGATAGATATAGATAGATATAGATAGATAGATATATAGATATATAGATATAGATAGATATAGATATATAGATATATATTCAAAATACCATTCACGCATCATCACAAAATCTCCAGAACCATAAAGCCTACAAACTTGACATTTGGCACATATGTTCCTCTTGGCTTCTAGGTGCTCACTGAGAAAGGATTTTTTGAAATGACTATCAAAGCATTTGTGTTTTCTATATTATTATTAACACGCTCCAATGCTAAGGAGTTCTACTCCCCCTCCTCACCTGAAAAGAAATCTCTTCCAAATGCAAAACACAAGCAGAGGAGAGGAGTTTCAGCTTTAGTTTCAGAGCACCAAGCATCTTTAGTCCCAAACAATCGAGCTAAGCCACACCCAGGCTCCTTGCTCTCTCCTTCTTGCTCACACAGCAAATATTGCTTCAGTTTCCAAATAGCCTTCAACTCTCTCGCACACTGACAGGACGCTAGCCAGATGAATACCAATGGATGCTGGTAGGCAGCGGCAGAATTTATTTCTCCTTATTTTCTGCCCCCAAAACTAGGCCCAACCACATAGTTTTGTAGTGAAGCACGGGTATCCAGCTAGTTTTATATATATATGAAAGGTTTCCCCTGTTCAGTCATGTCCAACTCTAAGTGCTCATCTCCATTTCTTGGCTGTGGGTTCCAGCATTGTCTGAAAACATTTCTGCCAGTCGTGGCCAGCATGGCTAGACACTAAGGCACACGGAAGGCTGTTATCTCCCCACCAAAGTGGTACCTATTGATCTACTCGCATGCTTTCAAACTCCTAGGTTGGCAGGAGCTGAGGCGAGGGTGGGAGGTCATCTTGTTGTGCTACCCTCAGGCTGTGGCAACATTAATTCTGGACAGAGACTGGACCAGCCATTTGTTCAGAATGATATAGGTCTAGGACATCCTGCTATGGGCAGGGAGGTTGGACTAGAAGACCTCCAAGGTCCCTTCCGACCTTATGATTCTATGCTCCATGTTCTTTGTTCTACTCTACTAAGTGCCTCGTCCCCACTTCTCTTTGCTGTTCAGCAGCTCAGCAATTTCCCTGATACGCGTTTGAAGCACCATCCATATACTCCTTCACCAGCCCAAAGATGACCTCTCATAGCGTAGAAAAATTAGATAAGAAAACTATATATTTAGTATTTACTTGTCTCAACAGCAGCAAGGATTATCTTCACACAATATTGGAAAAATGAGGAAACACCGCAAAAAGAGATCATTAAGAAGATATTAGATTGTGCTGAAATGGACAGACTTACACTGCAAATCGAAGAAGAAAGAAGACACTGAATATTATCAAATGTGGAATTTATTTTACCAGTGGTTGGAAAAAGGGGGTGGAGGAGACTAAGAATGGAATCTATATTATTAAGCAAATTAAATATACCCAGACAACATGATGTTTATTAAGCACTAAGAAAGGTAATTAATAGAAAATTAATAAAATTTATTTTTTTAAAAATAGAACCTCTTATGGTGCAATCTATGTCTATCTTAGTGTGAATTGTTAGAGAGGCCACTTTGCTCGAATGTTCAGGAAAACCAAGAATTCCCTTCGAGATCTGCACACTCCTGACTGGTAGAGCCAAGTTTATTGCTTTGTCAAGTTTGTTTGGGAAAATAGACGCTAAAAAAAACCCCCAAAACCAATGCAAGCTATAAAAATTAGCAGTCCCTCCTTTGAATCCTCACCTTGAATGCCAGGGGTGTCACTCAGTGACTGGGCATGACACTGGAATTCATGTCAGTCGTGCCCTGATATAAACCAGACTTTCCACAGCATGAATGTGCGTTGGTGGGAAAACTCCATGTGTGATGCTCCCTTTTTCGGAAAGCTAAAATCTTCTCACTGGAACGAAAACTGTTGTTTGCATTTAATCCCTTCCTTTAAAAAAAAGAAAAGAACAAAACCAAAAAAAAACTTTCTCTGACAAGAGCTATGGTTCCAAGCTCACGGAGCCAGCTGTTCTGCATCTGCTTTTGGAGGCTGGAGAGTCCTGGGGTGAGGATAAAAAGTTGGGGTGATGATGGAAGAGAAATGCATGAAAAAGGAATGGGGGGGGGAGGCAGACTGAGAGCAGATGGCCTCCCTTAGAACATCTGTTGGATTTCTCCAAGGCAGGAACTCTCAATCTCCAAGATATTCAATTGCATGGGTTTCAATTCAGTTCAATCCCGAGCTACAAATATTTTCTCTTCGATTGGCACCTTTATATAAGCAAAGAGCAAACCCCACTGCCTTCTAGCACTGATGATGTTACACAGATAGTGGAATGTCTGCAAGAAAACACCCAAGCTCAGAGCACCAAGGGCCCCACAATCATCCTCCTCCTCCTTCTCAATTCCACTTCCTTTTAGCCCTGATGATGTTACCTAGTTTGGTAATGAAAAGTCTGCAAGAAAACCACCAAGCTCAGAGAGCATCAAGGACCCCTCAGTTTCCTCCTCCTCCTCCTTTCTCTCTTTTTCCCATTTCCCTTTCTCCTCCATTCTGCAAACCCCGTTGCCTTCTAGCACCGATGACGTTACATAGTTAGGTCACGAAATGTCTGCAAGAAAACAGCCAAGCTCAGAGAGCACCAAGGACCCCACAGCCGTTGCCTCCTCCTCCTCCTCCTCTTCCTTCTCCTCCTCCCCCTTCCTTTCTCTCTTTTCCCAATTCCCTTTCTCCTCCATTCTGCAAGCCCCATTCTCTTCTAGCACAGATGATGTTATGTTGTTAGATAATGAAACGTCTTCAAGAAAACAGCCGAGCTCAGACAGCACCAAGGACTTCCCAGCTCAACCCTGAGCTACAAATATTTGTTTCTATTTGTATTCTTGGTTCTGCTCCTTGACTGGGCTACCTTGCAGGGCTAACAGTTGGACTTCCTTCTCTGCAGCTCCAAGGGTCATAACATCCCCACCTCTAGCCCATCAAGCAACTGTTTTCCATTCCAGTCATTTATAGGCAGGACCGCCTTAATTTCTCCCTGCTGTCTCTTCAGGTCCTCTGGAGTTGAAACAAGCCAGACAGAAGCTGACATGCTTAACAGCAAAACCTATCTTGCAAAAACTTCATCCGTGGAGGCTTTCAAGAAGAGACTGGACTGCCATCTGACGGAAATGGTGTAGGGTCTCCTGCTTGGGCAGGGGGTTGGACTAGATGACCTACAAGGTGCCTTCCAACTCTGTTAATCTGTTAAAAGAGAGGAGAGAGAGACAAGGGAGGGAGGGAGGGAGATGAAATTAATGTACATCATGGCTCTTGGCATCAGGCATTTGGGCCACGTGGAAAATATGATCCTCGGGTCAGCGGAAAGAAAAACATCAATCACCCAATACGGCATTGAAGGCATCTCTGTGGTTCCAAGCCTGCTGTTTAAACCTCCTTGAATGAACTGTCCTTCATCCCATGCTATGCAAATAAACACCAGGGTCAGAGGTCAGCAGCAAGAATACAAACTCAGCACCCCGGGAGATGATATTTCTGCGTGGAAAAAGCAACTTTGCACCACTCCTAGCGGGAACTAAGAATGATGCAAGGGCAACTTTTCTGAACTTGGCACTCGCCTGATCTTAGCTAGGCAGTCAAATAGGAATGTTGGATTCTTACTTCCTCTGTTGACCAACCGGTCAGAGAAAAATTGGGCCGCCTGACTAATTCTAATTCCCCCCACCACCACCCTATACAGGTAGTCCTCAACTTAGCACAGTTCATTTACTAACCATTCAGTTACAATGGCCTGGGGGGGAAAAGTGACTTGTGACTGTTTTTAACACTTACGGCCCTTGAATCCTCCCCATGATCAAATGGTCAACATTCAGGTGCGTGGCCACTGGTTCATGTTTTTTGACCGCTGCTGTGTCCCAAGGTCCCCTTTTGCAACCCCCTGACGAGCAAAATCAATGGGAAGCCACATTCATTTAACGGCCGTTTTGCTAATTTCACAACTGCTGTGATTTAGAATAGAAATAGAACAGAACAGAATAGAAGATGGAATAGAAGATAAAATAGACTAGAATAGAAATAGAATAGAAATAGAAATAAGAAATAGAAATAGAATAGAACAGAACAGAATAGAAGATGGAATAGAAGATAAAATAGACTAGAATAGGAATAGAATAGAATAGGAATATAAATATAAATAGAATACAATAGGAATAGGAATAGAATAGAATAGAAGATGGGAATAGAAGATAGAAATAAGAAACAGAAATAGAAATTGAAATAGAAATAGAATAGAATAGAAGATGGGAATAGAAGATAGAATAGAACAGAAATAGAATTGAAATAGAAATAAGAAATAGAAATAGAATAGAACAGAATAGAATAGAAGATGGAATAGAAATAGAATAGAATTGAATAGAATATAAATAGAAATAGAATAGAATAGAAGATGGGAATAGAAGATAAAATAGAATAGAAATAGAATTGAAACAGAAATAAATAGAAATAGAACAGGAGCTGGAAGGGACCTTAGAGGTCTTCTAGTCCACCCCCTTGCTCAAGCAGGAGAACCTATACCATTTCAGATAAGTCTCTTCTTAAAAACCTCCATTGATGAAGCACCCACAACTTCTGGAGGCAACTTCTGTTCCACTGGTTAATTGTCTTCACTGTTAGGAAGTTTCTCCTTAATTCCAGGTTGCTTCTATCCTTGATTAGTTTCCATCCCTTGTTTCTTGTCCTGCCCTCAGGTGCTTTGGAGAATAAATGGACCCCCTTCTTCTTTGTGACAGCCCCTGAGATATTGGAACACTGCTATCATGTTTCCCCTAATTCTTCTTTTCTTTAGACTATAGGTTTTCCTGCTTGAGCAGGGGCTAGACTAGAAGACCTCCAAGGTCCCTTCCAGCTCTATGTTGATTGATTGATTAGTCCGTGCAATGCGTCACCTCCAGAAGTTGCGAGCTCTCCATCACTGGAGGTTTTTAAGAAGAGACCGGACAGCCACTTGTCTGGAATGGCATAGGGTCTCCTGCTTGGGCAGTGGGTTGGACTAGGTGACCTCGGAGGTCCCTTCCAGCTCGATTCTGGCTCTATTCCGATGCCACCACCAATGAGCGTGCAATCCTGCACTGCATCCAGCGCCGAGCGCGCACCTTCCCGCCAGCTCAGCCGACCTGCGAGCTTCCCTCCTGGGAAAAGCCAAGCGGGGAACGGAACCTCCCCGTCTCGCTCGTTTCCACCCGGAGCGTCCGAGCGGCGCGCGGCTCCCCCGAGGGCGAGCCACGTGGCTGCCGAGGAAGTGCCTTTTTCCGGAGGTGAAGGGCGTCTGGGGAAAGAAGCGCTGGGAAGGGTCCGGGGGCGGAGGGAGAGACTTGAATTGGATTTGCATTTAAAAAGGGGGGCGGGGAGAGAGAGAGAGTGAGAAAGAAAGAAAGAGGGAGGGAGGGAGAGAGAAAAGAGGGAGGGAGAGAGAAAGAAAAAAAGAGGGAGGGAGGGAGAGAGAAAAGAGGGAGGGAGGGAGAAAGAAAAAAGAGGGAGGGAGGGAGAGAGAAAAGAGGGAGGGAGAGAGAAAGAAAAAAAGAGGGAGGGAGGGAGAGAGAAAGAGGGAGGGAGGGAGAAAGAAAAAAAGAGGAGGGAGGGAGGGAGGGAGGGAGGGAGAGAGAGAAAGAAAAGAGGGAGGGAGAGAGAAAGAAAAAAAGGGAGGGAGGGAGGGAGAGAAAGAAAAGAGGGAGGGAGAGAGAAAGAGAAAGAAAGAAAGAAAAGGGAGGGAGGGAGAAAGGGAAAGAAAGAAAGAAAGAAAAAGGGAGGGAGAAAGAAAAAAGAGGGAGGGAGGGAGGGAGGAGAGAAAGAAAAGGGAGGGAGAGAGAAAGAGAAAGAAAGAAAAGGGAGGGAGGGAGAAAGGGAAAGAAAGAAAGAAAGAAAAAGGGAGGGAGGAGAGAGAAAAAGAGGGAGGGAGGGAGAAAGAAAAAGGGAGGGAGGGAGGGAGAGAAAGAGAAAGAGGGAGGGAGAGAGAAAGAAAAGAGGGAGGGAGGGAGGGAGAGAAAGAAAGAAAAGAGGGAGGGAGGAGAGAGAGAAAGAAAAAGGGAGGGAGGGAGAAAGGGAAAGAAAGAAAGAAAGAAAGAAAAAAGGGAGGGAGGGAGAGAAAGAAAAGAGGGGGAAGGGAGAGAGGAAGGAAGGAAGGAAGGAAGGAAGGAAGAAAGAAAGAAAGAAAGAAAGAAAGAAAGAAAGAAAGAAAGAAAGAAAGAAAGAAAGAAAGAAAGAAAGAAAGAAAGAAAGAAAGAAAGAAACCAAGCCGGCTTCTGAGTGCAAATCTGCAGTAGCTCTGTCCCTTGGTGTGGTTGGAAATCTATTTCTTGTCCCCAGCTGGGACGTGCACTCTGCCCATGCCCTGGAGCAACTTTCTCTCTCTGCCTTACAGGTAGTCCTTGACTTACAATAGTTCATTTAGTTCAAAAAAGCAACTTATGCCCATTTGAAAATTGAAAAAAAGTGACTTAGGACCATTTTTCACACTTAGAACGGTTGTAGCGTCCCTGAGGTCACGTGATCAAAACCCCGGACCCTTGCCAACTGGTTCATATTTGTGACGGTTGCGGGGTCCTGGGTCAGGGGACCAACTTTTGTGACCTTCCAGCAAGCAAAGTCAAAGAAGCCAGATTCACTTCACAACTACAGTGCTTCACTGAACAGCTGGGACAGGAAAGGTCCTTAAAATGGGGCAAAATTCACTGAGCAAATGTCTCGCTTAATGACAGAAATGTTGGGCCCAATTGTGGTTGTAAGTCGAGAACCACCTGTATTTTATTTCCAGACCATCCATCTTGCAATTGTGCTGAGTTGCTGAGCAGAGATCTGCATGCATTCTTGCAATTAAATGGGGGAACGATATTGTTCTCTTCATAGAAAAAAACCCCTGCAATTGTTCTCCTTCTTTTGGGCAAGCCCCCCCCAAAGTAGGACTGGCTGGGAGAGGTTTTAAGGAATGGCTCAGGGCAGTTGTGGGAATTCATTTTTTTTTTACTACCGGTTCTGTGGGGCAGTGATCCCCAACCTTTTTATGCCGCGGCCCGGCACCGGCATCAGCTGAGCGCCGCGCCCGTGTATCGCATCAACTGGGCGCGCCATCTTTTGACGAAAAGTGCTTCCGGTGACTTCACCGAAGCACTTTTTCATCAAAAAGATGGCGGCGCCATGCCCGTGAGCTTTTTCGGCAGAAATGGCTTTCTACCCGGAAAAGCTCACCATAGAGCGATGCCGCCATCTTTTTGATGAAACGCGTGCTTCCGGTGAGCTTTCTACCCGAAAAGCTCACCGGAAGCACTTTTTATCAAAAAGATGGCGGCGCCCAGCAACCAGCGGCCCGGTAAGACTTGTTCCGTGGACTGCACGTCCGCGGACCGGCGGTTGGGGACCCCTGCTGTGGGGTGCAGTTTGGTGGGCGTGATATGGTGGGTGTGGCTTGGTGGGCGTGGCAGGGGAAGGATCCTGCAAAATCCCCATTCCCTCCTCACCCCACTAACCTGCTTTCCAGCTCCGTTCTCCTGGGCAGGGCAACCAAAGAAGACCCAGCCGATCAGCTGGGACTCAGGAGGCAAAGAATAGAGCGGGATGGCAGGGCCAGTCAGAGGTGGGATTTGCCGGTTCTCCAAACTATTCAAAATTTCCGCTACTGGTTTGCCACAACTGGTCAGAACCAGCTGAATACTCTGGTTCAGGGCTGTTTATTGTAGTAGTTTATACTGTGGCAGGATGAACAACGCAGCAAAGGTTTTGTTTTCATGTCTTCCAAAGTCTTAACAATCTGCATTTTGCGGGGTGGGTTTCTGATTAAATATTCTTAATTTGCAAAAGAAAACGTGTTTGGTGCAGTGGCTAAGCAAAATCTCTGTGTCTGTAAATTGGTACGGAATTTAACTAAGATTTGAGAAGACATATTAATCCAACCCCATATGGAAAAGAGGGAAAAGAAGGTTTTTAGGACAACTAAAATGGCAATCTTAACATCTACTGAACTAGTGCTAAACCCGATTGAGTTCAATAGAATTAATTTACAGAAAAGATGGATCCAGAAGATGTTGAACAGGTGGCTGCTGAGTTACAAGGCAAGAAAATAGACGGCTGGGATGTTTTGCAAATTGCAGCCGGCACTGGCTTGACAGCTTATGTCGTGTGGGCAGGAATTCTTATGCCTGGTTTCCGCAAGGTGCCCTTAAAACTACAGGTAAAACCCAGTAACCGAATAAGGCTTTTAAAGGGGAGAATGGCACTGAGTTGTGCAGGCCAGGGAGAAAATGGGGATGGAGAGTGGGGGCAGTTTGTTTTCTCCTCCATCCTTGACTTTTACATGTTGAGCCCTGGAGAGGATTTTTGAAGTCAAAACTTTTAAGATACGGCAGGAAAGTCTATGGATAATTATCCCTTTGCTGGGGATAATACGAGGAGAATACAACAAAGAGAGATAAATATATTATTTTACATATAACGACTGCAGCCAGAATTGTGTATGCACAAAACTGAAAACATGATAATATCCCCTCCGAGGGGATAGTGATAAAAAAGATCTTCTTAGACTGCACGGAGATGGACAGGCTCCCACTAGAATTAAAAGTTAGAGGTGAATCGGAATATTATTTGGTCTGGGATGCATGGTACAATTGGCTAGATAATAAAAGCAAAGATTAACAATGTTATTATTATGCATATATGAGTACTTGCGATGTTGTAGCATTTTAAAGAGTGTACATGTGTTATAAACTGTTGAAAAATGTTCAATAAAAATAGTGCAAAAAAGGGGGGGGGGGAAGTCTATGGAGATTCTTAATCATCCAGGTCATGGTTTTCCCAAAGGTGCATGTTTTTTTTTCTGGAGGCAACTGGACTTTCTTGGTTTTTCTTTGAAGACGTTTCGCTTTTCATCCAAGGAGCTCCTTCAGCTCTGACAGGATAGTGGGGAATGCAAGGTTTTATATTCCTTGCAGACAGCTGGTCATTTGCATTCTTACAGAGAGCCGTTGAGGCCACTTGGAGGTTTGTCTGTGTCCTCAGGGTCACCTGAATGGTGCAAATGGGTGTGGAGCCTACTTGAAATTCATTTTTCTTTTTGAAGACGTTTCGCTTTTCATCTAAGAAGCTCCTTCAGCTCTGACTGATGCTGGGGAATGGAAGGTTTTATATTCCTTGCAGACTGTTGGTCATTTGCATTCTTTTAGAGAGTCAGTGAGACCACTTGGAGGTTTATCTGTGTCCTCAGGTCACCTGAGTGGTGCAAATGGGTGTGGAGCCTTCTTGGGACTGTTGAAAGGACTGTGTTGTGGAGCTGTGCTTTCTGCAGGATGTTTTTGTGCCCTGTGTCCCTTCACTGTTGAACGCAGGCTGTCGGGGATGGTTCTGCAAATGGTTCTGTGTAAATCATCTTCAAAGAAAAACTAAAAAAAAAAAAAATCCAGTTGCCTGTTGAAAAAGCACCTCTGGGACAACCCATGGCCTGGATGATGGAGAATCTCTGAATTCATTTACTCCCGGGTAGAATACCAATTTCTCTCTTCTTCCTTCAGGTCCCCTACATCCCAGCAAGTGCTAAACAAATGGAGAACGTGATGCAGTTACTCAAAGGACGTTCTGGGAAGATCGTAGATCTGGGCTCCGGGGATGGTAGAATTGTAAGAAAATCTCGTGGCTTTGCTGTGTTCTCCTGCGAGCATTAAAATGGGACACGGGGAAGTCCTTTTTTTGGGGGGGGGTCATAAATAAAAGATATTTTGCTGCTCACGGGGGAACTTGTGAAGTCCTTCGGCCAGCCACTGGATTTCATACGGAGAGGAGCAGAGCGTTGTAAGGGTGGTGATGACGCAAACAGAGCTCACCCACGACACCCCGTGTTCAACAGTGAAGGGACTTAACAACAGTTCATTTAGTGACCCTTCAAAGTTATAGCAGCTTTGAAAAGAGTCAGTTATGGCCGTTTTTCACATTTACAACCAGGGATGGGATTCAAAAATCCCAGCAACTGGTTCGTTGCCCAGTTGCTGGGTGGGTGTAGCCTACCGGTATTTTCCCCTTGGGTACAGAGGCCTCCCCCCGGGCCTTTGGGAGGGCAAAAACAGCCTCCCCGGGCCTCTGGAGGCCCTCCGGAAGCCGGAAACAGGCCCATTTGTGGACTTTCGGTACTTCCAGAAGGTCCACTTTTCCCCCTCCCAGACCCTGCACTTACCTGCATCGAAAATGGGCCACGTTGAGACTCCGGGGAGGGGTGAGTGGGGCCAGCCAATTGATTCAAATACCGGTTTGGTGAACCAGATGCAAATTTAACAGCCAGTTCACTCAAACCGGTCTGAACCAGCTGAATCCCACCCATTGATGACCATTGCCGTATCCCCTTGGTCACCTGATCAAAATTTGGACACTTGGTAACTGACTCACGTTTATGACAGTTGCAGCGTCCCAGGGGGGATGTCACATGATCCCCTTTTGCGACCGCCTTGATGGCCAAAGTCAATAGGGAAGCCAGATTCACTTAACGACTGTTACTAACTTAGCCCCCTTGGTGATTCACTTAAGACCTGTGGCAAGAAAGATCATAAAACGGGGCAAAACTGACCTCTAACCACCGTCTCACTTAGTGACACAGATTGTGGGCTCAATTGTGGTCATAAGTCAAGGACTAACTGTATTATGAGCTTGAGGGAGTGAGGGGTGGTTTTTTTGGGGGGGAGGTTTCTCTTGACAGGATTTTTGAGAGAGGGGGTTCTTTTTTCTTTTTTTAATTTTAAGCATTAAAATTTTTAAGCATTTTATTTTGATTTCTGCCTGAAAACGACAGGAAACCATGAGGCTGAAATTTTGGGAGTGTGAACAAAAGGTGATACAGGGCCTAAAACAAAAAATGTGGATAAAGTTGGCTCACCTCTAACTTAACCAGGATATCTGGAGTCTGACCTGTTTTTTTCTATTTTCCTCATGACCTCTGATTTCTGGAAAAATCTCCCTTTGTTGATGATATTATACTGTACATTGTTGCTGTTATTAGTTGATAGTTTGATTTGTATATCTTAATATTTTTAGTTTTGTATCTTTTTTTCTTTTGTTAAACTGAAAGAAAAGTGCCTTTTATTAGGTAATAATATTGAAGAGAGTTGGAAGTAACATTTTTTTATTCATTTCCTTACTTAAAATGTGATTTTGTGCCATTTTAAAAACTTTTCTATCGATCCTCGCCTTTTTGGTTGCAATTTTGTATTTTAAACTTTAATTTAAAAAAAAAAACTTATTTTGCTTGCCTTAACATAGTTGCAGTCTGGGGAAGTTTAGTTTGCCCTGTTGCTCGTTATCCTCCTTCATATTTTATTTTATTGTATATTTATATTTAATATTTTATTTTATTTTGCCACAGAAATGGCATGGCTTGAGAGCTGTGTGCAGTATTTCAGTTATATTGTTTTTTTTTTCCTTCTTCTGTGGGTTGGTTCTGTTGCTGTGTCAAGAGTTATGTAACCTTTGGTGCTCTTTTGAGATCCTAAAATACTCCCGAACTCTGTTAAAAATGGAAAGATGAAACCATTCAAAATTTGGAGGTTCACTTCTGGATATTTCCAATTAAATTAACTAGGAGATGGAGCTGTCTCTCTCTTTCCCCGAATCCTAAGAGAGCTGCACTCAATCAGAATAAAACCAGATTAAGATGGTTTGTTTGATCTCCTGGAAAGCAGCTCCTTGTGCTTCTGATGGATACAAATCCAGGAAATAAACAAACTTGGTTTATTTATATTTGCAGGTCCTGGAAGCTTACAAACAAGGCTTCAGGCCAGCTGTTGGCTATGAACTCAATCCATGGCTGTTGCGACTTTCCAGCTATCGTGCGTGGAAAGCTGGGTGTTACGGAAAAGTTTCTTACTACAAGGAAGACCTTTGGAAGGTGAGGAAAAAAGGGAAAGATATTGGAATTCTGAGCATAATCCCAAAAGTGTTTTTTTGTTTCAAGAGGCAGCTGGGCTTTCTGGTTTTTCTTTGAAGACGTTTTGCTTCTCATCCAAGAAGCTTCTTCAGCTCTGACAGGATAGTGGGGAAGGGAAGGATTTATATTCCTTGCTGACAGCTGGTCATTTGCATCCTTTTTAGATAGTCGTTGAGGCCACTTGGAGGTTTATCTGTGTCCTCAGGGTCACCTGAATCATGCAAATTGTTCCTGCAGTCTGCAATATTTTTTCTCTAAAAATCCATTCCTATTCCCACGCCATTCAAAGGGTGTTCATCCCAAATTGCATAGCTAAAAGTCTGTAGAGATTCTCAGTCCTCCAGGTCATGGATGTCCCAAAGGTGCTTTTTTCAAGAGGCAACTGGACTTTCTTGTTTTTTCTTTCATTTCACTTCTCATCCAAGAAGCTTCATCAGCTCCGACTGGATGGCGGGTTGCATTCACACACAGTCTAAAAGGATGCAAATGACCCGTTGTCTGCAAGGGGTATAAATCCTTCCATTCCCCCACCATACACTCAGAGCTGAAGAAGCTTTTTGAGTGAGAAGCGAAACTTCTTCAATGCAAGTGACACAAGCCTTGTGTCCCCATGGGCCATGTGGGTGGTGAAGCCTTGTGTTCCCGCACAGCCTGGATTAATTGCTTTGCAGGTGACATTTCTCTGCAGACCACCAAAATTGTCTCGCGGACCACCAGTGGTCTCCGGGCCGGCCCAATGGTCGGCGACCACTGCTATAAAGTATATCCTGGTCAATCTTTGCAGCAACTAAACCAGCCCTTGTGCTACGTTGTGGTTTATTTGGCTTCTGCTTCTTGCACTTGGCTGGGTTCAAACTCCTGAAGTTCTCCTTTGCAGATCGAAATCTCTTGGTTTCTACAACCCTCTGAGTCAAAGCCAAGCCGATATTATTTATGGCTTGTGAATGAAATGGGAAGACCCACCCAGTGAGTTGGACCAAGAAAGATTTTTTCATTTTTGCTCCAGAACTTTTTAATAGAAGCTGCCTTAAACATTGCACAGAAAGTAAAACTTTCCCCCCACCCCCTAATTTATGTTTTGTCTTTTTAAGGTGAACTTATCAGATTGTCGGAATGTAACTGTGTTCCTGGCACCTAGTGTGGTATGTATCACATTTTCTCCAGGGGAGGGTTTTTCCCCCCCTCCAAAATACAGTATATATCCATGCAGATGGTAGTAGTGGGAGTGAAGTGTTTGTGGCAACCGTAAATATTATTACTGTCACTGATCAGTTTGAAAGCAAATTTTGAAACAAACTAGGAGAAACACAGTAAAACTTAATTATTACAAAATTGATGTAGTGAAGTATAAGAAGAAGTAGGGGTGACATGATAGCAGTATTGCAGTATTTGAGGGGCTGCTGCGGAGAAGAAGGGGGACCATTTATTTTCCAAAGCACCTGAAAGCAGGACAAGAAAAAATGGATGGAAACTAATCCAAGAAACCTTGAATTAAGGAGAAACTTCCTAACAGGACAATTAACCAGTGGAACAGCTGTTGTGGGTGTTTAATCGCTGGAGGTTTTTAAGAAGAGATTGGACAGCCACTTGTCTAAAATGGTATAGGTTCTCCTGCTTGAGCAAGGGGCTGGACTAGAAGACCTCCAAGGTCCCTTCCAGCTCATTCTATTCTGAATAAGTATGGCGTGTAACAATATAGAACTTCGCCACTTTCAGTGGGAGAAAATCACATGGATTAGACAGTAGTCACTGCAAATGAAATGGATCCAGACCGCTTGGATATCTGACTAGGTGGGGAGTTATTATTTTTGTCTTAGAGTTATGTGAATTTTGATCACATGATTATGTGGACGCCACAATACAGGTAGTCCTTGACTTACAACCGTTCAAAGTTACAATGGCACTGGGGAAAAAAAGTGACTTGTGAACATTTTTCACACTTTACGGCCGTTGTAGCATTCCCCGTGGTCACGCCATCAAAATTCAGACGCTTGGCAACTGACTCATATTTATGATGGTTGCAGGGTCCCGGGTTCAAATGACCATCTTTCTGAGACTTCCTGACCAGCAGAGTCAAGGGGGAAGCCAGGTTCACTTAACAAGCGTGTTCCTAACGGAACAAACGCCGTGATTAACAACTGTAGCAAGAAATGTCGTAAAATGAGGCAAAGCTCACTTAACAGCGGTCTCCCTTAGCAACACAATTGCAGTTGTAAGTGGACAACCGCCTGTGGTCTGAAGCGCGAGTCGTGCGAGTCGCTTTGTTTCAGTGCCGTTGCAAAGTTTGAACGGTCACTAAACGGAATGGCCATAAGTGGAGGACTACCCGTAATAAGACCAATTCCTCTTTGAAAATCAGTAGGGTATTTTCACTGTTGCTCTTTCAAGGAAGAAAAAGGCTGGCCTTTTAAAAAAAACAAAAAAAAAACCACATACACACATAAATAAAATAAAGTTAAGTTCTTCTTTGAAAGGAGGAGAGACATCTGGATCTGCCAAGCGATGGCAGATTGGGGATAGTTATAAATAAACAAAAAATAAATGTCTAAACTTTTAACCAGAGCATCCGTGAACTCTCGTGAGGTTTAGCCTTTAGCCCTTGTAAAAGACGGATATGTTTGGTTTAATTTAGTCGAGGCACTAGGGCACTTGGGGTGTGAATGGCAGACTCTTCCTGTGCGCTTCCTGAAGTCTCCAAAGCCTGTGTCTTCTGTGTCCTGCTTTGTAGCCATCCAGCGGTCTCTTCCGATTTAGCTCAGCGTGTTGTATGAAGTCATCCCGGTGAATTTCTAAGTCATGCATTCTAGCATAGGGATAGACGTGGAGCCAAGCATTATGGCTATCCAACAGAACACGGGTAAGGCAAGCCGTGGTTTAGCACAGCAGATCATCATCATCTTTTAATGACCCCATCATCCCTTGCTGGGTGGAGTCTGGGCAGCTGAATGGAGCTGAGTGTTTACTGACCGGATGCCTTTCCTGTCGCCAACGCGGAGTTCATATCTCAGCAGATATTTTTCTCCTTGAGCCCAGAGAGAGAAATACCTGCCTCTACCGGAGAATCGAATTCACAGCGTCCTGATTGTGAGGTGAGAGCTCCACCTCTTGGCCACCTCAGCACTCGGTTTAGCACAGCATATGAGTTTGTTTATTTATGTACAGGATTGATGTGGTGTCTTGTTAGCTCGCCACAAGCCACAAAAGTGAAGGTGAAAAGCCAAAGCCACAAAGTTTAAAAGCAAACACTGACCAACCGATCTCTCAGTTCAAGCCCCATCCTAGCCCAATTCTTGGGAGGGTGGGGGGAGGACCAGGTCTTTATAGCCTATCAGAAGGCTAAAAGAGTAGGGATCTCTTAAGATCTCAGGTGGAAGGCATAACCTTTGAGTCCAGTGAAACAACAAGGGAATATTGGTAGCAACTGAAGAATGATTCCATATGAACATGTCCCCCCGTTGGATTAGATCCATCTTGTCCAGCAGTCTTCTCACAGAAGGAAACTTGTCTCCCAGCATATGGTCTTCAGGGGCAGTTCTGCTGCCCTACAGGCCAAGACCCAGTGATTCCATGAATCCATAAAACAAGCCAGCCCTTCCTTGAAGCCGGTCAAGTTGGTAGCCATGACTACATCTCCATTTCAAAGGTGATGCCATCTCCTTGAACTTCAGGCCACAAAAACACACAGCTGGTCTACCTTTCGGGTCCTCGGTGCTCTCTGAGCTTGGTGGCTTTCTTGCAGATGTTTCATGACTCAATTAGGTAGCATCCTTGGCACTGATGATGTGACCTAGTTGGGTCATGAAACATCTGCAAGACCACAGCCCAGCTCAAGAGAGCACCGAGGACCCCAGAGCTCAATACTCTTCTTGTGTTGGTCTGTCTTTATTCCGTATTGAGTAATAGATCCTTCAGAAGGACACCTCTACTCTTCTTCTCCTTCCTAGTTGATGCTTCTGGAGAAAAAGCTACTGATGGAACTTCCAGAAGAAGCTCGGGTGGTCGCTGGGCGGTTTCCTCTCCCCAACTGGACCCACACTGACACAGCTGGGGAAGGTGTCAACCAAGCCTGGGCATACGACGTCCAGGTGGTCCGGCAACTGAAGAAGGATGAGTCACAAGGGAGCCCAGTGTGAGAACATGCCAATGTTCATCTTGGACATGACAATTTCTCAGCGACAACAACAAAAAACTCCCATCTTTGCTGAGGTGTCCCTTTCCCCATTGGGATGGGGTGTCTCCATTTCTCCATGTCTCCATCTGGTGGTGCAGTAGTTAGAGTGCAGCTACTTCTGCTGCCTGGCAGCTGCCTGCAGTTTGGCAGTTCGAATCTCACTGGCTCAGGGTTGACTCAGCCTTCCATCCTTCCGAGGTGGGTAAAATGAGGAAACAAGGGGTGAAGTTAAGAAGAAAAAACTGAAATAACAGTAATGCAGTACAGTAACTGAAAATAAGTGAACTGAGACTAAAATCATATTTATATAAATCACAACAGGCGGTTTTTAATCAACAAATCAAACATAGACCGAATGGAATCATATTTGATCTTCGTGCTTCCCTACTAAGTCAAAATAAAGTGTAGACAGATTTTGTTTAACTTATACAAACTTATAGGATGTCCTTCCAAGAATGCATAATCACCTCTTATGCACACACAGTGTATATATACACAGTGTTATATCAAAAGCTCTTCATAAACAGACAAATTCCAGAATTTTGAACAAAACATTCACATTTTTGAAGCTTAAATTTCACCCAGGAACCTCCATGGCTGCTTCAAGCCTTTTCCTTCCTCATATCTCTTGGGGATGAATGTGTACCAGATGTTGGGTCCAGTTGTTACTCGGGCCAAGAGTCCAGGCCTCTTGAGAACATCTTGCAAGGATTCTGATATTTTCCAAAGCACCAGAAGGGCAGAACAAGAAATAATAGATGGAAACTAATCAAGGAGAGAAGCAACCTGGAATTCAGGAGAAGCTTCTAACAGGGAGGACAATTATGGAGCAGAAGCTGCCTTCAGACGTTGTGGATGCTCCATTACTGAAGGTTTTTAAGAAGAGTCTAGACAGTCACTTATCTGAAATGGTATAAGATCTTCTGCTTGATCAGGGGGCTGGACTAGAAGACCTCCAAGGTCCCTTCCAGCTCTATTCTGATAAGAAAACTACACTTCCTTGCTGAGGGTCCCTTGGGACATCAAAAGTACTGGAACCTCAGATGCTTCAGCACTCAATGCTTGAGATCCGCTTGTTCCTAAGAGTTTGCGCATTCTCACAATCTCCTGCTTGTATCTGCAATGAAAGCACAGAAGTGATGATAGGTGCTGTCTTAGGTGCTGTACTTACTTTTGATAGAATCCAGGTTTCCAGCAGCTTCCAGTGTGAAAAATAAGTAGACGAAAGAGGGCAGGAGAAGGGAAAGAAATAAACTCACCTGTCATGCCCCTGTCGGAATCTGAGTTGGAGGGGAGGCCGAGCAGCTGACGGGGAGTGGGAATGTGGCTCCGTTGGCTGTGGAAGAAACTGGGGAAGGGCAAAGTCTGGCTGGGCAGAGCAGGGGAGAGGTAGAGCAAGGCAGAGGGAATTTGGAAGAAGATCCAGGCCCACCCCCTCTTCATCCTAGGGCATGCAGGGAGGAATGGAGAAGGGAGCAATGTGAGTTGCATGGCTTATGGGGGAGGAAAGGGCCCTGATTCCCTGCATTAGCTGCAGCTGGGAACACAGTGTTTAAAAAGAGAAGTTTCGCACAGCAAACTGTTGAGAGCAAATCGTGAATTATCTGGTATTGTCGAGGCTTATCTGGGTTTCTGGCGTCTTCCTAACTGTGTGTGTTTTGCTGGCCTTTCAAGTTGCAATTCCTTCTCCTGCCCTGTCAAGTTAATTACTGCAGCATGATTTGTGTGGATTTTTATTTTCGGTTTGTATGTACTTTGTTTTCGGACTGAATTTCCTCCACTTAAAGACTTTTTCTGGGAGAGTTTTTTTTTCTCCAGCCGAAGGTAACCTGGACATTAGGGGCAACATTGGAGGTATTAAAGGGACTCTTCTTACTTATGTGACTGTGTTGCCTTTGTGCCACGCCCCTTTGGGTCATCAGATCACCTGGGAGAGTTTTAACCTGTGTCTTCCTTCAGCATTTGGGAACCAGAGAGACCTGAAGCTTTCATCTTGGGATTTTTGAGAGAATGAAGACCGACCATGTTATAGGCCCAAAGAAATGGTCTTTGGTCTCACCTCACCAGGTGTTTGTCCACGTATTCCTGCAGTTCAGCAACCTGCTCTTCTGCTACCATCGCTCTGGCCAGCAGCTGGCTTCTCTCCCTTTCCAGTTCCACCTGAAGTTGTGGGAAAGAAAGGAAGCAGAGAGCATGAAGGATGGCCAATAACTGAATGTCTGTAGAGGAGAACTCTTAGCTCTTCACAGTAGACTTGAATCCCCGTTGTAAATACCAAAACCTGCTTTTATTATAGAGTTACAGAATCTTGAAATTCTGAATGTGCCTCTTTCCTCCTTGTTCTTATCCTAAAGAGTCACTTCAAGGAGGGATGGCTGGCAAATAAATTTAATAACTAGGTAAAAAATGATTTAATAGAGAGAGGGAACTAGGGAGGGTAAAATCAGAGCACAGGTGGCACAGTGGTTAGAATGCAGTACTGCAGGTTACTTCTGCTGACTGCCGGCTGCCTGCAATTTGGCAGTTCAAATCTCACCAGGCTCAAGGTTGACTCAGCCTTCCAACCCAACCATAATTGACTGGGCTAATGATATGTTATGATGTATGTTATGAGGAGCAGTGGTTAGAGTGCAGTACTGTGGGCTACCTCTGCTGACTACCAGCCACCTGCAATTTGGCAGTTCGATTCTCACCAGGCTCAAGGTTGTCTCAGCCTTCCATCCTTCCGAGGTGGGTAAAGTGAGGACCCAGATTGTTGGGGGGCAAGAGGCTGACTCTATAAACCCCTTAGAGAGGGCTGGAAAGCACCGTAAAGCGGTATATAAGTAAGGGCTATTGCCATTGCTCTTTTCTCAAATTACTTTTCTGTTTCAGCACTCAAGACTTCTCTAATCGGACAGTTGCTTTGACAAGGGGCTCTTCCTCCCCTAGAGGTTATTCTCACAGTTTGTTACAGGTACACAGGTGGTCTTGAAGGAAATATCATTACGTAGCAAACCGATGGGAAAACAACTGAGAGAATGAGAAAGAAACTCATGATTGACTCTGCTATAAGAGGGAAGGAAAGGAAAACAGTGTCCAGCTTCCAAGATTACCCCTTTGTGATAAAGTGGAAGAAAATTATAGAGACCTGCAAGATTGATGTCAGACAAGATAGGTAAACTGACTCTACTGTAAATCTACATTAACGGAATATTGCAAGTTCGAAAGTACTGGCCTGACTCCGCAGTGGTGGGATTCAAAGTTTGTTACTACCGGTTCTGTGGGTGTGGCTTGGTGGGTGTGTCAGGGGAAGGATACTGCAAAATCCCCATTCCCTCCCCACCCCCACTAACCTGCTTCCCAGCTCCGTTCTCCTGTGCAGGGCAACCAAAGAAGACCCAGCCAATCAGCTGGGACTCGGGAGGCAGAGAAGAGATGGGGTTGGCGGGGCCAGTCAGAGGTGGGATTGGCCGGTTCTCCGAACTACTCAGAATTTCCACTACTGGTTCTCCGGAACCTGCTGAATCCCGCCTCTGCTCTTCCGCCCTTCATCTTCTTTACAGCCCAAGTAACTAAGGGAGGATCCCTTTTAAATCATTTAACCCACCCCACTATCCAGCTGTGGGCCATGTTGTCTCTTATCTGATTGTTCCCTATGCAGCATCTCTATGTGTCAGCCTTCAAGATCTTCTACTATTGCTTTGCATCTTTTGGCTGCCATAAGTAACGGGGGGAGGAGGGGGTAAAGTCTGGGAAGCGAGCTGGAGGTGTTACACTCTAGTGTTGTGTAAAATGAGGAGGCGGGGAGTATAAATTCTTGCTTAGGTTTCTATTTCTCGCTTAGCTTACTTTGCGCAACTGCATATGCCAAGGTCAACGGACAGAGGCCTCATCACCACCTGAAGATGTCCACATGATCATGTTCACAACTTTTAATTGGAAGAATCATTTGAACTATTGGGGGTGGGAACATTTCCATCACTTTGTATATGTGATCTGCGCGCCTAATTTCCCAGATTCAGAATTCTATGGTTGCTACCACTTCAATTCCAGTAAAAGACACCTTTTCTCTAATCTAAAGAGTCTTAAGTATTTCTTTCTTGGATTTGGAATGGAGCTCCACCTGACACTGTGACCAGTCTCCCAAGGTCTTTCTCGCATATCACATCCACCCATAGGGGGACTTGGAAAATTGCACCCCAAAGCCCTTTTGTTGATTGACATTGGCCACATTCTTGGAGAGTTTTACTTACTTGCGTCGAGTGGGTAAACTCCCGTAGCTGCTTCCTGAGTTGAGCCCAGCCTTCGCCCTCCAGGAGGTTAGGGACAGGGAGAGGCAGAGCACTGTGAATTAAAAAGAGGCATCGTTGTGACGCGGTTGGATAGGCAACCCTTTTGCCTTGGTACCAAATTCACTCATTTCTCAAAACGTGAAGCCGTGAACTAAGCAAACAGATCAACAGAGTTGGAAGGGATCTTGTAGGTCATCTAGTCCAATCCTCCACCCAAGCAGGAGACCCTACACCATTTCTGACAGATGGCAGTCCAGTCTCTTCTTGAAAGCTTCCAGGGATGAAGCTCCCACCACTTCCGAAGGCAACTTCTATTCCATTGGTGGATTGTTCTCACCGTCAAAAAGTTTCTCCTTATTTCCAGGTTGAATCTCTCCTTGTTCAGTTTCCATCCATTATTCCTTGTCTGGCCTTCGGGTGCTTGACCGCTTCTTCTCTGGGGCAGCCCCTCAAATATTGGGACTCCGCTATCAGTCAACCAGCTTTAACATTCGCCAAGGTTATACACGATGCAGCTACTTGATTTGTAACTGACCTAGGTAAAGATGAGGTTGAACAGCCAGGGTAAAGGGGCTGCGAGAATAACCTTGGGAGCCGAGAGGAAAAGCTACAGACCTAGACAAAGGTCTGATGAATGAAATCAAGAGTCGATTTAAGGACAATGAAAAGAGGAGGGAGAAGACAGCAATGAACAGCAAGGAGAAGGAGTTGTGATGGGGAGATGCCTACTAGGTTGGCTCTGCGATAGAATATCTGCTTTGCATGCCTGGGTTCCACATTGGGGCGGTGGCCTAGAGGTGGAACTCTCACCTCACAATCAGGAGACTGTGAGTTCGATCCTAGATAGAGGCAGATATTTCTCTTTCTGGGCACACTGAGAATATATCTGCTGAACAAAACTCCGCATTGGTGACAGGAAGGGCATCCGGCCAGTAAACACTCAGCTCCATTCAGTTGCCCAGACTCCACCCCACAAAGGGATTATGGGGTCGTTAAAAAGAGGATGATAGTGATGATACCTGGGTTCCACATTCAAGCTTGGATGTCTCTAAAACCGCAACCTTCTCCCTGCAGAAGATGTGTGGTAACCAGGGTCTCTTATAGTCCTTATGCACTGGATTTCAACTGCCTGCTGTCTGGAGTGATGGGAGCTGTAGTACCAATGACCTTGGAAAGGAGGGAGGAAGGAGGAAGGAAGGAAGACTAGAAAAGAAGGGAGAGAAGGCGGGAGAGATGGTGGTAAGGGAAGGAAGAGGAAGGGATGAAGAAGGGAAGGGGAAGAAGAAGGGATGAAGAAGGAGGGAAGAGGGAGTGATGAAGAAGGGAAGGGAAGGGAAGGGAAGGAGGGAAGAGGAAGGGATGAAGAAAGGAAGAGGAAGGGAAGGAGGGAAAGAGGGAAGGGGAAGGGATGAAGGAGGGAAGGGGAAGAGGAAGGGATGAAGAAGGGAAGGAAGGAAAGGTCAATATCAAGCTGATGTGTTCATTGCTCTCCCCCTGCCTAAGGCCACCTCACCAATTCTGTCGGCAACCCCAAATTTATCCCCAAATTTATTCCACGATTAAGCCAGTATCTCTGGACACCTACATAACTGGATAGAAGCATTCCTGTCAAACAGACAACAAATGGTCAAAATTGGGAGCGTCCTATCAAATTCTGTACCTGTCAATAGTGGTGTCCCCCAAGGCAGTGTTCTAGGACCAACTCTCTTCATACTCTACATAAATGACCTCTGTGATCACATTAAGAGCAACTGCGTTCTCTTCATTGATGATGTAAAGCTATTCAACACCACAGACAATACTGCTACCCTTCAAAAAGACCTTGACTATGCATCAGAATGGTCAAACAAATGGCAACTTCAAATCTCAACAAATAAATGCTCTGTCCTACATATTGGCAAAAAAAATCAGAAAATAAAATACAAGCTAAATAGTCAAGACCTTGTTGAGGATCCAAACTTTGTCAAGGACCTTGGAGTACTCATCTCTAATGATCTAAGTGCTAGAGCCCACTGTAACTACATAGCCAAAAAGGCATAGAGAGTTGTTAACCTAATCCTACGTAGCTTCTTCTCTGGTAATATCACACTAACTAGAGCATACAAAACATTTGCTAGACCTATGCATGAATACAGCTTATCAGTCTGCAACCCATATCATGTATCTGATTGAAAAAGTCCAGAAATATTTCACAAGAAGAGTTCTCCGCTCCTCTACTCATTGCAGAACACATTATGCCACCAGACTTGAAACTCTAGACCTAGAAAACCTAGAACTACGCCGCCTCCGGTCCGATCTAAATATAGTATATAAAATCATACATTGCAATGTCTTAGCTGTCAATGAATACTTCAGCTTTAATCATAACAACACAAGAGCACACAATAGATACAAACTCAAGGTTAACCGCACCAAACCTGACTGCAGAAAATACGACTTCAGCAACAGTGGTCAATGTCTGGAATACTCTACCTGACTCTGTGGTTTCTTCCCCAAACCCCAAAAACTTTAACCTTAGACTGTCTACTATTGACCTCACCCCTTTCCTAAGAGGTCTGTACATAAGCCCACCAATGTGCCTACCGTCCCTATCCTATTGTTTCTTTTTATTTTTCTTATAAGTATCTATCTTATGTATTCAAAACTATGTTTATTCTTATACCTGTATTTTGTAAGTGATTGACAAATCAAATAAATACTAAAAAAAAAAAAATACTAAAAGTCCATCCTCCTGGTTTCTGCACAAGAAAATCCTTTTCTGGGGGGAAAAAAATTGAAGGTGAGAAATGCTGGGAGGGAGGGCCCCTCCATCTTGACCTCCGCCCATCTTTTATGTTTCCATTCCTGGAGGGGTACGGGGGCGGTTTTGTCCTTCATGGAGCCAAATCCCCTCACTCCACTTGTGGGGTGTTGCGGATAGGTGATCTAATCGTGGGGAAATATGCGAGCGAGCCGTGGGAAAGTTCGGCAGAGTTGGTCCGAGTCCCGCATAAGTAAAATATAGGTCACTTTTGATGTTTGGAGAATTCTTGACTGTAATAAAAGAATGGAATGAACCGAGGAATGCATTGTGCTCCCATTTACATGCGGGGGGAGGAGGGGAACCAGATTTGGGATATCCAGAGCTCCCTCTGGAGGGTATGTCCATTGTCGCCTGGAATTCTCCACCTCCTTTTTCCTCCCTCTCTTTCAGCAATTTAAAAGAAAGAGCGACATTTTTAACAGCCAGGTCTGGCTTGGAAATGCTGTTTATAAAGGCAAATAAATCGGTGTTGTTTGCACCAATCAGCCATGAGGTGGTTTTTGTTTTTTTTTTAAATTTTATTTTAGTTGGCATTTATTGTTAGCCCTCTCAAACAACCTTTTTTTTGGATGGGGGCAGATAAGGCAAAATAAAAGCATTAATAATGTACAAGCTTGGGGCGTCCCCTCCCCTTTTGCTGTTCGGCCTGTGCCGTTTTTTGTGAATGTGAGAAGCACTTTTGTTTCCCCGGCATTTTAATGATGTAGACGGGCTTAATTGTGAATGCTTCCATTGAAAATGCTTCACGCTCTCTGCTTTAGGAAAGAAGATAGATAGATAAATAGATAGATACTTAAAGGCAGGGCACCTACTTACTCCTGCATGGGCTGTGTTTCTGTATGTGAGTTTTAAAGGGATTGGGGGGGGAGGCTTTGGGTCTGCCTCCTTTTTGCAAAACGTGATAAATATGCGAACATGCAGTAACAATAAACCTTGGTTCACAGCTAAACTTAAGCAGCTACGTCGTTCCAAAGAGGAAGCCTACAGAAAAGGTGACAGAATGCTATACAATCAGGCCAGAAACGTATTAATAAGAGAGATCAGAGCAGAAAACTCTTAAAAACATCACTGGCTACAGCAAACCTTCATCCCTTATATACCTTATCATTCTTGACTCTTGACGAATGTATCTTTTATGTACACTGAGAGCATTTGCACCAAAGACAAATCACCCTTGGCCAATAAAAGAATTCTATTCTATTCTATTCTATTCTATTCTATTCTATTCTATTCTATTCTCAATAAAGATTCTATTCTATTCCACCCTCAATAAAGATTCTATTCCATATTCTATTCTATTCCATATTCTATTCTATTCCATATTCTATTCTATTCCATATTCTATTCTGTTCCATATTCTGTTCTATTCTATTCTATTCTATTCTATTCTATTCTATTCTATTCTATTCTATTCTATTCTATTCCATATTCTATTCTATTCCATATACTATTCTATTCCATATTCTATTCTACTCCATATTCTATTCTATTCTATTCTATTCTATTCTATTCCATATTCTATTCTATTCCATATTCTATTCTATTCTATTCATATTGTGGAACGTCTTCAGAGTTGAGGAAAGCAGAGTTCAATGCAGAGAAGAGCAACCAGGATGATTAGGGGGACTGGAGACTAAAACATAGGATGAACGCTTGCAGGAACTGGGCTTGGCTAGTCCAGTGAAGAGAAGGACCAGGGGAGACAGGATAGCAAGTGTGCCAATATTTGAGGGGCTGCCTCAGAGAGGAGAGGGGGGTCAAGCTATTTTCCAAAGCACCTGAAGGCCAGACAAGGAATAATGGATGGAAACTGATCCTGGAGAGATTCAACCTGGAAATAAGGAGACATTTTCTGACAGTGAGACCAGCAATCAATCCATGGAATAGAAGTTGCCTTCAGAAGTTGTGGGAGCTTCATCCCTGGAAGCTTTCAAGAAGAGACTGGACTGCCATCTGTCAGAAATGGCGTAGGGTCTTCTGCTTAGGTGGGGGGGTTGGACTAGATGACCTACAAGGTCTCTTCCAACTCTGTTAATCTGAGCTGCATAACCATGGGGCAGGCTGGCCTCATAGGAACCTCCCCTCCCCCGCTGCCTCCTCGACTTGCAACAGATCATTTAGTGACCATTGGAAATTACAGCAGCACAGTAAAATGTGACTTCTGACCGTTTTTCATACTTACGACCATTGCAGCATCCCCATGGTCAGGTGATCAGAATTCAGATTTCTGGCAACTGACTCGTATTTATGACGGTTGCAGTCTCCTGGGGTCATGGGATCCCCTTTTGTGACCTTCTGACAAGCAAAGTCAATGGGGAAGCCAGATTCACTTAACAACCGGGTTATTAGCTCAACTACTGCAGGGGTTTGCTTAACAACTGGCAAGCAAGGTCATAAAATGGGGCAGAGTTCACTGAACAACTGTCCCGCTTAGCAACAGGAACCTTGGGCTCCGTTGAGGTCGTAAGTCAAGAACCTGTATTACTTTTGTTTAATGATAGCTTCGCTGTTCGGTTTTTCAGTTACGTCTTTTCTCTCTGGCTTTTGGCTGTAATAAAGATTTGAATTCATGTAAATCCTACGGAGAGGGAGACGTACTCACTGAGAAGCTGTTCCAGAGATCATTTTTTCACTTAGTTTTACCTAAAGCAACAGAAACAGCAGAAAAAACAATGAATTTGAGATTAGATAGATGCCCTGCCTTTATTTTTGAACAACTTAAGAGGCACACAATGATCTCCCCTGCTGTTTTCCTCAAAATAACCCTGTGAGGCAGTGGTGGGATTCAATTTTTTTCACTTCTGGTTCTGTGAGCGTGGCTTGGTGGGCGTGGCAGGGGAAGGTTACTGCAAAATCCCCATTCCCTCCCCACACCCACTAACCTGCTTTCCAGCTCCGTTCTCCTCTGCAGGGCAACCAAAGAAGACCCAGCCAATCAGCTGGGACTTGGGAGGCGGAGAATAGATGGGGGCGGAGACAGTCAGAGGTGGCATTGGCCAGTTCTCCGAACGACTCAAAATTTCTGCTCCCGGTTCCCTAGAACTGATCGGAACCTGTTGAATATGCTGTGAAATGGGTTGGGTTGAGACCGAGAGAGAGGGGGAACTGCCCCCAAAGTCATCAACTGGCTTTCATGTCTTAAGATGGAACTAGAATTCCCAGTCGCCCAGCTTCTAGTCCAGCGGATTCACCATTACGCCAAATTGGACTGCTTCAGAATTGGGCCAAAACACATTGGAAAGACTTTTTGCAAGAATGATGATGAGTTCAACCATGGTTTGTTGAATCAACTCTGATTAGTGAGGTCCACCCAACGCACCAAGTCATAAAACGTAGCTTGCAAACTTAAGTTGGATGAAGTCATATACCCAAGGGTTTGTTTTTTCTCTTCCTCCTTTGGAGCAGATTAAATCTAAGCCCATTGGGGTTAAATCTTAAGTCCATTCTTATTAATGAAAAGGCCATCAAAGATATTGATTCCAAGCCTTCTCCTCCAAGGAAAAATACTTGTGACTATGAGTCCCACAAATTCTCAGAACCAGAATGCTCTTTTTTTTTTCCAGGGCCACCCAAAGTTGTGCAAGGCAATGCTTTAGATCTGATTCTGACAATTGTAGAAGAGTACAAGTACGGGGTGATCCATTGAAGCAGCCATGTGAACTTAGAAACAGACATGGGTGTTTTAATGAGTTGGCACTTTTGTCCAACACAATGTAACTTTCGACTCGAAGTGCAGAGCACAACTTGAAAAGAGGTTGGCAGCAGATGACCCCCTATGGTTGACCCTGGCTGAGGTCAGAAAGTGATGTAAGGCTAAATCTGGTTGGTATTTGGATAGAAGAACTTCAGGAAGTCCCAAGGCAGTGGACTAGATTGAAAAGTTGAAAAGAGAAGGCAAAGGAAACCAGAAAGATAGCTTCTCTACTCTTGCCCAAGAAGACACCATGGTATGTCTTAAGTTGAATAAACTCAACTCAGAAAAGACTTTTTAAAAGAAAAAAACCTGCCACCTGTTCCAGTTATGTCTTCAAAGAGGTCTTAATTTTCAATAAGAGAAGAAATAATCATGGGGCCAGCTTTCTTGATTTAATTTTGGAAGTGGTAGTGGGGAGATTTATAAATAGTTATAAGTATGGTAATAGAGTCAAACTCCTACAGAACATGACAGGTGGTGTATGATATTTAAAATTGCATTTCAAAATCTTTAGATATAGAGTACCTCTGAACAACAGGTGTGGGAGGATAACAGTGTGCATGACTTAAAGTTTCATATTCTTTTTTGTAAAGAGTTCCAGCTGATCCTGTTGGAAACAATGCTGCTCTGATCCAGCAAGTCTTATCCTGAATTTATGTCCGACATGAAATGAAGAGAGTTGGGAAACTTGCTGGAAACCTCTTACAGGGTGGTGTGTGTGTGTGTGTGTGATGGACCAGGCTTGCAATGATAAGCAAAAGCTGGATGTCCTTCCTAGATCTGAAATGCCTGAGATGCCTTCTAAGAGACCAAGCTAAGACTTTAAGAGCGGTAGCAACTAAGATTATTAAAGACCTGGAGATTGAAACATATGAAGAACAGTTGCAGGATTTGGGTTTGGCTAGACTAGAGAAAAGAAGGACTAGGAAGGACATGAATGATAGTGGTATTCCAGTGTTTGAGGGGTTGCCACAAAGAAGAATGGGTCAAACTATTTTCCAAAGCACCAGAAGGCTAGAAGAAGACAAGAAACAATGGATGGAAATTTTTATCAAGGAGAGAAGCAACCTGGAACTAAGAAGAAACTTCTGACAGCAAGGACAATTAACCAGTGGAACAGTTTGCCTCCAGAAGTTGTGGCTGCTTCATCACTGGAGGCTTTTAAGAAGAGATTATACAGCCACTTGTCTGGAATGCTATAGGCCAGGACCTCTTGCTTGATCAAGGATTGGACTACTAGAAGACCTCCGAGGTCCCTTCCAGCTCTATCCTGAATTATTCCTTTATGTTTATCCTGCCCATTCCTAAAGTTGAATGTATTAGAATGGAAGGGAAGGGAAGGGAAGGGAAGGGAAGAGGAGAGGAGAGGAGAGGAGAGGAGAGGAGAAGAGAAGAGAAGAGAAGAGAAGAGAAGAGAAGAGAAGAGAAGAGAAGAGAAGAGAAGATAATTCTTTATTGGCCAAGTGTGATTAGACACACAAGGAATTTGTCTTGGTGCATAAGCTCTCAGTGTACATAAAAGAAAAGATACATTCATCAAGAATCATAAGGTTGAGGGACAGGTCAGTTCACGCCTTGACCTTCCCAGCCACACCTCCTAAGATCCCCTTCCAGGGAAAAATACATTGTGGATTCACCTTCATCTGCAGCTCATAGAGTTGTCCCTCCAGATTGGCTTTGTCTTCCCGCAACCGGTTTAACTCTTGTGCGGTATTGGTCAGCAATTCAGCATCCGTGATGGAGAAATGGTGCTCTGGTGGGCCAGGATCCAGATCATGGGAGCCCAGCAACCTGATTTGCTCACGTTGCATCCTAACATCAAGCAAACATGTTATTGAGCATTGGCCTACAGTCTCAGCTGCAAGGATCTTAAGAGCGTACCAGAAAGGTTACTAAAGCATCTTCCAGTACCTTGCTAGAACGATGAACAGTTGCAGGAACTGGGCATGGCTAGTCTAGGGAAGAGAAGGACCAGGGGAGACAGGGTAGCAGTCCTCCAATATTTGAGGGGCTGCCACAGAGAGGAGGAAGGGGTCAAGCTATTTTCCAAAGCACCCAAAGGCCAGACAAGGAACAATGGATGGAAACTAATCAAGGAGAGATTCAACCTGGAAACGAGGAATTTTCTGACAGTGAGAACAATCAACCAATGGAACAGAAGTTGCCTTTGGAAGTTGTGGGAACTTCATCACTGCAGGCTTTCAAGAAGAGACTGGACTGCCATCTGTCAGAAATGGCGTAGGGTCTCCTGCTTGGGCAGGGGGTTGGACTAGATGACCTACAAGGTCCCTACCACTCTGTTCCAGAATTTAATTTGCCTACCCAGCTCCCATCATTGATATCAGGGGGTGATGCCGAAAGTTCCTTTCCCTGATGAGGTCCATGGGGAGATGCCTGAGATAGCAGGACCTTCCTGAAACAGCCCCCATTCTATGGAATAAACTCCCTCCAGAAGTATGTACAGTGCCCAGCAAGGCAAGATATTGTCTATAAATAGGGAGCAAGCCCAGTACTCGCACTGATGGTGATGCCTAGTTGGGTAATAAAATGTCTGCCAGCAAACAACTTAGCTCAGAGAGCATCAAGGACTCTACAAAGTCAGTGTTTTAGAAGGCGCAACATCCAAAAGTCGTGGGTCTCAGGTGTGCTGTCCTCCAACTTGGCCCCTTCTCTTACCTGTAGGCAATGAGTAGACCCTCGTGCTTCTTGACCAAATTTTGCATGCGCTTCTTGTAACCGCGGGCAGCTCTAGCCAGCTGTTCCTCCCGAGATTTATAGGAAGCCCGGATGTCTTTCAACATGCTGTCCACAAAATGCTTCATTTGACTGGGCTCCTTTTTAGCTGGTGATGATTTACTATCGATGTATTCCTTGAAATACAAATACATTTGGGTGAGATTAGAGAATGGGGCACGCTCGCATTAACTGTTTCTTGACCCATCAGCTCACTCTGTTCGGGTTTTTTTTCATTTGTTTGTTGATTATATTTTTATCCCACATTTATTATTTTGTAAGTGGCTCAAGGCAAACAATATATTTAATACCTTTTCCTCCTATTTTCCCCATAACAACCCTGTGAGGTGGGTTGGACTAGCTCAAAGTCACCAGCTAGTTTTCAGTCCTAACGTAAGACTAGAACTCACCATCTCCTAGCGATTGGTCCAAGGTTGCCCAGCTGACTTTCATGGCTAAGGCAGGAGTAGAACTCACCATCTCCTGGAGATTAGCCCAAAGGTACCCAGTTTGGCTTTCATGGCTAAGGCAGGACTAGATCTCACCATCTCCTGGTGATTGGTCCAAGGTCACTCAGCTGGCTTTCATGCCTAAAATGGGACTAGAACTCCCAGTCTCCTGGTGATTGACCCAAAGGCACCCAGTTTAACTTTCATGCCTTAAGGCAGGACTAGAACTCCCAGTCGCTGAATATTGGCTTGAAGTCACCCAGCCAGCTTTCATGCTTAAGATGGGACTAGAACTCACTATCTCCTGGTTTCTAAGCCAGCACCTTAACTACCACATCAAACTGATTTCCAATTCTCACCACCCTCCCTGCAGTCTAATTTGTGCCTTGGTGGTTTGGCTTTCAGAATGTGATCAACAGGTGCAACATGGGGTAAGTTACCTACTTATTCCATGGCACCCAAATGTGGGCTGGTTTTCTTTTGACTCTGGCAATGTTTGGGTTGCTCTTGATTTGGATTGCTTTAATGGGGTGAAGCAAGTTAAGAGAGGCATCGGGAACCGCCCGCCAATGAGAAATGCTTACCGCCAGATCTGTGACGTACTGAACAAGGTGCGAACGATATTCCTCATTCAACTCTTTGAGTTGTAACTGTAGCCTGGAATTCTCAGACTCAACCTCCTGAAGGTGGCCTTGGGAGGACAGCAATATCTGTAGCCCCAGGAGAGAAAAATATACAGGTAGTCCTTGCCTTACGACCAAAATTGGAACTTGCTTTAAGGAAATGGAGACTGGTGGTACCTCCACATTCCCAAACACTCTTACACCTTTGAATCTGGAGTGCTGGGATATTCTTTGTTAGATGGATAAAGTAATAAAGGAGGTGCCAGGATTCCAGCAGTTACTCCAATTAAATCACGAGCCTCGAGCCACACTCCCAAAACTAAAAAGGATTTATTTGAAGGTAACATTCTACGTCCGGCACTAACCTGGGCACAGCTGACTCTGAGATAGTGTAATTCACTGTCATCCTTGATCCTGATTTTCCCCCCACCCCTCTGGGTGTATCATCCAACAAAACACGTCCATAGCCAAGAGTCATCAATCATGCTCCCCAATTAAATTTTTGTCTGGCAGAAGCTTCAGTCATCGAATCAGCCTCTGAAGACAATATGAATGGAATGTACTTTCAATTCCACACTGCCGCCTGCTCTTTGAAACTCCCTTCTTTCTGTTGACAACTATAAAACGTGTATATACAAAATGTTTTATGAGTTGACAGGAGGGATGAAAAATAATAAAACAATAAAAGAGAGCTTGGAAGAAGGAATGGAATGGAGTGTCTTGAGAAAAGAGCTAGGGGGACCAACTGCAACATATATATTTTTAGCAGCTTGTCTCAGCTAAAACCGATTGATGGGTTTGTTTTTTCTTCAAGGTCTGACATATTTTTTTAAAGAGCAACAAAAGCTTGACAGCTATCAATCTGAGCGCTCTAACAACAGACAATGTGAAGAAAGGCTCCTGCATAGAATTGTGTCCATTCGTTTGCTCTAGAGCAAGGGAAATCTGCAAACTTGGCAACTTGAAGACTTGTGGACTTCCGCTCACAGAATTCCACAGCCAGCATGGGAGTTGAAGTCCACAAGTCTTCAAATTGCCAGTTTTGGAGACCCCTGCTCTGGAGCTATTATAAGTTTTTTTTTACAGATTAACAGAGATGGAAGGGACCTTGTAGGTCATCTAGTCCACCCCCCTGCCCAAGCAGGAGACCCTACACCATTTCTGACAAGTGGCACTCCAATCTCTTCTTGAAAGCCTCCAGGGATGAAGCTCCCACAACTTCCGAGGGCAACTTCTGTTCCATTTTTCTCACTGTCAGAAAAATTCTTATTTCCAGGCTGAATCTCTCCTTGTTCAGTTTCCACCCATTATTCCTTGTCTGGCCTTTGGGTGCTTTGGAAAATAGCTTGGCCCCCTTCCTCTCTGGTGCAGCCCCTCAAATATTGGAAGACTGCTATCCTGTCTCCTCTGGTTCTTCTCTTCACTAGACTAACCAGGCCCAGTTGAAAGCCATTGGCGAACCTCTAATTCTAGTAATGGGTGATGAAGCCAATTTCTCTTTCCTTCCTCCTTTGAGGCAATCCAGAGAAAAAACACAACCTTGAGTACTAGTGCTATCTTTATAGTACGGTTCCATTAACAGAATCTTGCAAGTCTGAAAGTACCCCTCGCTTCCTTCGCTTTTCCTCTCGGGAAAACTTCTCTCCTGAAACATCCTCCACATTCTGCCTTCTTCTCTGGGATGAGATACCTTTCACACATGCTGGTTTTCCAGTTTCTGACTCTTCCTCCTGTCTCCCAAGGCCATTCCCACATACCATTACCCATCCCTTTGCATACACGGCAGGACCGATTGATTCTCACCGCTGACTCTTCTGCCAGTTTATGCTGCGTGTGCCGGATTGCTTTCTTGGCCTCCTGCAGTTCCTTGCCCATCGTGATCCTGGAGACACCAAAAAAAATATAAATATTGCACTTTGTCCTTTATTGTTGGTGAGCTGCTCTTCATGGACCAAGAGCTCCGTTTAATGCTTTTAGGTAGATACGGGGATAGAACAATTATGGAAAATTCATGAGGCCTTCCTTTTCTGGCACTTTCTGTTATTTGGGGCAGGAATATATTTTCTTGTGTCAAGCTTATTTTATTCTTAAACCGAAACAGTGATGTAGTCCATTCCTCCAAAGGTTTGGTGTCTAGGAAGCTCCAGGTAGTGCCAAACTATGAGCTCAGGGTCATATGAAGTCCTGAGTACACAGGTGCTAAACTCTTGTCCCAGAGGTGCACTTTTCAAAAGGCAACTGGACTTTCTTTGTTTTTCCTTGAAGACATTTCACTTCTCATCCAAGAAGCTTTCTCCTTTCTCCTTCCATCCTCCACCTTTCAGTCAGAACTGAAGAAGCTTCTTGGGCATGAAGCGAAATGTCATCAAGGAAAAACAAAATCCAGTTGCCTTTTGAAAAAGCACCTCTGGGACATGTCTATGACTCTATAGACATGTGCTACCCTCATATGATCTTGGTTAAGGAGGTCCACATCTGGTTCAGTCTGGTTCCTTCTTCTGTCTCATGCAGTATGTTTTAGTAATAGCAATAGCACTTAGACTTATATACCACCACAGTGCTTTATGGCCCTCTCTAAGGGGTTTACAGGGTCAGCCTATTGTCCCTGAGAATCTGGGTCCTCATTTTATGATGGAAGGACGAGTCAACCTTGAGCCGCTCATAACTGAACACCTGGAGTGACTGAGCAGTGATTTAGCCTGAAATGTTGCATTCGAACTACTGCACCACCACAGCTCTTTTTAACCAGATCAAGGGATGGACGGGCAGAAATTACGTAGATGGCTGCCGTTCACATGGAAATGTGAACATGTTCCTTCATTTTGCAAGTCGTTGGAATAGAGATGTCCAACGATCATGACTCAAGACCAATCTTCTCTGCTTTGAAGCCCACATTGGGAGCCTGCAGTCAGAGGAATTGATCTCCAAATCGTGCAGCCAACTTAGGAGCTTTCTTTACCCGACTGATCATATCTCCAACCTTTGACATCCAGGACAGTTTGGCAGGAAAAGCATAGTAGCTGCAATATTTGAGAGATGGACTTCCAGGAAGATCAGTTGTCCAACCTCAATCCATAACTCCAGGAGAAAGGTGGAATAACCTCTCTCACTTCTACCTCTAGGGCTGCTCTCCGTGGTCCTGAATTCAAGTCCTCTTGCTTGGTTTCCCTTGTAATGCTGACTTTTTAATGGCCTTTTGATCCTCCTCCTCCTCTATCACCACCACCTCCTCCTCCTCCTTGAGTTGGGTGAATCATATATTTTCCTGCTTTTCTTCAGAGACCAAGCCAAACTTTGGGACAGAAAGAGAAGGCCTTAGATATGCTAAAATAACCCCAGAACAAAGAAAATTCCTTTAGCTACAGGTTTGACTTGATACATAAGAACTTTCCAATTCTTGAATTTCTTAAAATGCTTTTAAATGCTGTTGTCCAGCATCTGTAAAAGGGTGAAGGAGAAATGTATGACACAGTGTAAGTGTTCCAGGTTTCTACTTTCGACAGCAGTTTCCCCTGTTTCTTAATGAAAACGATTGGACAGCTAAAATGTTAGAACCCCATAAAAATTTGTAAATCACACAGTTGGTTTAGTAGGACTTGGGTATGAAGAGATCTTACTCACATTCTCTCCTCCAATTTCTGTTGCTGGGAATTGTACATTTCTCTCATTTTTTCCATCTCTTCAGTGATGTGACCTTGGTTTCCAAGTAACTGTTGAATGGGAAAACAATCATTCAGACAGAGCTATCCCTCTTCATCCCTCTTCATCCTGAATATTTTCAATCTGATTAATTTAGATTATAAACTCCATAATTTGGGGAATGAAGTGGGCCTTCGACTCACACTTTTCTCCAATTTTTGACGTTCCTGTTCTGAAGCCAGCACCACATCTTCGGGCTAAAAGAAATGAAGCATGCATTGGAGCAGTTAATACGTGGAATCAACACAGGACCTCCCTACAATCCAATTGAAGAATATTATTACTGTCACTCATCCGTTTGGAAAACAAATTCCGAAACAAAATAGGAGAAACACAGTAAAACTTAATTATTACAAAATTAATGTAGTGAAGTATAAGAAGAATTAGTGGGTGACATAATAGCAGTATTCCAGTATTTGTGGGATAGCCACAAAGAAGAGGGGGTCAAATTATTCTCCAAAGCACCAGAAGGCAGGAAAAGAAACAATGGATGGAAACTAACCAAGGAGAGAAGCAACCTAGAACTAAGGAGAAACTTCATAACAGTGCGGACAATTAATCAGTGGACTTAGCTTTGCCTCCAGAAATCATGGGCACTCCATCACTGGATGTTTTCAAGAAGAAACTAGAGTTACTAGACAATCCATTATTTGAAATAGTATAGGTTCTCCTGCTTGAGCAGGGGGCTGGACTTGAAGACCTCCAAGGTCCCTTCCAGCTCTATCTATATATATAAAAGCAAAATACCACTTACACATCACAAAGTCTCCAGAACTGTAAAGCCTACAAACTTAACATTTGGCACATATGTTCCTCTTGGCTTCTAGGTGCTCACCAAGAAAGGATTTTTCGAAATGACCATCAGAGCATTTAGAGTATTTCCTATATTATTATTATTAACATGCTCTGATGCTAAGGAGTTCTGCTCCACCTCCCCACCTGAAAAGAAATCTGTTCCAAATGCAAAACACAAGCAGAGGAGTCAGTTCAGTTTTAGTTTCACAGCATCAAGCAGCTTTAGTCCAGAACAGTTGAGCTAAGCCACGCCCAGGCTCCTTGCTGTCTCCTTCTTGCTCACATAGCAAATACTCTTCCAGTTTCCAAACAGCCCTCAACTCCCTCACACACTGACAGGACGCTAGCCAGATGAATACCGATGGATGCTGGTAGGAAGAGGCAGAATTCCCTCCCCCTTAATTTTCCTCCCCCCAAAACTAAGCCCAACCACATAGTTTCGTAGCGAAGCACGGGTATCAAGCTACTGTAGTTCTATTCTAAAATTATTGGCTTGGGATTGGGCTACCTAAGGGATAGTCGAGGATTACCTGAATTGTTTTAATTGTTTTATATTTTTAACTGTTGAGGTGGGCAGCTATGCAGATCAAGTCAATAAATATCACACTTGGTTCACAGCAAAGAGAGGCAGAAAGACTGCAGATACCTTGACTTTGTGGGCAGAGAGGCGATGGACCAAGGTTCGCACCCGCTTCACTTCAGCAGGCGGATTTTCTGCTTCAGACTGGGACTCTGTGCTCTTGGTTTGGAGGTGGTGTGGATGCTCCTGCTTGGACTTAACCAGGTTAAGTAACTCCCTGCTCAGTTCTTCGTTCTTGGAGACCTAATAAATGAGAGAGTGGATGAATGCAGTGATCCCACCCGCTCATCCACCCAACCCAAATAGTTGCAACTTCACAAGATTGCGGGATCTTGGAGAGTTCACTGTTCTCGTGTGAGGTCATGTAGGATCTTAGGGATGAGTCTACTGAAATCTTGCAAGGATTGATTATTCCATAAGATGTTGTTCCCTGTTTTTAATGCCCACTGGAAAGGCTGCCGATTCCAGAACCACTCGCTCTTATGGCATTAAAAAAAAAAAAAGCATGATCGTTCCAGCATTTATATGAAGACAATTTGCAATCAAATGGTCTTTGAATCTAAATCTTCAGCTTTGGACATCGAGCTCGGTTTGTCACCGAGTCTCAGATCCTAATTACAACACTTCCACCCCTGACCCCTCGATTTCTTCTTCCCCAGTTTGATAGTTGCTCTGATGGAATGAACTGAGCCAGATTCCCAGGAGGAAGGGTGTGAATTCTACAGGAGTAAGAGACAACTCAGTTCATGGGAAGACAGCTCCTCCCTAATTGTTTCCAGAGTACGTGATTGATGTGGGGTATAGTCTGCTTCAATTTGGCAAGATTCTGTCTATGGGTGAGGAACAATAAAGAAATCTAATTGGAAGAAATACTAATTTAGGGAGCTTGATCTTCCCTTCCCAACCCTCCCTTCCCCCTCCCTCCTCCCTCTTCTCCTTCCTCCCTCCCTTCCTTCCGGAGGTGGTATTCAGCAGGTTCTGACCAGTTCTGGAAAACTGGTAGCAGAAATTTTGAGTAGTTCGGAGAACCGGCAAATCCTGATTGGAGGTTTTACAGTATCCTTCCTCTGCCACGCCCACCAAGCCACACCCACAGAACCAATAGTAAAAAATTTTTTGAATCCCACCACTCCTTCCTTCCTTCCTTCCTTCCTTCTCCATCTGGATTCCCAGGAAGAAAGGAGTTGATTCCAGAGGAGTAACATACAACTCAGTTCTGACAGTTTGTATGAAAGGGTGAAGACAAGCTCCTTCCTGATACTCGTAACTCTTAGAGTATATCCTTTATGTAGGTGCTGGCTTGCTTCAGTTTGGCAAGATTCTGTCTATAGGTGAAGAACAATAACCTGCCTGGAAGAAACAGTACATGTCTTTCTTGGTTTTTGGAACCTGATAGTTGCCTAGTGTCTGAAGCAGGGGAAGGATTATTCATGAGCAGCTCATACCTCCTGTTCGTGCTCCTTGTCCAATACAAGGTAGTTGCTCTTCAAAGCAAGGTACTCGTTC
This sequence comes from Notechis scutatus, assembly GCF_049901735.1. Taxonomy (NCBI): domain Eukaryota; kingdom Metazoa; phylum Chordata; class Lepidosauria; order Squamata; family Elapidae; genus Notechis; species Notechis scutatus. The sequence continues at coordinate 8,334,766 of NC_142020.1, forward strand.
CCCAACTCCTTGTGGTCATTCTCCAAGGTGTGCAGGCGTTCCTGCAAAGCATCCCGTTCCCCAGTGGTCCTCTCATCACGGAGCTCAATCTCCAGAATACGATTCTCCAAGTCCAAGATCTGGGGGAGTAAATCCAGAGAGAGAGAAATGCAAGTCAGAAATAAGCATGGATCAAGAATGGGAATAGGAAAGCAGAACACACCTTAAATCCACACTTCCCATTATGCAACTGGATCAGAGGTGGTAGTCAGCTGGTTCTGAGTCCAGTTCTGGAGAACCGGTAGTGGAAATTTTGAGTAGTTCGGAGAACCGGCAAATCCCACCTCTGACTGGCCCCACCCCCATCTATTCTCCGCCTCCCATTGAGTCCCAGCTGATCGGCTGGGTCTCCTTTGGTTGCCCTGCACAGGAAAAGCAGGTTAGAGGGGTGGTGAGGGAATGCGGATTTTATAGTATCCTTCCCCTGCTATGCCCACCAAGCCACGCCCACCAAGCCAAGCCACGCCCACAGAACTGGTAGTAACAAAATTTGAATCCCACCACTGAACTGGATCATGGATGGAGAAATGTGTTGAGTGGACACAGAGGTCAGCTGTGACACAAAATATGAGGGGGGGGGGGAATCAAGTATCAGTTTATAAAGGTGCAATAATTAAATCACCTATGAAAGGTGACATACCAGATTCTTCAGTTCAAAGTTCTCAGCTTCATGTTGTTCTCTCTTTTTATTAGTTTCGATTTGGAAATCGACAAAGTCTTTGGAAATCTATGGAAACAGATACATCAAGCTTACTTTGTACCCCCGGGGAATAAAAAGCAGCGAGAATTCATCCCCTACCTTTCCTTTTAATGACCCCATAATCCCTTGCGGGGTGGAGTCTGGGCAACTGAACGAAGCAGAGTGTTTACTGGCCGGATGCCTTTCTTGTCACTAATGCAGAGTTTTGTTCAGCAGATATATTCTCAGTGTGCCCAGAAAGAAAAAAATATCTGCCTCTACCTAGGATCGAACTCACAGTCCTGATTGTGAGGCAAGAGCTCCACCTCTAGGCCACTGCACCAGTCAAATTTATCCCCTACATGCCCCCTTAAAACCAGAAGTAGGTGGTTATTCAGGTAGTTCAGCAAAGTTTGAGCATTTACATTTAACTATTGCATCTCATAACTGTGAGTTTGGCTCAGTGTCTTATTTTATTCTGTGTCATGTTAGTTTTATGCTGTGATGGATGATATTTTCCTTTAATTATGATTTAGGGTTGCTGAAATTATTATAAATTGAACTGTATAATGCCTAGGCAAACAATAGAGGCATTTAACCAATGAAAATAATTAAAGGTTAATTGGACATTGGGGGAAAATAAAGAAAATAAAGAAACGTGGATTGAGAAAGAGCAACGGGACATCTTGCAAGAGAACATGCCATATTGAATGGCTAGTTGGCATGCTGAAGTGTGTCCAATACTGCAGGATTGTGTTTCTATTGTGACCTTCTGCACGAGGGACATTTTTTAGTATTTCCGCAGAAAATTGGCCACCCTTGCAGAGCTGATGTCAACAGAGCAGCAAATTTGTCCCCCTGTTACCTTGAGCTTCTCCTCTTCACTGCGAATCAGCCTGGAGGACAGGTCCGCCTTGGAGATAGCCAATTGTCCCAGCCTGTCCTGCAGTTCTCCCACCTTGCCATAGAGCCTTTCGTTTCGATCTTGCAGCTGAACCTGAGTGAGGGAAGAAAGAGATGCTGTGCTCCTGGAGAAGACTTTCATTCTGGCAAACTTTCAGAGTAAGAAGAACGAGAGCGCCCTGAAATGCTCCCAAGAACTGGCGCTTTTCAAGTCAACTTCAGGTCCTGAATGGCTATTTTATTTTATTATTTGATTTATTTATTTTGTCAAGCATGTATTAGATCACAAATACAAGTATAAACATGATTATTAATACACGAAGTGGGTAAAAATAAAAGGGAACATTAGGACAGGGATAGTAGGCAGATACCCCCAAAGGGTATCTATTTATCTACTCGTATTTTATTTATTTATTTATTTATTTGTCAATTGCTTACAAGATAATAGGTATAAGTAAAAACATAGTTATGAATACATGGATACATATAAGAAAAAAAAGAAAAGAAAGAATAGGACAGGGACGGTAGGCATGTTGGTGCGCTTATGCATGTCCCCTACAGACCTCTTAGGAAAGGGGTGAGGTCAATAGTAGACAGTCTAAAGTTAAAGTTTTTGGGGTTTGGGGAAGAAACCACAGAGTTAGCTAGAGTATTCCAGACATTGACCACTCTGTTGCTGAAGTCGTATTTTCTGCAGTCAAGTTTGGTGCGGTTAACCTTGAGTTTGTATCTATTGTGTGCTCTTGTATTGTTATGGTTGAAGCTGAAGTATTCATTGACAGGTAGGACATTGCAATATATAATTTTATGTACTATACTTAGATTGGACCGAAGGGAGCGTAGTTCTAGGTTGTCTAGGTCTAGAATTTAAAGTCTGGTGGCATAAGGTATTCTGCAACGAGTAGAGGAGTGGAGAATTCTTCTTGTGAAATATTTCTGGACTTTCTCAACTGTATTAATATCAGATACGTAATGTGGGTTCCAGACTGATGAGCTGTATTCAAGTATTGGTCTAGCAAACGTTTTGTAAGTAAAAAGAAAGAGAGAGTTGTGTTGGCAAGGTCCCAGATCTGGCCAAAATTGCACTGAAAGAGGGAGGAGGACAAGATCTTGAGAAGGAGAAGAATGCAATCTAAAAGTTGATTGATACAAAAGCGACAGCAAAAGGAGAGGAAGATGAAGGCAAAGTTCTTTAAAGAAAATGCTATGCTTGCTTTCAGAATTGCAGGAGATTTTTGAAGGTAAAGGGGAGCCAGTTTGGTGTAAGTGTTCAAGTCATCGGGTTAGAAACTGGGTGACCATGAATTCTAGTCCCCCTTAGGCCTGAAGGCAGCTGGGCCAGTCACTCTCTCTCAGCCCTAGTTAGGAAGGAAGACAAACCATTTCTGAAAAACCTTGCTGGGGAAACCAGAAGGATTGCTCCGGGCCATCTCCGACACAACTGAACAAAAGAAAAATTTAAAGCCACAGGGGATATCACAATAATATCAATGAGTGGATTTTCCTTCTTTTGGGAAGGGATGTCATCTCTGTTCTTCCTGATACATTTTTAAATTATAGCACATCATATAAATTATAAGGTGCATGATACACTCTTCATATTTCCTGCTTCACAGGGGCACCCAGTAGCCCTGCCAATTTTCAACAATTGTGCTGTGAAATTCAGGGAGCTGGTATGGAGGAAACTTATGAACATGGAAAAGAAGTTTGAACATGGCAAGTGGATTATCTCTGGTTTGGGATTAGGGAGAAGATACAGCTGAGAGAGAGGGAGAGGGAGAGATATGATAAATGATAGAGAGAGAGAGAGTAGATAGGGAGAGAGAGAGAGAGAGAGAGAGAGAGAGAGATAGATAGATAGATAGATAGATAGATAGAGATAGATAGATACCATAAGATAGATAATCTAGAGATAGATAGATGAGAGAGAGATGATAAATGATAGATAGATAGATAGATAGATAGATAGATAGATAGATAGATAGATACCATAAGATAGATAATCTAGAGATAGATAGATGAGAGAGAGATGATAAATGATAGATAGATAGATAGATAGATAGATAGATAGATAGATAGATAGATGATAGATAGATAGAGATAGATAGATAGATAGATAGATAGATAGATACCATAAGATAGATAATCTGGAGAAAGATAAGAGAGAGAGAGAGATGATAAATGATAGAGAGAGAGAGTAGATATATATAGAGAGATAATCTAGAGAGAGAGAGATGATAAATGATATATAGAGTAGATAGAAAATAGATAGGTGATAGATAGATAGATACATAAATACATAGAGATAAATAGATGATAGATAGATAGATAGATAGATAGATAGATAGATAGATAGATAGATAGATACCATAAGATAGATAATGTGGAGATAGATAAGAGAGACAGAGAGATGATCAATGATATATAGAGTAGAGAGATAAGTAGATGATAGATAGATAGATAGATAGATAGATAGATAGATAGATAGATAGATAGATAGATCTCCCCCCAAATGGTGCAGAGTTATTTTGAAGATTATAGATAGTCACATTAGCTGCCATGGCCTTTTTGAAATGGGAGTTTAAAGGGATAGAACTGTTCCGGCTATCTCTGCTTCCTGGACCTTGGTTATTGTCATACCAATATAACAGGACAAGAAAGCATTTATTTGAACCCTTAACTTTCTCACCCACTTACATTTTCATTGGTGAGGCACTGAACTCGCTCATGGAAAGTGCCAAGGTACTCGGGATCTTTGGCCATGGAGTCCTAGCTGTGAGGATGAAGCTTTGCCTGTATGGAGCAAAATCCAGGCAGGAGCCAAAGAATGTTGTCTGAATGGCAAGGAAGGAAGTTTCCCCTTGTTCTGGCAGGTGAAGGCAGGGTTGCTACCAACTCCAGTTGCTAACAGGCGTGGCTCTCAGCTTCGTAATAAAGTGCAGAGAGACGGTTGTACCTTCCCTCCACCAAATAATGCAACCAGCTTAACAAACTCCAATCAAACTTTCTGGAAGAATGCTATCCGAAATAAAATAAGGTAGTATAAGATTGCCCCAAGAAAAGGACTGAAATGTGATTTTTTTCCCCCCCTCAGCATTGAAATTGAGTTGACCAGGTTTTCGTTTCTTTGGGCCAAATCTTCAACTTTGAGAAATGTATTAGGGGCCACTCTTTAAAAAAAAAGCTAGATTGGGGCTAGAATAAAGGCTGTTCAGTTAAAGCCACTTTGACAGAAATTTTGAAATGTTTTGGCAACTGTAGTGGAAGTTCTGTCTCAAACTGTGATTCAACATTCCTTGTCAAACCAGTGGAGCTGAATTATTGCTTCGGGTGATCTTTTGCTTCTGTTCTTCTAGTGAAAATTAAGTTGGAGAACCATACATTGCCTTGCATTTTTCAAATCTGGGAACTTTGAGATGTGTGCACTTCAATTCTTAGAATTTCCCAATCAGTTTAATTATGTGATTAAAGTACCCTTCCTTCCTTCCTCCCTCCCTCCCTCCCTCCCTCCCTCCTTCCTTCCTTCCTTCCTCCCTCCTCCCTCCCTCCCTCCCTCCCTCCCTTCCTTCCTTCCTTCCTTCCTCCTCCCTCCCTCCCTCCCTCCCTCCCTTCCTTCCTTCTTCTTCCTTCCCTCCCTCCCTCCCTCCCTCCCTCCCTCCCTCCCTTCCTTCCTTCCTTCCCTCTCCTCTCCTCTCCTTCCTTCCTCTTCTCCTCCCTTCCTCCTCTCCTCTCCTTCCTTCCTTCCTCTTCTCCTTCCTTCCTTCCTTCTCTCCCTCCCTCCCTCCTTCCTTCTCCCTCCCTCCTCCCTCCCTCCCTCTCTCACATCCTTTTCTCAAGCAAAGAGACAGATTTGCTTAGAAAACTTTGTTCCAATCCTCTTGAATCCTCTTTATTTTCAAATATTTTTCACCCAACCATGGATTTCCTTCTTCATCCCCTTTGGATTACAAAGTCCCACAATCTTTTTCTCTGTGTGCAGTTTCTCCCTGGGATTAAGAATTCATTTTGGTTATTAAGGACAAAAATGTGCTTTCAAAAATGGATTGGTATCCTCTGATTTCTGGATTTCTTCTGTTAATCAATAGGAAGAGACCAAACAGTGAAGTTATATTATTCAATCCATTTTCATTTCACTTTTATTTTCAGACCGCTTATATTAACCCTTCCATTTTCTTTGACTCTTCAACAATCATACGGTTTTGTTCCAGATCTACTTATTCCTCTAGCATGATGCTACAGACCTTTGAATAGTATTAATTAATAAGGCAGGCAATGTAATTACTGTATAAATAAACCCTGAATTATTTCTATGTAATATGGGGGTGAAAGCAATTATAGCTCCAACCATACTGTCTTACAATGGAAGAGTCAACACTGGGTTGAATCCATTAAAATTGAGGCGGTGGTTAATTTGCTGAATCAAAACTAAATAAATCATTGCGTGTTCCCTTTGATTTAGTTGCATGACTATTTTGACAATTCCATAATAACAAATGTCACTGAATTAGTCTTCAGACAGATCAAATGGAAAGATGAGCAACTGAGAGATAAAAATCAATTAGATGTATTCATATGACGATGCTCCTTGTCTTCAAGATTCCCTTGAAGAGTTGATCACCAACTTCTATGACACCTCCAGTTGTTTTCTTCACAGCAGAATAGAAGTGTTTGGCCATAGCTTGCTTGAAGGATGTTTTTTACTTCCTGGTCTAGAAAACAGTGGTAGGTTGCCCTAGGTTAGGGTGTTCAATGTTGACAACTTTAAGACTTGTGGACTTCAACTCCCAGAATTCTGCAGCTAGCTGGGGAATTCTGGGAGCTGCGGTCCATAAGTCTTGAAGTTGCTAAGATGGACACCCCTTGTCCCAGATAGTCCTTCATCCAATATGAAGCAACTTTCTCCCTGTTTTGTTTCTGGACTTCAGAGAAGGTCAACTGGATTCTGCCAAATCCCTGAGAGATATTTTCATATGTTACCCTTCCATCCCATTAAAAAAGAAAGCTCAGGGATTGGAGGAGGGCTATGGAGCTTTCATTTATGGCTCTTATTCTATAGTGCAAACATGTTCTTGGACATGTCTCAATCTGTTTGCCTCCAGATAGGCTGCTAAGAGCTGAGATCAACCAGAAAGCCCAACTCACAAAATTGGACCTTCCAAGCACCATCCTCAGTTCCAAAAGCCTTCTCACATCCATCTCACCATTAAAAAAAAAAAACACCCATCCCTTTTTACAACCCTGTAATCCCTTAATTCGGGGTAGAATCAGAGTGACTGGATGGAGCTCAGCAATTACTGGCCGGATTCCCTTTTTCTCTGATGCCTATATTCACAGCAAATATTTTCTCTTTGCGCTCTGATAGAGAAACATCTGCCTCTACCTAAGATTGAACTCTCAAGCTCACCAAATCTCAATCCTAATTACTACTGATGCCCCAAAACATCACTCATAGTCATGTTTCATGAGTGAGCAACTCAATGCCTCCCCCGCAAAAATATTGGATTATAGTTACAGGCAGCATTGACCAGACCAGCTGGGGAATGCTTGGGAGGGGAGAGGAAGAGGAGGGGGAGGAGGAAGAGGAGGAGGAGGAAGGGGAGCAGGAGGAAGAGGAGGAGAGGGAGGAGGAGAACTGTTGGGGTCCTTGGTGCTCTCTGAGCCTGCTTGTTTTCTTGCAGACGTTTCATTACCCAACTAGGTAACGTCGTCAGTGCTGGTCATAGATTCCCAAGCCCTTGTTGCTTCCTTGAGGGGGGAAAGTACTAGAGGAGACCAACATTTATCTGAATATGCCTTTAGAAATGTCCACATTGAACCAACGAGGGAAAGGAAGGCTGCCAATGGGAAAATAAAGTTTCCCACCCCTCCTTTGGTTCCTTAGAGTCCACACCTCAGTGTCCATCGCCGGTGACCTCGCCAAGATGCTCCCGGCTGGCATTCAGCTCCTCCTGGCCAGATTCAGAAGTCCAATTAGCCAGTAGATCACTAAAATCGGGAGGATTGCCGTTGGGGGTGCCTATGGGACTGAGCGTCGGCTCTTTCCAGAAGGACCGAGGCAGCTTCCTGCTCTGCATGGGGACGACATGTGCAAATTTCCTCTCCAGCCACATCAATTTCTTATTATCCGGAGAGAGATGCCGCTGAAGACACCTACAGAAACCATACTCGAAAAGTTCAGCCAGGGGCCCCAGCTTTTCGTCTTTCCCACGCGGGGACCTCCAGAGCTGCTCAAAAGCCTTGTGGGGGTCAGAGAAATCTTCTTTATCCTCAGCCTCCCCACGCTGAGAAATCCCGATCAGATCTGTGTAGGACGTCGCTCGTCCCGACCGTGGTGAGGAGCAGAGGCTCTCGTGAGCCTTGCAGCTGCTTTCTTCCACCCCTCCCTCCTCTTCCTGCTCTTTGTTCTTCTTGCCAAAATACCTTTGGATGTCGTGGCTGATGCGTTCAGCAAATTGGAGGAGCTGCGTGGTCTTTTTCGTGTTACTGATGCTGGAGCTGGCCTCGGTGGAGGCATCTTTGCGCGAGGAGCTCACAAAGTCTTCTTCCAGTTCCATCTCTTCCCTTCCTTCCTCCCCTGACTCATCTTCCTCTTCCTCTTCGGTGTCTTCTTCTCCAGATAAATACTGGAAACTCATCTCCGGGCCAGCGATGGAGGTCAGAAATGGATGCTGGAATTCTGTGGGTAGCCTGAACTTGCTTAGAGTTTGTATCACTCCAGCTGCCATCTTTTCCCTCTTTGCTGTTCAAAAGAAAGAAAAAGAAAGTCAGTTCGCTTGTAACGTCTCTAAGCTGTCTTGGTGGCGCAGTGGTGAGAGTGCAGTACTGCAGGCTACTTCTGCTGACTGCCGGCTGACTGCCATTTGGGAGTCCGAATCCCACCAGACTCAAGGTTAACTCAGCCTCTTTCATCCTTCCAAGGTGGGTAGAATGAGGACCCAGATTGTTGGGGGCAAGAGGCTGACTCTGTAAACCGCTTAGAGAGGGCTGTAAAGCGGTATATAAGTCTAAGTGCTATTGCCATTCTTGAGATTCAAACAAGGTCAACATGAAATAACAATCCGATTGAACAAACCCTTAAAGAAGTGGGAAGAAAGGCAATATTAAATGGATCCATTGCTTTACTATGAATTGGTAAGATCACACTTGGAATATTGTATCCAGCTTTGGTCGCCACGATAGATGGCGGGACTCTGGTTGAAATGATATAAGATCTCCTGCTTGTGCAGAGGGTTGTGTCAGCTGGTACTCCATTCAAAATCCAAGAAAGAAATACTTAGACTCCATTAATCAGAGAAAAGATATCTTTTACTGGAAATCAAGTGGCAGCAACAAAAGAATTCTGAATCTGAGAAAATGGGCGCGTAAGTCACATATACAAAGTAATGGCAACGTTCCCACCCCCAATAGTTCAATTGGCTCATCCAATTAAAAGTTGTGTATATCATCATGTGGGCATCTCCAGGTGGTGATGAGGCTTCTGTCCGTTGACCTTGACATAGTTTGATAAAGGGTTGCAGCTCTGCATAGCATAGGATAGAAGCCTAAGCAAGAATCTACACCCCCCCCCCCAGCTTATACAGTTCTGGTTTGTAACACCTCCAGCTCACTTCCCATAACCATTCTCCCCTCCTCCCCCCGTTACTTATGACAGCCGAAAGATGCAAAGCAAAGGGAGAAAAATCTTGAAGGCTGACAGGTTGGACTAAAAGACCTCAAAGATCCCTTCCAACTCTCTTATTCTGTTAAAAGCAAGGTTTTCAAACCCAGAATAGACCAAAGACCCAAGTTCTTTCGCAAAAGTTGTTTCATTGGGGGAGAGCAAAATGTAGAGAGAGAGAGACTATTGAATTTATTTGCCACTCTCTTTCATCCTGGGCTGGCTGGGGAATTCTGGGAGTTGACATCCACAGGTCTTAAAGTTGCCCAGGTTGGACACCCCTGCACTATATCGTTCAGGCCACCTAAAAATATTATCCTGCATGCTCCTTGCTGTCTTGTTCAGGCCCCGTGGATAGAAAATGAGCATTGCACAAGGCAGGCTAAACAAGGACCCCTTTACTACTATGATCTGTTCTGTTTCCACCTGATAAGGGCATTTTCAAATGACAATGTCAACAGCTTATAAAGAAAATTTGTATAAGATGTTTTACAGGTGGCACTTTTCCCCGACAAGAATAGCAAGAATGTTCAAGAATAAATCTGAAAAATGCTGGAAATGTCATCAGATACCTGGCTCATATTACCATATGTGGTGGACTTGTGAGGATGCTAGAAAATACTGGACTAAAATTCGCATGTGGTTGGAAAAAATGACAAAGAAACACATAGACTTGAAACCAGAGATCTTTTTATTGGGAATCTTACCTGATACATATAGTAAAGATTTGAAATACCTGATTGTAAATGTATTAGCAGCGGCTAGGATTGTATTTGCTAAAAACTGGAAAAATGAGAAAATACCATTGCAGGAAGAAATTATTAAGAAAATATTGGAATGTGCTGAAATGAGTAGATTGACATTTGAAATTAGAGAACAAGAAGATAAACAATTCTATAAAATTTGGGATCTTTTCTACCAATGGTTAGATAATAAAATACAATAATAGAATATTTAGAATTTAGAATTTTAGAAAATAACGAATATATAAAGATTTATTTCTTTTCTTTTTTGATATTATATTTATAAAATGTTATTAAGATAGATTTGGTATGACTATATGATTTGTTATAAAATAAATTAAGTAAACTATAGTTATCTCGTAAAGCATGAATGAATAAAATCATGGTCAAATGATTGTTTAATAGTGATACTAGGGTATATAATTTCTGATTGACAATATGAGATATTATGTAATGTAATTGTAATTGAGACCATGAAATGGATGCACAAAAAATTGGTAAACCAACCGATACACTGTTCGTATATTTATGGAAGAAAGTTGGATGCTTTTATGTTTTGTCTGTTTTGTTTGTTTTTAAAAACCAATAAAATTGTTTTCAAAAAAAAGAATGCAGAGAACAGCAACTGAGATGATTAGGGGACTGGAGGCCAAAACATATGAAGAATGCTTTCAGGAACTGGGTATGTCCAGTCTAGGGGGGGCACGATAGCAGTGTCCTAATATCTCAGGGGCTGCCCCAAAGAAGAGGGAGTCAAGCTATTCTCCAAAGCACCTGAGGGCAGGACAAGAAGCAATGGGTGGAAACTAATCAAGGAGAGAAGCAACTTAGAACTAAGGAGACATTTCCTGACAGAACTATTAATCAGTGGAACAACTTGTCTCCAGAAGTTATGAATGCTGCAGCACTGGAAGTTTTAAAGAAGGGATTGGATAATCATTTGTCTGAAATGGTATAGGGTTTCCTGCCTAAGCAGGGGGTTGGACTAGAAGACCTCCGAGGTCCCTTCTAACTCTGTTATTCTATTCTATTCTAAGACCAAAGAGGAGACATCTCTCTAGATGCTTAATTAAAGCTCTACCCTTCATTTTGCTCCACTAAATGATCTTTAGCCAAGAAGCCAGAGACTCAGAGGCCAGTCCCCCCCACCCCCCGCCACCAATAATCTCCAGGATGCTTACCTGATTCTCCGCAGGTAATCCCCCTCTGCCTCCTCTGCTAGTTCTCCGCCCATCCACCTGGAGCCAAAGTATTTATAGTGGAGCTGCAAGATTGCAGACTAGCAAATATTTGGAGCCTGCATTGTAATCGTAGACTCCGTAAACAAAGCTTGGGTTTGCTTTAGTGCCTGGCAACCGGAGAACACTGTCGACAAGGAGCCAGCGAGGATGGGCGATAGGGACTCACCTTAATGGTGGATTTCCTGGGCAATTTTCAAGTGTTATGGCCACTGAGTTCCTGCCGCCCTCTGCAGCTCCAGCTGCCCAACCGCCTGGCGCCCATTGACCCTTATCTCCCACATTGATTTGGAGCCCAAATTGATCCTGGTCAAATAGGCGTAAAATTAAATTTCATGGTCTTTTGACTCCAGGAGTAGAAATCATCTCCAGAAGAAAAGTAATGCTTATCTAACAATTTGTGAGCAAACAAGAGGTGCTGCCGTTTCTCCTCCTCCTCCTCCTCCTCCTCGTTGGAAAAGTCTTTTCTAGGGAAATGCAACCTTTTAAAGATATCCCCAAAGGTGCTTTTTTTTCAGGGGGCAACTGGACGGTCTTCATTTTTTTCATTTTTCTTTTCGTTTCGCTTCCCAGGATGCCAATGACCAGCTGTCTGCAAGGAATATAAACCCTTCCATTCCCTACTATGATCCTGTCCAGGGCTGGGCTTCAAAAGTTTTAGCAAGGGGTTATCTGCCTGGTTGCTGGGTGGGCGTGGCCATGGTGGGCGTGGCCTAGTTGGCCTCCTGCACCATGAGGGGGGGTTGTTTTTTGTCCCTCCCCGGGCTCCGGAGGCTTTCCTGGAGCCTCCAGGAGGGCAAAAATGGCCACCCCCAGGCTTCCCCCTGGAAGCCCCAAATTTCTGGCCTTCCCAAACTTCCAGGAAGTCCGTTTTTCACCCTCCCCAAGCCTCCATGCGCGACCTGCACTTACCTGCATCCAAAATAGGCCACCTGGGGACTCCTGGGAGGGGAGGGGAAGGGGTGGGTGAGGCCAGCCAGGGATTTGGGGGGGGGGTCTCCAAACTGCACAGAATCTTAGCATAGGGGCTGTCCCGACCCCCAGCAGCCCATCCCTGGTTCTGCCAGAGCTGAAGAAGCTTTTTGGATGAGAAGTGAAATGTCTTCAAAAGCAAATTTTTTAAAAAAACCAGAAAGTCCAGTTGCCTCCTGAAAAAAAAAAAAAAAAAGCACACCTTTGGGACAACCATGACCTGGATGGCTGAGAATCTCTACACACCTTTAGGATACATAAGAGGGTTAGAAGCAGGGGTGGGATTCAATTTTTTTTTACTACCGGTTCTGTGGGCGTGGCTTGGTGAGCATGGCAGAAAAAGGTTACTGCAAAATCCCCATTCCCTCCTCACTCCACTAACCTGCTTTCCAGCTCTGTTCTCCTGTGCAGGGCAACCAAAGAAGACCCAGCCGATCAGCTGGGACTTGGGAGGCGGAGAATAGATGGGGCGGGGCCAATCAGAGGTGATATTTGCAGGTTCTCTGAACTACTCAAACTTTCCGCTACCAGTTCTCCAGAACCGGTTGAATACCACCTCTGGTTGGAAGGCCAAGCTGCTTGAGTAGAAATATTAGGGTGCCCTTCATTTTAGACTTTTTAAAAAACTTGGGGGGTCTTTATTAAATAGATGTCAACTAAAAAGAGACTCCTTTGGTCTTTTTAGCTGCCAGAAAAAGGGAGTGGGGGGGAAAACAAGGCATTCTTGAAATGCCTAGATAATCACCTCGGCAGCCCAAAATTGTCGGAGCATAAGAAGGTTGGGGAGCATGATGGAGACGGATGTGTCCCATTGGAGAAGTCACATCCAGGGGGGTGGGGGAAAGAACAGGGTCAAGACCAGGGTCATGATGTGATTTAGTATCGGCTGCACCCAGCCACGCGCCAACACGCCAATTTCTAATAAACCAATTTACTTTTTCTGAGATGCGGCTAGAGACTTTCGCTTTGAAATGAGGGTGGATTTGTTGGTGCTCTGACAATAGACCTCAAAGGAACAATAATAACAAAACATTAGAAAAGGAAAGAACGAGGGAGAGACACGGAGAATATTCAGTCTATGAGGAATTCTCACATACTGTCGGCATATGAACTTTTGGGACAACAAGCACCTATTGACCAAAATGTGGTTAAAAAAAGGCAAGATGGCGGCCACGGGAACAATCAAAGCTCTTCCTGGTTTTTATGTACAGGTAATTCTCCGCTTACCACAGTTTGTTTAGTGACTGTCCAAAGTAACAACGGCATTGAAAAATGTAACTTACGACCGTCTTTCACGCTTACGACTGTTGCGGCATCCCAATTTAATGTGTCACATGATCAAAATTCAGATGCTTGGCAACTGACTCATATTTATAACGGTTGCAGAGTCCCGAGATCCCACGATCCCTTTTTGTGACCTTCTGACAAGCAAAGTCAATGGGGAAAGCCAGATTCACTTAACAACCGGGTTACTAATGTAACCAGTGGTTCCCTTAACTCTTGTGGCAAGGAAGGTCGTAAAATAGGGCAAAATTCACTTAACGACTGTCTTGCTTAGCAGGACAACTTTGGGGCTCCATTGTGGTCATATGTCAAGGACTAGCTGTATGATATGGCTACCAAATTGCTTTTCTTTTTTCCACCCAGGATACGGCCAATATCCCTGCAAGACAGTTTCCTTAAAGAATTATAATTCCTTACAATAATATCGGTTTTGGAATTTCAGAAAAGCAGGTGTTTATTTGTTTTTCTGTTAACTTATCAAAACAAGATAAAACAATTTTATCTATCATCTTATCATCTATCTTATCTCATCTTCTCTTATCATCTTCTCTTCTCATTTTATCTTATTATCTATTTTATTTTTGCATTTTCACCATTTTAGCCCAGTTTTTCTCAGGGAGTAAAGGCAGTCCAGTAGAGGCTTCACACATGCACGCTAAAAAAAACCTGTAAGGTAAGATGACCTTACATTTTGTCCATTTGTCTGAAGTGGTATAGAGTTTTCTGCCTAAGCAGGGGGTTGGACTAGAAGACCTCCAAGGTCCCTTCCTTCTATTCTATTCTATTCTATTCTATTCTATTCTATTCTATTCTATTCTATTCTATTCTATTCTACTCCATATTTTGTATTGTATTGTATTGTATTGCATTGCATTGCATTGCATTGCATTGCATTGCATTCATTGTACTTACTCTACTCTACTCTACTCTACTCTACTCTATTCCACTCCATATTTTCTATTCTATTCTATTCTATTCTATTCTATTCTATTCTATTCTATTCTATTCTATTCTATTCTATTCTATTCTATTCTATTCTATTCTGAGATTTACTGGCTGGTTCAAAGACACTCATGTTCTCCAGGGCTAAAAAGGAATTGAATGAGAGTTCTCCAAGCCCTCTGACAGTTTTCCCATTTGCAACATCCTTGTAAAGCAAAAAAGCTTTACTCTGTTTATTTATTTACATGTTTGTTCATTTCCCGACTTTATCTGCAAATAACTCAAGGCTGGGAACACACTCAGCATTCCTTCCTCCTCTTATTTCCCCCACAACAACAACCTTGTGAGGTGGGTTGGACTGAGAGACAGCAGGACTGGCCCAAAGTAACCCAGCTGGCTCTTATGGCTAAGGCAGGACTTGAGCTCACAGCCTTTTGCTTCCTGGCCTGATAGCTTGATTGCTCACATCCTGAAAGCATTAGAAACCAGAACAGATAAATCTTTCTTTAAAGGACTATAATAGGCAGCTTTAAAAACCCAGATTTTGCAGAATTTGCAAAAATGGATATTTTAGTAGATGTTTTCCAAACGCACAGCCTTAACAACTTTTGCAACAAGACATTTTTTTTCCTTATACAGGTAGTCCTGAACTTACAACAGTTCATTTAGTGACCAAAGCCACAAAAAAGGAACGTGACCATTTTGCGCACTCACAACCATTGTCCCCAGGGTCCTGCGATCCAAATTCAGACGAGCAGTAAATGACTCATATTTAAGGCGGTTGCTGTGTCCCAGAGCATCTTGTGATCCTCTTTTAGGACAAAGTCAATTGGAAAACCAGTTTCATTTAACCGCCGTGTTCCTAAATTAGCAATTGTAATTAGTCACTTAACAATGGTGGCAAGAAAAGACATAAAAACGAGCAAAACTCACAAATGCTTCACTTAGCCACCTACATTTTGGGATGGACTGTGGTCGTATCAGTAAGTCAAGGACTACCTGTGCATTGTTTCCAAGCATCTCTAATTCTCTAATTTAAAAAAAAAAAGAAAGAACATCTATCTGATTGGTAAGGGTGGACACTAATTTGGTGGCACGTAATCTGTCCATTCCTCAAGATAAAGGCTCAGCTTAGAATTTAGGCTTAGAATAACGTTATTGTCACTTTGAATGTGCACTAATCGGCGTTTGATAAAATGAAATTTCATTGCATGCAGCTTTCAAAGTGTCAACACCTCCAATATATACTACATTGGCTGCATACCCGTACTTTGCTATGCAACTATGTGGTCGGGTTTAGCTTTTGGGGAGGAAAATAAGGGGAAAAAATTCTGCCTCTGCCTACCAGCATCCATCTGTATTCATCTGTCTAGTGTCCTGTCAGTGTGTGAGAGAGAGTTGAGGGCTGTTTGGAAACAGAACCAGTATTTGCTGTGTGAGCAAGAAGGAGACAGCAAGGAGCCTGGGCGTGGCTTAGTTCAACTGTTCTGTACTAAAGCTACTTGGTGCTGTAAAACTGAACCTCCTCTCCTCTGCTTGTGTTTTGCATTTGAAACAGATTTCTTTTCAGGTGGGGAGGCAGAGTAGAACTCCTTAGTATCAGAGCATGTTAATATAGGAATTACTAATGCTGTGATGGTCATTTCGAAAAATCCTTTCTTAGCAAGCACCTAGAAGCCAAGAGGAACATACATGCCAAATTTCAAGTTTGTAGGCTTTACGGTTCTGGAGATTTTGTGATGATGCATGAGTGGTATTTCGCTTTTAGATAGATAGATAGATAGATAGATAGATAGATAGATAGATAGATAGATAGATAGATAGATAGATAGATAGTAGATAGATAGAAACAAAAATAAATAAATAAATTCAAAATTATGCATATAAAACACAAGTTTATGCATATAAGATACAAAATTATGCAGCTCCTTGAGAAGTCCATAATGCTGGGGAAAGGAGAAGGAGAACCAGCAGCAAAGGAGAAAGGATCCAGTGACAGTGGTGATGGCTATACAGTTAGAAATTCTGAAGGACCAGAAGGCAGATCATCCTGGAGAAGATCTGGTTGGTGACTTAGAGCTGACACTGATTTCATAGCATCTGAGGTGTGACGGCTCAGCGGATAAACACCCTGAGTTTGTCAGCTGGAAAGCTGACAGCCGGGGTTTGAGACCCAAGCGCCGTGTGATGGGTGAGTTCCCGTTACTTGCTCCTACCAGCTTGAAAGCATGCAAATCGTTGCAGAATACCTTATGCCACCAGACTCGAAATTCTAGACCTAGAAAACCTAGAACTATGCCGCCTTCGGTCTGATCTAAGTAAAGTATATAAAATCATACATTGCAATGTCCTACCTGTCAATGAATACTTCAGCTTCAACCATAACAACACAAGAGCACACAATAGATACAAACTCAAGGTAAACCGCACCAAACTTGATTGCAGGAAATACGTCTTCAGCAACAGAGTGGTCAATGTCGGGAATACTCTATCTGACTCTGTGGTTTCTTCCCCAAACCCCAAAAACTTTAACCTTAGACTGTCTACTATTGACCTCACCCTTTTCCTAAGAGGTCTGTAGGGGGCATGCATAAGCGCACCAACGTGCCTACCCTCCCTGTCCTATTGTTTCTTTTGTTTCTTTTATTTATTTTTTCTTATATGTATCCATGTATTCATAACGATGTTTTTACTTATACCTATTATCTTGTAAGCAATTGACAAATAAATAAATAAATAAATAAAATACGAGTAGATAAATAGATACCCTTTGGGGTAAAAGGGTTCCATGCATCTCAACATATAGTCCTGCTGACCACCTGACCACAGAAATGCTTTCAAACAATGCTTGGCTAGCAGAAACAAGCACTGGCCCCTAGAGTCGGACAAAACTGGACAGGGGAAAACTTGATAGCAGCTAATCAGTCATAATCAGTTATAAACAAGGATTATCCTGATCTCAGTAGGTTGCACTCTATGTTTTGGAGAAGAATGGAAGTCACGGAAAGGGAATCTCTGATAATGAAGAAGTGATCCAAATTCAGATGCTTGGCAACTGGCATGTACTTATGATGGTTGCAGCGTCCCGGGATCACCCTTTTGCGACTTTCTGACAAGCAAAGTCAATGGGGAAGTCAGAATTGCTTGAGAACCCTGTTACCAACTTAACAACTTGCAGTGATTCATTTCACAACTTTGGCAAAGAGAAGCCGTAGAATGGGGCAAAATTCACATAACAGCTGTCTCGCTCAGCCAGAGAAGTGCGGTCGTTAAGTCGGAGTACTGCCTGTATCTTTTTTTTTTAAAAAAAATAGACAATCTACCCCACTAGATTGCAGAAGGGATCCTCAGATTCCTGATCTACCCCGTGCCTTGAAAGATCAGCCTTGCTGGTTTGTGCACCACGGAACCAGAAGCAGCCTTGGTGACGTCACGGGAGCATATTGGAAGAGCAACGACTGCCTTATCAGCTGCTGCTCGGATCTGTTTGTCGAGTCTGCAAATATAGCTGCGGGAGAGGCAGGAGGGCTGCCAGAGGCAATGTTTGGAGAAGGCAAAGTACTCCCACATGGGGCTGGGTTTTTGCACGTCATTTGTTCAAAGGGCACCGGCGAAAGAAACCCGGACGCACCTCTTAAAAGAGTGAGGGGACCAGACCTTCTGTCCCTTTTGCGCAAAGCAGTGGGTTTGAAAAAACGGGCTCCTTTTTGCCAGTCTTGTGGGGCAGCAACCTTCTAGAGCATTGGTCGGCCTCCAAACTTTCTCCAGCTTAGTGGATGTGATGGGCAGGCACTTGTGCTCGTGTGCGAAGCTCCACTTGGGTGAATGGTGGGCGCTCCAGTGGAGGACGCTTGTGTGCTCACACACGCTACCCCATTTTTCCCACAGCCCGGTTTTGGAACAGGTTGCAACCCGTGGGTTGGGGACCCCACAGTGGTGGGCTGCCACTGGTTTAGCAACCGGTTCTGTGAGCGCACGCAGCGTTCAAAATACAGCAATTTGAAGCTCAAATGGTTACTTTCTAGGGCAGCCCCGGTAAGTAGAACAGCTGAGGCACGGAAAACAGCTGTGCTGTGCAAAACTGAGCCAGAGAGAAGGAAATGAAGGACAGGATAGGGCAGGATTGGGTGGGTGGCAGAGGTGGTATTCAGCAGGTTCTAACCAGTTCTGGAGAACCGGTAGCGGAAATTTTGAGTAGTTTGAAGAACTGGTAGCAGAAATTTTGAGTAGTTCAGAATACCACTTCTGACTGGCCCTGCCCCCATCTATTCTCTGCCTCCTGGTCGGCTGGATCATCTTTTGTTACCCTGCCCAGGAGAACGGAGCTGGAAAGCAGGTTAGTGGGGTGGGAGAGAATGGGGATTTTACAGTAGCCTTCCCCTGCCACGTCCACCAAGCCACGCCCCACCAAGCCACACCACACCACAACCACCAAGCCATGCCTACAGAAACGGTAGTAAAAAAAATTGAATCTCACCACTGGTGGGTGGGGCCAGCTGATGGTCAGAACTACCAGTTCGCTTGAACCAGTCCGAACCAGCAGCATCCCACCACTGGGACCCCTGTTCTGGAGGGGGGGAATCTGGGGCTGCCAACATCAAACCCTTGAGCATTTCCAAAAGTTGGAAATAAAGCATTGAGAAGGAAGAAAGAGACCACCTCAGAGGGACAGTAGTTAGCCTAGAAGAACTGGATTTGGGTCCAGTTATCTCCCAACACCTCTTGGTTTTGCTCTTGTTTGGCAAGGGTTGATGAAAGTTGATGAATTCATATCCATCTATATTTATTTATATATTAAGTTGAAATTGAATAATGAAAGAAATGTGTCATAGTAAGGGAATTGTAAAGTCTATATATAAAAAGAGGATAAGGAAATGTAAAAGATGTCTTGGCGTTGATATAATGATGTATAAAGCTTTATTTTATGTTTTTAAATCTTGAAAACTAAATAAAATTTGCTAAAGCTAAAAGAAACAAAGAAAGTTGATATCCAAAAGTTCAGATATAAAAAAAATTCTTATTTTTTCTCCCAACGATCAGCTGTTCCGACGATCAGCTGTTCCGATAATCGCTGTTTTTCTGCTTCACCCAGGAGGATTTCCTGAGGCCCAGGAGGCCAAAAAATGGAGCACAGAGGGGATGCTGTGTGGGCCTCGCAGTGCTCCGTTTTATTCCTTCCTGGGCCTCAGGGAAGCCATCTGGGAGCAGAAGCCTTCTGGCCCAGGAGGACAAAAAATTATGGAGCATGGTCAGGGGTGGGATTCAAATTTTTTAACAACCAGTTCTATGGGCGTGGCTTGGTGGTCATGTGATTGGGAGGACATGGTTTGGTGGTCATGGTATTGGCTGGGTGTGGCCAGCTCAATATCACTCACATCGAGGCACGCATCTCCTCGCCTGGCCTCTCATGACTGTGGGGATGCTGCAACAGTCATAAGTGTGAAAAATGGTCATAAGTCACTTTTTTCAGTGCCATTGTAACTTTGAATGGTCACTCCACACAAGCAAGTACCAGCAAAGGAGGGGAAAAAAACTCCAGAGAAGTTCCTGAGACAGGAAGTCTAGTCCTGACAAGAACGTAATAAAGGTTAACGGAGAGGCAGTTTCTGTAAGCAACACCAGAATGTTTCCTTCCTGCCTTCCTTACAGGATTAGGCCAGTAATTTATTCTAACAACTGGTTCTCTGAACTGCTTAGAATGTTAACAACCGGTTCTAGCGAATAGGTGCGAATCAGTAGAATCCCACCCCTGAGAATGGGGGGAGGGGGGGTTGCTGCACACACACACACAAAAAGCCACGCCCACCCAATAACATGGCCACGTCTACCAAGCCACTCTCACCTAGCCATGTCCACAGAACCGGTAGTAAAAATATATGGCAGACGAAAAGTACAGGCAGTCCTTGACTTACGACAATTGAGCCCCAAATTTCTGTTGGTGAGTTTTGCTCCATTTTACAACTTTCTTGACACCGCTGTGAAGTGAACCACTCCAGTGGTTGAGTTGGAAACACTTCTTAAGTGAATCTGGTTGACTTTGCTGGTCGGAAGGTTACAAAAAATTTTCACATGACCACCCCCACCCCCAAGACAATCGTCACAAATATGAGTCAGTTGCCAAGCACCTGAATTTTGATCCCATGAGCATAAAGATGCTACAACGGTTGTAAGTGTGAACAATGGTCATAAGTCACTTTTTTCAGACTTGTTGTAACTGTGAATGGTCACGTAAGTCAAGGACTACCTGTACTTAAAATGACAGGGCCTGGAGCATCTCTCTCTCCATCCTATGACACAAAGAACAGCAAACCATGTCCGAAAATCTTGCCCTGGGCAGGGGCCAGGAGTCAACACTGATACAGTTGTTGCTGTTGTTCAGTTGCCAAGTTGTGTCTGACTTTTCATGACTCCATGGACCTAGCACGCCAGGCCTCCCTATCCTCCACTGCCTGCCCAAGCCCATGTATTCATTGCATCAGTGACATTATCTAACTCTCTCATCCTCTGCCTTCCATCTTTCCCAACGTCAGGGTCTTCTCCCAAGGAGTCCTCCATTCTCATTACGTCGTCAAAGTATCTTTTTTTTAATGTATACATTTTCCTTTAACATATATAAGTGTTTAGTAGTCAGTGTATTGTCTGGGTCCATTTACAAATATATAGTAATAGCAGTAGTAGCATCCTTTACTCGGTGGGATTCAACTTTTTTTTTTTACTACTGGTTCTATGGGCGTGGCTTGGTGGGCATGGCAGGGGAAGGATACTGCAAAATCCCCCTTCCCTCCCCACCCCACTAACCTGCTTTACAGCTCCGTTCTCCTGTGCAGGGCAACCAAAGAAGACCCAGCCAATCAGCTGGGACTTGGGAGGTGGAGAATAGATGGGGGCGGGGCCAGTCAGAGGTAGGATTTGCTGGCTGAATATCATCTCTGCCTTTCCTTAAAAATAGTGACGTTCTTCCGATTTCTAATTTCTGCCTTTGTTATCTAACGATTGGTAAAAGAAGTCCCAAGTTAAAAAGTATTTCATCTTGTCTACTTTGTCTTCTTTGCTATAGTCAAAGTACTTAAACTCCAGTGTCTATCCTCCAAAGGACAGTCAGGATTGAATTCCTTTAGGATCGGCTGATTGCTGTCCAAGGGACTCCAACACCACAATTTGAAAGCATCCATTCTTCGCCCCTCATTCTGTGCCCCAATAGGGCAGCCTCAAATAAGTAAATAAAATTTTAAAAATGGACAACACGTTTCATCCTCCGTTACCCATCTCAGAGTTGCATGCACTTGTTACGGCCTTGGGTTTGTTTGTTTTTAACAACACCGGTGAATACAAGCATGTAGAAAGCTACAACCTAATGGGCAGAAAATAGCTAAGTGCTTGTGAGGTTAATGGCCGTGTAATATTGGAGCTCGTTTGGAGTGCTAACATATTGGAGCTATTGATTTTTCTACGGAGGCTGAGAAGAAGAGGCCGAGTTCACATTTAGGGTGCTAGTAGAAGTCCCTCATTCCACCCACTCCTGGTTGCTATTTTTGGGTGCCTGAGATAAAGCCATGCAAAAGATGGCTTAAAAGATGGACAATCAAATCAAAGGAGAAAGTCAGCTACCTGGACAGGAAGATACACAAGTCGTTCAGGTTACCCTGTGAGGTACAGATACAGATTAACAGAGTTGGAAGGGACCTTGTAGGTCATCTAGTCCAATCCCTTGCCCAAGCAGGAGACCCTACACCATTTCTGACAGATGGCAGTCCAGTCTCTTCTTGAAAGCCTCCAGTGATGAAGCTCCCACAACTTCCAAAGGCAACTTCTGTTCCATTGGTTGATTGCTCTTACTGTCAGAACATTTCTCCTTGTTTCCAGGTTGAATCTCTCCTTGTTCAGTTGTCTGGCCTTCAGGGGCTTTGGAAAATAGCTTGACCCCACTCCTTTGGGGCAGCCCCTCAAATACTGGAATACTTCTATCATTTCTCCCCTGGTGCTTCTTTTCATCAAACTAGATTACCCAATTCCTACAAATGTTCTTCATGTTTTATCCTCCAGCCCCCTAATCATCCTGGTTGCTCTTCTCTGCAATCTTTCTAGAGTCTCAACATCTTTTGCGACATCATTCAAGCCACCATACTCTCTAGCACAATTACATGCTTAAGTCACATAACTGCATGGACCGAGATAGAAAAATATATAGTTTGTTAAAACTATAGCTGGATCTAAATTTGTGACTCCATTTCCTACATTCAAAAATTAGTGGCCAAAGATCTCCTTCCATAAATCTGGGTTAGGAATTTGAGACTCTCTCATCCATTTCAAGATTTCACAATTTCAGCCTCTTGACCACCAATGGCAGCTTCCATCATCCCCAGCCAGTTGGGCCCATAGTTCCAGGTTTATCTTAGTTAAAGAGGTGCTGATTTGGGGAGCTCTGGGTTAGAGAAGGCTATCTTAGATTTTTGTAAACCGAGAATGATTTTCCACAACCCCCAGCAGGGACTTTGGATAGTTTGCAGAAAGTTTATGCTGTAATAAGTGTAATTTGTCCTCACTGATGGCTAAATGAGGCTTGGCGCTTCGTAAATGCTTAGTGACCTCTGCTGTCTAAGATCAGAGCTACACATTGTAAGATACGGGTTTAGGAGATCCTATCACGAGTCCAGCAAGCAGAAATTTACCGGCAGTCCCCGACTTACGATCACAATTGAGCCCCAAATTTTGGATTGCTAAGTGAGACATTTGCTAAGTGAGTTTTGCTAAGGTGACCAACATTTTTACAATGAGGAGGACACAAATAAATTGAAGAAAAAAAACACAGCCACTTGCGCATGGTGCACTCTTGCGCGTGGCACATTCTCTCCCAACAATTCTTCTGTGTGGAGCGCATGCATCTCGCATCTCGCCGCACTGTACCAAGCCTTGATGAATCGTCATGTCAAATACAAAAACGTCACATCACACACAACAGATCGGATCGGCATCGATCAAATATGGAGATTTACAGATTAGTCTTCAAATATCAAAAAGGAGGACATGTAGGAGGACACGTTTCGAGAGAGGACAGAACTTACAAAAGGACGACTGTCCTTCCTAAAGGAGGACGGTTGGTCACCTCAGTTTTGCCCCATTTTACAACCTTTCTTGCCAGAGTTGTTAAGTGAATTGCTAGTTTGTTAAGTTTAGTAACACGGTTGCTAAATGAATCTGGCTTCCGCATTCATTTTGCTTGTCAGAAGGTTGCAAAAGGCCCTCACCCCAAGACATTGCAACCGTCATAAATGTGAGTCACTTGCCAACATCTGAATTTTGATCGTGTGATCATGGGGATGCTGCAATGGTCGTAAGTTTGAGAAATGGTCATAAGTCGCTTTTTTCAGTGCCGTTGTAACTTCAAACAGTCACAAAATGAAATGTTCTGTAGTCAAGAACTACTTGTATTAGTGCAACTCACCACCTTGGGTGGGCTGCCATTTCCTTTTTTTTAATCTTTTCTTATCTTTTTACGCTTCTTCCAGCAAATATTACACCTGTTGCATGAAATCAACCAAGAAGCTGAGTGGACTGCCATTTGTCAGAAATGGTGTAGGGTCTCCTGCTTGAGTGTGGAGGTTGATCTAGTCACTAGATGACTTATAAGGTCCCTTCCAATTCTGATTATCTGTTATCTGGTTGCATTCCTACCGCACAATTCTGGCCAGGTCAACATAACCGAACTATGGTTTGTGTGTTTATTATGATTTATGATGTCGGCCACCCCTGCCTGCCTTCATTAAACCACACTAAGCCTCCCACTTTTCTCCAAATTTAAAGACGTGTGAACTTCCATTCCACAATTCCCCGGGCCTGCATGTACTGGAGCAGGGCCGGAAACTACAACTCCCGAAAGCCTCTGCCAAGTAAGGCCGCCATCTTGCCTCCAGGCGTGCCATTTGCTCTCCGGGGAGCGGAAGCGGTCCGGCGCGATGACGTCACCGACGCCCTCCGTCTCCCATCTTCCTGCTCCTTTTCTCTCGCGTCGTCTCTGCCGCTCCTCCCTCTCCCCCAAACTTCCCACCGTGCTTTGCGACGGCAGGCGACGCCAGGAGGCCGTTAAGAGGCCGCTCGCGCCCGGGGCCGCTCGCGACGGGCCTCCCTCCCTCTCTATCTCTCTGTCTCTGTCTCTCTCTCCCCCCCCGCCGTTTCCAAGGAGACGCGAGGCCCTCCGCCGCCATGTCGGCCCAGGCCCAGATGCGAGCGCTGCTCGACCAGCTGATGGGCACGGCCCGGGACGGTGAGTTGGGGCGGGCGAGACGGGGGCCTGCAGGAAGGAAGGAAGGAAGGAAGGAGAGCAAAGAAGGAAGGCCGCGCCCTCCGGGCCCGGCGTGGACGCTTTCGAGGCCTGGACGAGGCGACCCGCCGCCGCCTCCCCTCCTTTTCGTCGCCCTTCGCTTCGCATTCGCCCCTCATAAACGTCACCTTCCCCCCCCGGTCCCCGTCCGCCTTTGCTGGGCTTCCCTGCTTGGCCCGACGGGGTGTTTCCGCCCCTTGACAGGGACGCCATTGCTTCTATATGCGGCCCCCCACCCATATATCTATATCCCCCCCCCACCCCAAATAACGCTGTTGATTTTGGGCTTCCACTGAGGGTGACTCCCCGAACGCCTTAGGGGCTGGGGGAAGGCTGTGTGGAGGAGGATCAGCGCCCAGGAACTTCCCTTTAAAAAAAAAATTAGAAAAGATATTTATTTTTATTTATTTTAATTTTGGGGGTCGGGGGGGGGAGCTTTGTAATTTCACAGATTACCTGGCTGGAGCCCTTGGGTTGGTTTCTGCCTGAGGGAAGGGGAAAATAAACCCCGCTCAGCCTAAAATGCCAGCCTTGGGGGTTTGATGTAAGTCGAAGAAATAAACAACAAATCCAAGCGATCTAAACGGAAGATTTAAACAAATTAAGGGGGGGGGGGAGGAAAAGCCACCCAGTGTCACCCTTATAGGAAAGATGGGTGGTATTAAAAAAAAAAAAACGTAACCAGTCCACCCATCCATCCATCTATAAAAGCTCCTGGTTGCTGCAGGGGAATTTGAATTTGTCCCTTGAAAAGAGGAGGGTCCCCTTCTGCTTGATTTGGGGGGCATTAATTAGGCTGGCTAAGCAGAGCTTCCCAATCCAGAGGCAGTGTAGACAGTTAGTCCTCGACTTACGGCCAACAATTGTGCACAACGTTTCCGTTGCTAAGCAAGACAGTTAAATAAATAAGAATAACCTTTCTTGCCACTGTCATTAAATGAATCGCTGAAGTTAAGTTAGCAACACAAGGCTGTTCAGTGAATCTTTCAATTTCGTTGTAGACCTGTGCATTGACGATGCACCTTTTGATTTGACTTGAATCTGGCTTTCTCCATTGACTTTGCTCGTCTGAAGGTCGCAAAGGGGGATGCCGTGACCCAGGGGACATGGCAACCGTCATAAATAGGAACCAGTTGCCAAGCGTCCGAGTTTTTGATCACGGGACCGTGGGGATGCTGCTAACAGTCGTAAGTGTGAGAAATGTGCCATTGTGACTTTGAACAGTCACTAAACAAATTGGATGTAAGTCGAGGACTGCCTGTACTTCAGAACAGTGAAATGTTGGAGGAGCAGGAAAGCTGCTGTTTCGATGCTCTTCTGATATGTGCTTTCCAACAGGCATTGTGGTAACAACAAAATGCCCAGAAATGGACTTTAGCCTTTGGCAAAAGTTCTTGTTTGGGTTACGCAGGCCATCTTTAGCAAAAGGAAACTAAATATGAGAGCAAAACAAAGCCAGCTTTTGAATGGCAAACCAGTCAGGCCGGTTTGGTAGAGCAGCAGCCTGGCCAGCGTTGGTGGCCTTGGTCCTAGTAACGTGGGTGGCAAAATGGTTTTCAGCTCAGCTCCTGGTGACAGGTGCTCAAGCAGGATAGACAAGTCCCCGGCACCTGCGTCATCCCCATCTTCTTGCTACCCGAGTCCAGCTACCTGCTCAAGCAGGTGGGGTTCTTGATGTAACACCTGATGCCTGGAAACATCTGCTCAGTGATATAAAACATTGGTACAGATGGTATGAAGGGGACAATCAGGCTTTGGAAATAACATGGGGTTTGGTGTATGCTGTGCATTTATAGGGCTTTCTGGAAAGCATTGGCAGGGAATACATATACGAACACCGATTTTTTATAACTTGGACAGTTGACGCTGCCTATAAGACATAAGGCTTTACACCCCAGATACGTCGGCTAGAACTCTGCATCATGAGTTGAAAGCCCGACTTTTCTGGTTTTACGTGGTGAGGCTTTTCTTTTGTAGACTCGCCTGTAGACGTAAGGCTTCATGTGTAAAAACAAACAAACATGAAGGTAGGCCTGTTCTGCATGGAAACAGGGCCTTAGTATGTGCCCCAGAAATATATACATATATATATATATATATTTCCCTTGAAAAGCTGTGCATTCCTGACAAAGTTGGTATCTGCTTCCCTACTGGAAATCAGCCACTGAAAGTCTGGCACCTTTGCAAAACCCTACAGATAACTTTTTGCACTTGGTTTCGTAAATGAATAAAGTGCTCGTTCTTTCTGTGTAATTTGAGTTGTTTTTTTTAATTGCTTCCCATATTTTTATTTCATACAAACTGAACAATTGTGGCCCCTCTATTTTATTTATAAAGGTTCAGTGTATCTTTGCCTGCCTACATCAATCTGCAAGGGAGTTGCAGAAAAGCCTCATGTTCATCGAGCCGTGAGTCACAACCAATTTTTAAAGCTGTTATAACAAAAAAAAGTGTTTGCTGATTTTTTTCACAAGTAACTTTAAAAGTATAGTTTAGAAAAGAAGGAAAGAGAGAGAGAAAAAAAAAAACATTTTTAGTAGACACAACCGGATGCTTGCAAATCCTGATCTATAGTCATACACAGACTAGCTTTTTAAAGAACAGTTGTCACATACCATTACCACTTTGCCTTTACTTTTTATGTATCATTCCCCTGACTTCCTTACTGCAGGTTTGGGCAAGAAAACTTTTCCTTTAAAACTTTTCAACAGCGGGCATAAAATTCTGCAGCTGAGGTCTTGAAGAATGCAGATGGGTATTGTATGTGTTGGAGCTCGCAGTGTGTATCAACTAATATTTTTTTTTTTTTTTGCTTGTTTTAAATGGCTCTCAAGTGAGGGTGGGAAAAGGGAGGCATAAGACAATTATCACTTTTTAGAGGAAAGTCTGGTAGCCTTTAGACATTCAATGTGTTTTAATACGTATGAATCATCAGTACTTAATAAAAAGACACTTGATTCATAAATGGCTACCTAGTAAAATTTCTGGGTGTGATTCACGGCCTTCAGCTAGAATGGGTTTTGGTTTTCCGAGCCTTTGTTTTCTCCGTAGAAAAGATCTTCCGTGGTCTGGACCCAGATTGTGTGTGGGTTTTTTATGTAAATATCGTGACTTGTGGATGTAATTATGGTCAGCACCATATTAAGTGGTGCACATGATATGAAATGCTGTGCATAGTTTGATTCTCAGCTGTGAAAGTAAGACCAAAAAAAAAAAATCTATAACTTTTTAACGCTTTTATTAATTTTCCGATCCGTTCTGGGGTTCGTGAATGATTTTTATCTGCATTAATGAGGTGAAATAAAACGTACTGCCATTTGCCCTGCTTCATCGACATGTAACAATATTTCATATTTATAATGGAAAATGAATTTCAGGAGATGAAACCAGACAAAGGGTGAAGTTTACAGACGAACGGGTCTGCAAGAGCCATCTTCTGGACTGTTGTCCTCATGATATTTTAGCAGGGACGGTAAGTCCTCTTTCTCATGGCCCCCACCTTGGTCACTCTTTTATGTCAGCGTTCCTCAGCCTGCTCCCTTCACCACATTGAGTTGCCGCTCCCCAGATTTCCCAGTAGTTGTGGCTAGTGGCCACGATGGATAGAGGCACGGAGAGTCCTCGGCTCACGACCACAATTGAGCCCGGAATTTCTGTTGCTAAGCGAGACGGTTAAGTGAGTTTGTTCCCATTTTATGACTTTTCTTGCCACGGTTAAGTGAAAATGGTTTCCCCATTGAGTTTGCTTTTCAGAAGGATTGCAAAAAGGGATGACATGACCCCGGGACATTGGAGATGTCATAAAATAGGAACCAGTTGCCAAGTGTCCGAATGTTGATCACATGACCGTGCAAATGCTGCAACAGTCATAAGTGTGAAAAATGGTCATGTCACTTTTTTTCAGTGCTTGTAACCTTGAATGGTCACTAAACAAACAGAAAAAAAGTATAGATGTCGCATTGCAAGCTCTGATGCCTGAGAAATATGAACTTTTAAACATTTTCAACTTAAACTTGCATACTTTGAAGTACTAACTTTAAAGCGTTTAAGTTATTTGTTACAAAGGTAATGGAATGTGATATGACAATATTAAAACATTTTTAAAAGGCAATAAAAGTATAATGAGGCCATCACAATTTGAGGAAATGTAAAAAAAAATAATTTGTTGCTGCTGCTGATAGAGGAAGAAGTGGCCTTTTAGGAAGCAGGAGGAGCTCAAATCCTACCATATCAAGTGAGCCGCAACCCACAAGAGATATGCAGCTCTTTGTAATATGATGCTGTCTGTTTGGGTCACATGGAGCTTTGGGATCATTTTCAAAAGTGGTTTTGTGCATGTGTGTTCCAGTATTCTAATTAAATGATCTAAAGTGAGAAATATACATCGCAGAGGAACTCTATAAAATTGTGTTCTATAATCCTGTGTTTTAGTTGAAATTACAGTTCCCTAGTTTTGTACTTTTCATCAGTATTGAGACTTCTCAGTATGGCTATTTTGTAGCAAAATACCTATTCTGTACTCTTCTGTACGCTTTGGACTATGAAACAAATTGAGCAGCTGGTTATAATTGATTCATTTGCTAATCACTAGTGGTTGCATCTTTTGAATGTGGTGATACACTGGATTTTCAGATGATATTGTCTCCTTTTTTTTTCTTTTCTTCTTCAATAGCGTATGGACCTTGGAGAGTGTACAAAGATTCATGATTTGGCCCTGAGAGCAGATTACGAGATTGCCAGTAAAGAGAGGGACCTGTTCTTTGAGCTGGATGTAAGTGCTTTCCATTCTGATAATAGTAAACAGACACAAGAACAGGCAGCCCTTTGATATCTCTGTTATGTACTATTATTGCAGTAGGTTGTGGCTGTTAGATTATTACTTGTTACTTTATTGTAATGAGACGAATATAAAAGGCAGTCATTTACGACTAAATTATGCTAGGAAGCTTCAAGGGCTTTTCTGCAGAGTAAAGATAGTGCAAATTATTCTGTGCTTGTTGCAGGCTCATCCTTTTCAGTCTGACACAGCTCTAACAGGTTACCTTCTAGCATATGTCAGGATGGGTATTGAGAAGTAGAAGTATTTTTGTTCTGTGTGAATCGGCTATAGATTGACCCCTTCTTCCCAGAAGAGTGGAGACTGTTAATTCAGTAGTTCATCCTGCTCAGCTGAGCCTCTTCAAATTCCAAATACTGTACTATGATTTAAAAACTTGGTTATCTGTGTCAACTTTGGAGAGAGTCTGAATCCTTCATGCTTTAAAAGCTAAAATTTTACCTAAGTGTATTCACCTTTCTGTTGTCGCTGTATTCTATTAATCCGGAAGTCTCCAAACATGGCAACTTTAAGACTTGTGGACTTCAACTCCCAGAATTCTCCAGCCAGCATAGCTACTGGTTGGAGAATTCTGGGAGTTGAAGTCCACAAGTCTTAAAGTTGCCAAGTTTGGGGACCCCTGTATTAATCATAACCAAAATTATAAAGTTGTAATAATGGTGCTGCAACGTTGTTCTTCCTGTTTCTTGTTTCCTGTTCTTCAGAAGAAAATCTCTTGTTTTCCATTTCTTTAATTACCTCTTTTTGAAGTGGCTTGTTGAAGTGGCAACAAGAAGTAAAGAGAAATAAGGCTCTGCATTTTCAAATGGGCCTTTCATGCTGCCTTCATCCCTTGATTTTTATCACTGAAATAAGGGTGTGCAAAGAATGGCTTTCTAACATTAGCACTGTCTGTTTCTGTACAATCAGGCGATGGACCACTTGGAATCTTTCATTGCTGAGTGTGATCGAAGAACAGAACTGGC
The DNA here is from genome assembly GCF_049901735.1 of Notechis scutatus. Taxonomy (NCBI): domain Eukaryota; kingdom Metazoa; phylum Chordata; class Lepidosauria; order Squamata; family Elapidae; genus Notechis; species Notechis scutatus. The sequence goes on from NC_142020.1 coordinate 8,365,343, forward strand.
TAAAAAACGACTTGCAGAGACCCAGGAGGAAATCAGCGCTGAAGTGGCTGCCAAGGTATTTCTGTGGTGCGGTTGTGCTCTTGGTGAAATGGCGAGACTCTTGAAATTCACAGTCTTGTAACTGGCTGTTGTGTAAACCACCTTCTGGTGGTTATCTATACAAACCCCATTTAGGTGGTCTTAGGGTGGTTGTTTCAGTTGGCAATCTAGGCTTAACATCTATATGAAAACCTCTGAGATAACTAAGAGCTGGAAATATCACAGATGTTGTAAGCCCCTTTGAAATTCCTTTAGAAATATAGAAACTAGATTTAAAGGTCAATTAAAGAGCATAGCTGCATGTTCAGTATTTACATTGGGGATAACATTAGTTTATCCAAGAGATTGTGTGGAGAATTGCTCTTATCTGTTCTATTCATGCTTCACGTGCTAAATAAAGAAAGCAAGCTTTTACATTATATAATAATGGCTTCACTTACTAGTTTTACTTTTGTCTCATGGCTTTCTGCCAATTCATTACAAAACTAAAGATGCATTGGTTGAACCAGAAGACTAAAAATGAACGTAGTTTCTCTTAAACCTGCCAGAACTTCAAAAAATAAAACTACTTCTACGTGAGATGCTTGATTTGCCTTGAGTCCTTCAAAGTTGCAGTCGGATCAAGCTCTTTAATGTGACAGAAGAGGAAAATTATTATTAACCCCAATAGGGTGTGATGCTATGAATCACATTTAAGATAAATTAGTTGGATTTTTGTTCAACTTAAACTAAAAATTGGTTTGATTTGATTTTATGTCCTTGATCTACCTATTATTTTGATATGGATCCCCTGGCACGGCATTCCAGGTTTGGGAATGGCACTGAGTCCTAAACTGACGATATATTCCTCCTTGGATAATTAAAAAAAAATCCATTTGCTTGATAAGTTATTGTCCCAAAGGTGCTTTTTCAGGAGGCAACTGGACTTCCTTGTTTTTTCTTTTGAAGACGTTTCGCTTCTCATCCAAGAAGCTTCTTCAGCTCTGACTGGATGGTGCGGAATGGAAGGATTTATATTCCTTGCAGACAGCTGGTCATTTGCATCCTTTTTAGAGAGTCGTTGAGAGTCGGTTTATCTGTGTCCTCAGGGTCACCTGAGTGGTTCTCCTGGTTCCTGTAGTCTGCAGTTGTTCCTTTGGAAATCCATTCCTTGATTAGTTATTGCTTTTTATTGTTTTATATTGATTTTTTAATCTATGTAAGCTACCTGGAATCACTGAGGGTGAGTCACATCACATTGTCTTCAATCAGATAAATGACCCCAAACCCATGTCTGTTCTTTAGGCAGAGAAAGTACACGAACTCAATGAAGACATTGGGAAGCTTCTGGCTAAAGCTGAGCAGTTAGGAGCTGAAGGGAATGTGGATGAATCCCAGAAGATCCTGATGGAAGTGGACAAAGTCCGTGCAAAGAAGAAAGAAGCGGAGGTTTGTTCTTTCTGAACTGAATATGCAGATTTACTGCTTTGTTTATCCCGAGGAAGTCTAGGACATCACTAGCCAAGCAAAACAGGTTTATTATCTCAGTTGAAAAATGGAGAAGGAAATTGTAACATTTATCTTCTCTTTGACTAACACAGCTTCCTAGATTAGAGTAGTGTCGCTAGTATTTGTGATGTGCTGCAAGGTAACGATGAGTCATTGGCTAAGGTGGGGCTAAGAAAGACAGAAAAGTGAGCAATGGGCGTTTTAATTTTAACCTCTTTCTGATCTTCGATAGGAGGAATACCGCAATTCTATGCCTGCATCCAGTTTCCAGCAACAGAAGCTGCGTGTTTGTGAGGTCTGTTCCGCATACCTTGGTCTCCATGACAACGACCGTCGCCTTGCTGATCACTTTGGGGGCAAATTGCATTTGGGCTTCATTCAGATCCGTGAGAAATTGGACCAGTTGCGGGTAAGGGCTGTGGTTACTCAGGGGTAAAGTACTCTTGTAGGAAAAGAGCCTTAAAATAGCTGGAGAGTTTGACATTTGGGTAGACACCATGTTGGTAAATCAGTGTTTGAGCTTTCTCTTGTTCTTTAAAACCTACAATGGGTGACTAGCCCATGTCAGACAATCTTTTAGAATAGGGAGAGTTTTATGTACACACGATTAAGTTCACAGGTGTGTACCTTGATTTTACTCTGCTAAGTAAAATTCTTAATACTGTAATGTATGTGTGAAATGACCTAATTGATGTGAGATGTTTTATTTAGTTCCATGGTTGTCATCAAGTAAACAGCCCTGTGTGAGTCAGACCTGTTAATTAGAATTAACTAATTTGACCCTCCTGTTTAATTGTTGCCTTTGTCTGTGGGATAAATCCGTAGGTTGAAGCCAGAAACTTGATATTATCAACAGGGAAGTCTATTATTCTTCTAAATAAACACTTCTAGTACTTCTCATTTTGAGGGGTGACTTAAGGTACTGTACAGTGGAGCCTCGGGTCGCGACCGTAATCAGTTTCCAGGCTCTGGTCACGACCCGATTTGGTCATGTCCAGAAGCACGACTGACTGCACATGTCCACAGTCAAAAAAGATGGCAGCGAAGGAGAAATTGGCGCGGAAAGGAAATCTTTCTGTACCGATTTTGTTTGCCACCCGATTTTTGAATCCTGACCTGATTCAAAAATCGGGTGGATTTCTTATTTGCTACCTGATTTGGTTATGAACAGGAGCATTCGCGACCCAAAGTTCCACTGTATATAAAACCGATACTTCATCAGCAAATAAACTTGTAAAATCTGAGTGTGGGTGATGTTTCTGTCACTGCTTTGCCTCCAGTTTTGTACTGTGCAAGCTGCATGTGAGAAGCATCGTGTTCTTTCTGGTAAAGAAATTAAAGACTGATCAGGGTAACATTAACGTTGGTATCAGAATGCTAGTCTGTAGAAGAAGAGGATGCTGATCATCTAGTATTCTGAGTTTTCTTGGTGCCTCAAAAACTAAGTTGCTGATAGGATCATTTTCTTCATGCTTGAGTGTTTGATATTTTGGCAAATTATTCCTACTCCCACTACTCTCTGCCTTGATACATTCCTTGTTTCAAATTAATCTCTGCAACTCTCTCCTAATTTGCTTATTGGTTGTTGGGTAAAGATGTTAGTCCTGAAACTGTTGATGAGAACATTATCTCATTTATTGAGGTTTGTGGACCCAATATATTAGAAATATATCAGGATATACTAACATTGCGATGTACTAAGATAATGATGTGTATTCAGAGAGTAATCTTAAATGGTTTTTACATACTAACTACTTGGTGCTATTTTTAAGAAGCCGGAAACTTTTTCTAACCTTTTGCTGCTGCTTTTAAGTTTAACGGGTCACTTATTATTTGGGGACAGAGGATGATGTCACCAGCTGTCTTTGAATGAGTCCTCCTTGCTCTCTGCGGGAATCCTTTTGATATACAGGCCGCTCACATTTGACAATGTTTTTTGTCTCACTCTAGAAAACCGTAGCTGAAAAACAGGAGAAGAGGAATCAGGACCGGTTGAGAAGGAGAGAAGAAAGAGAGCGAGAAGAACGTGTGGGACAACGGTGAGGAATTGCAGAGGAGAAGCACGTGGCTTCATGGCACAGTGGCATAAGAGGTCTTCTGCTCTGCCAAGAGCTTAAAGAAATAACACGGTAGAAACTGGCCTATGTTTGGTCCCCAGGCAGTGCAGACATTGGAGCCCTTGTGCCTTCCTTAAGTTATTAGAATTTGGAAATAGAAGGAGGAAGTGGAAGAGGAAGGAAGGAAGGAAAGAAAAGTTCAAATAGCTGCCCAAAGTAGAATAAGAGGGCTGCTTGACAGAAGATGAAAAGTGTTGATTAAACATCTCTTTCGCCACGATTTAGAATGTACTTTTATCATCCTTTGCCAAATTCATTCTCAACCTTTTCAGCGTGTTACCTTCTGGGGTCTTAAAAGTATATGACGCTTTTTAAAGCAAAGAATTCTGCTACATCAGAACACGCTCATAACTGTGCTTGCATATTGTCTCCAGCTTTTAAAAAAAACAATGCTGTTCCTTTTTTTCTAGATCTGGATCAAGAAATCGAGATCGCAGAAGGTAAGAGAGCTTGTATGTGTGAGAGAAGGGTACGTTTGTGTGTATATATATATACATTTGAGGGGATGGTCCTGCATTTCAGATGAGTCCTTGATAGCTTTTGGCAGCTGTCCACTTGCAGCTTTTCTCCAGACACAAAACAGAAATGTCCCCCCCAATTGTAAAATATCTGGAGGCATATCAGTAAGCAATTGGAATACTACTTTGCAAAGTTTTAGTTGTAACCTCAGTCTTTGGACATAATGACTCGTATGTACATTCCGATGATTTTCTTTTTTTTTTTAAAACAAGTTTTATTAGTTTTTAAAACACACAAATTATCATTATTCATTACATGTTTAAACCTTTTTCCCTTGTAAATTTAACAAGTCAGATAAATTATGATTCTGTTTTAAACCATTTCCATATAATATACCAAAACCTCTTATTCAATTTCTCTTTACTTCTCCTTATTCTTATTCAATATCATTATTATTATTTCATCTGTTTCTTTCTGACTTAGTTACCATTATTCTCATTCTATATTTCTACAAGTTTTTACCAATTCTCCCCCAAAAAGACATATACACACAACACACAAAACATAAAAAAATATCTTTTGGAAAGTAACTTGGACCCAGGTGTCTCTCTCTTCATGGACTTCAATTATATTCATGCTCATCTTACATATCATTACTTATTTTATTTACCATTCTAAGCCTTCTATATTAACTTCTCCACATATTTCACACTTCTTAATTCTACCTTAATTAATCATCTTAGTTTAAATCATTATATTTGTATCTTTTGTCCATTTTTATCATCCCTTTGTCTCATCCCTTATGAAAAAAAAAGAAAATCAGTTTCTCCTGAAATCATTAATCAGAGTATGATGCCTTTCTATCTCCCCCTAAGTTAATCAAATTAATCTTTAAAATAATATCTAATACCCAATCAGATTTTGCTTGGTACATTCTATCTAACTAATACATCCAACACAATTAAGTGCATAATTAGAGAATAAATCCAAATATTAAAAAGAAATACTATAATAAAAATTTCATAATAACATCAATACCATAATTTTATTAAACTCTTTAATTAAAACAATATTCTAAACCCTCCTATTATTAAGTTTTAAAACCAATCATTTTTAAACATTTTAACATTTTAATCTCTTATCAACTCTTAAACCATTGCAATACTACCATCTCATCTTATGTACCTTGCAAAATCTTTTTACTTTATCCATTATCCATAAAAATTCCTTTTTTCCATTTAATTTCAAAACGTTGTAGCTTTTCTCCACCTTTTCCTTTCTTTCTTTTCCCAACAAACCTTTCTACCCCCTTCTTCTAGCCTCTGCCTTACCGGCTTCCCTTCTCTGTCGTATTTCTTTTCCCCTTTGTTTACAATCATCATATTGGTTTTGCACTTTATTTTTCCCTTTCTTAAATGTTTTTTAGATCTTAAGTCCTTAAATCCTTTAGTTTTCTTCTTTTTTCTTCTTTTCTTTTCTTTCTCTCTTCTTTTTTCTGGATCAAATTCTGAGATTCATTAAAGATGGCTCCTTCCTTTCTTTCTTGTTCCTCTGCTGTCTTCATCTGTTGTAATTTTTGTTGATAATTAGTAAGCGCCATTTCTAAGAAAAGGAAAGCTTCTTCCACACCATTTCTTAGTTCCTCAACAGAAAGAGCCATTATAAATCTTTCTTTTCTTTTCTCCTTCTTTCTTCTTACAACAACCAGAATATTCAAAAGAAAATAAAAAAGATAAAACAGTCCCAAAGTTATCAATCAGTCCAAACCAAGGCAGAGTTCTCACTTTCTCCTTCTGGGGTGATATCAATCAAAGAGAAGGAAAGTCCAAATCTGTTTAAAGTCTTGTTACAATATATTCTAGTCTTCAAATCCTTAAGGCATCTGCTCCAACGAATCTTAGCATACAAATATTTTCTTTTTAATCCTCTCTCTTCCCACTCATCGCTTAAAACCAATTTCCACCTAAAAAAATAGGTTTCTTAATATCCAGTTATTTATTCCGTAGGAAAAGAGGGAAAGCTATCCTTTCAGCACCTTAAAGCAGCCGCTTTTTTTCCTCTTCTGGCAGGTATTATTCAGAAAGTCATACTTTTCAGGAATTTTATTAAATATGTCTTAGAGTCCTAGGAGCCAAGAAAAACTTTCTCCTCTCAATCACTTTCTCCACTTCCTCTTGCGCATTCTTACCCGGCTGCCAGCTTCTTTGTGGCGGCCATTACGGACCGCCGCTGCACCGTCCTGGGAAAAGGGGTTCTGCCGGCCAGGAGGGGTCTGCAGCACCCCCAAACCCTTCTCCGGATCCCCTACCTTCAGCTGCCCCTGCAGGGCAGCCTAGCTCCCACCCGGCTGGGTCGGAGCCCCAAAAACGGCTAGCGCGGCAGGATCGCGCAGCCGCAAATCCCTGCCGCGCGGCCGACAAACCGGAAGTTTTTTTCATTCCGATGATTTTCTTGTAGAAGTCTCTGTATAATTGTGGTTCACAGGCATAAAGTCACCCAGAAGTACTGTAAGCCAGAGCTAAAAGGGCATGGGGTAAAAAAAAAACTAAGCCCTTCCATTCTGCCATTAATTTATGTGGACTCTAATCTGAAAGTCATTTAAATCATTGCTTAATAAAGACCCAACTGTAAAAGAGGCGATTTATTTATTTAATTTGTAAATTGCTGAATACCATAAGAGAATAAAGGGGAAAGAATAAAATGTGGTTTTTCTGTGAACTTAAGATCCTTAAGGACGGCCTTTTCATCCATATCAAAACACTCTTGATACTCATCGTTTATTGGTTCCGGGAGGTGGGATGAGCACCAAAAACAATGAGTACCAAACAATTTTTTTCTCATAAGGAATAATGTAGTGTGTCACAAGGCAGCCAACACTGTCAAGATCTAGCTTTTGTGTTGAGTTTTTGTGTCAAACAAACGATGAGTAGCAGGACATAATTTTCATGTCAAAATGTGTTGAGTACCAAATCCAAAGCAGTTGAGCGCCAAGGTACCACTGTACTTGGTAATTTGGTGTTCAAGGTACAACATTGGTGTAGTTGTGTGATAAAATACAGTCAAGCACCTGTTATCTTCTTAGAGGGAAAGTCAGGCATAAATAATACGTGTACTGTATGTGAAAAGAAACAGGTCATCCAGTCACTCTTAATGGAGAACTCTTTGATGTGGCTGGACTGACTTTTGTTTTTCAATCTTCCCGCTGCAGATCGCGATCCCGAGAGCGGAGGCGACGACGTTCCCGCTCCCTTTCCCGTGAGAAGCGTAAATCCCGTTCCAAGTCTCGGGAACGTGAGAGGCACCGGCGCCACCGCAGCCGTTCCCGAAGTCACAGTCGGGGTCACCGACGTGGATCCAGAGACAGGACCTCTAAGCATAAGTATGGCCAGCATTTCTCACTGCCACTTTGCGGGGATGGCGTGTTTTGCTTGGAGTTTAGCCAGAGGAAACACATTATAGCTGAAAGGAAACCAGCATACATTTAGAAATGAAGATGCTAGTTTCTAAGGCCCCCAGGGATTATGTTGGGTTTAAAAATGTGGTTGCCATGATGCAAAGAATCAGGGAAGGACGAGCTCTCGTTTTTCTCCTTCGTGAATAGAATAGAATAGAATAGAATAGAATAGAATAGAATAGAATAGAATAGAATATGCAGACATTTCATCCATTTCAAAGACCGCAAGCTCCAGCAGCCATTTTGAATTCTTTTGCCAGACCTGCAAATTCTGTTTTCCCCAATGTAAGGGAAGACTTCCCTCCTTCTTCAAACCACTTTTGCTTCTGCTAAAGGCATGCTGCTCACTTAGGGAATAATTGACATATTGCTATCAGGAAGGTGTTTGTTAGCATTTCTAAAAACGTTCAGAGAGGCATGTACATGGATGCACAAAAGTGGCCCAAACTGGCAGTCTTTTAATATAGAACGTAACTAATGATTTGATACCAAGTTTAATCCAAATTAGGAACAAAAAACGATATTGAGAATGGATCTAGTTTCTAGTTTACACCTAATAATTCCGTTTAATACTTCCCATTCTATCTCTTATAGAAGGAAAAGTTTAAGAGAAGTAATTTATTTCCCCGCATACAAGTTAACCACACTTCTTTGAAAATCTTATTTACCTAATGATAAAGTGGATTTGTAACCTCACCCATTAGAAGAGTGAGTGAAAATTGAGTATTTATCCCTTTTCTTTGCACAGAAAGGAGGATTGAAAACTAGGGATATTATAACATGTGTGGAAACAGTTAACTGGTGGTTGAGATACTAAATTCATTTTTTAAATCTGTCTTAAACATGAACAATAAAGAAAAGAAGTTTGGACAATTAGGAAATGAGGAAGACCCTGTAATTACTATTACTCTAAAGAGCAGGTAAGGGAAGACTTCAGAAAACTCGAATGTACTATAGCTCATAAAGTGCCCCCCAGGGGCAAAAATTGCATGGAGAATATTTTCTGGAAAAATGGGAAATGCCAGAAACCAGGAGAGAAAATAACAGATTGAAAAAAACTCCCTGATTCTTTAAAAAAAATCATCTGCTGCAATTTCTTAAAAATTCAGCATCTTCGAAAGAAACAGTATCTGGCAGGTGCAAAAGTATATATAAGAGGCGGTGCTGGATAAATAAATCATAATATTTATGGATGTGGAACTCTTCCCGTCCTTTTGTTGCTTTTGCAATAGAGATGTAAGTCCATTTTTGCATTCCAGAATCCTGAAAGCTTTAGTCAAGGACTGGAGTTGTTTGGAGGGAGGGGGGGATCTGTGTTTTAACTTCATGGAGCAAGGTTACACCCAAGTCTAAAAGAGTCCTTCTCAGGTAAAGCTTTTGGGGCAAAACTTCGGGAGCAGAATACCTTTGTTTTCAGCTCTTAGGTCCATAGCAGCTTCAATGTAACGAGCCACTGGAATAATTAAAAAAGAAGTGAAAATTCTGTATCCTGTAAGGTCATCTCCTTTAGATACTTTCATATCCTGTTCTTTTATTGACCCCATAATCCCTTGCAGGATGGAGTCTGGGCAACTGAATGGAGCTGAGTGTTTACTGGCCGGGTGCCCTTCCTATTGCCAATGTGGAGTTTTATTCAGATATTTTCTCGTTGTGCCCAGAGAGAGAAATATCTGCCTCTACCTAGGGTCGAACTTATTGTGAGGCAAGAGCTCCACCTCTAGGCCACCACACCACTTTAGGTACCTTCAAACGCTAGCTAGAAACGGTGGGGTTTATCCTAATTCATTTGGAGACCCCTCCTGCTAGGGAAGAGTCATTGATGGTCTTGAATGAAGACTATCGCCCTGGAGTCCCAAAGTAACCATTCCCATTTTAAGTAGTCCTCGATTTAACAACCATTTGAAGTTAACAACGGCAGTCAAAAGAGGGACTCCTCCGACGGTCACAGCCTCCTCACCATCCTGTGATCCAAATTGGTTCCCCTGGCAACCAGCATGCGTTTCCAAAGATGGCAGGATCCTGGGAACATGTGACCGTATCAGCCAGTTTCTGACAGGCGGAGTCAAATGGGGGAAGTTGGATTTGCTTAACCCCGCGATTCACTTAGCAACTGCAAGTGAGCCATTGGAAAACCGTGGCAGAGAAAGTTGTAATATTGGGCACGGATCACTTAACAGCCACCTTGCTTAGCGATGGAAATTCCAGCTCCAGTTGTCGCAAGTCAAGGACTACCTGTAGCTTCATACCTTGTGTCCTCTTCCCACCTTTTAGCAGTGGACAGATGGCATATTCCAACCCCATGTGATAAACCAGGGTTGAGAGAAAAGGGAGATTGCTGACTTGGGTGAGGAGAATAGAATCAATCCAGGTTTATAGACCGAGACTGTAGCAATCAGGCTGGCGTTGAAGTCGGCTAGCACTAGCACTTTGCAAGTTCACAAATGCTGAAGAAGGAATCTTAACTACCTTCAGAATTCCTGACTCTTATTTTTCTTCCTGTTTTTTTTTTTCTTCTCCCTCCTCTGTTTGAGCACTAACATCATTGTTTGTGCTTTTCTCTGGGTGGCAGTATGGATTGGACTCAGAAGGAGAGGGCAAGTGACTTTATTATCGTAAGGGGAGAGAGGTTGGGCCATTCATAAAACTGGCTTGCCTAGCGATTCCTTGACCGAGCCAACCTTGGAGAGCTCCTTTGGTAAGCTGGGTTTTAGGGTCAAGAGGGGAAGCCGTTGAAGAACGCTGTCTGGTACATGTCTGTGGAGATTCTCAGTCATCCAGGTCATAGTTGCCTCAACGGTGTCTTTTTTGGACTTCAAAAGGCAACTGGAAGAAGAAGTAATTTTGCTTCTCATCCAGAAAGCTTTATCAGTTGAACGGATGAAGCTTCTTGGATGAGAAGCGAAACAACTTCTTCCTTAAAATACAGCCCAGTTGCCTTTTGAAGACAAAAAAAAAGGCACCTTTGAGACAGTGACTGGTACAGATTGAAAGGAAATGGAATGTAAAATGTGTAGCAAAGAACAAGTTATAGTATGGTCGGCTACTAACCAGAGCAGTAGAAGAATGGGTGATAATGTATAGAATATCATAAAATTCCTCTGTATTTGATGTGATGCAGAGTGGGGGGGTGGGGGGCGGAATCTCCTTGGTGCTAATGTCACCATCAAATCTTAGGTTATGAATGCATTAAAACAAGATTGAATTGTGTTTAGTTCTGCAAGGCTGGCTGGGAATCCCAGCAGTCACAGAAGCAAATTTATTAATTACCAATCTCACTTTGGAAACAATTATGACGCTTCGTTCTGTTCAGATTCTAAGGCTTTTCTCATGCTTATCCTTATTGCCAGTTTTTATTTCCTGGACATGAATGGTTCCTTGATAAAAGCCATAAAGATTTATGTCTTACTTTTCAGTGAACGTTTTAAGGAATTTGCTTTTGACTCCATCCATTGCTACAAAGTTGGAGGGATGGGATTAATTTATATCCCAATAAATCAAGGCCACCACCCTCTCTCTGAATGGCATTCCTGTGTAGGAGAATGTCATCATTTAAGAATTGACGTTCTCTTAAATCTGGATTTTGAAGCATTCTGCTGATGCACCAAAATCGGCTCTGTGTGGAGAACCTGAATTATATTTGGAGAGTTCTTATGCGATTCACCTATTCTTTTGTGTTGCTTGGCCATTCCTTTGGGGAAGATGTGCTACATTTCAAACAAAACCAGCCTTTGAATTCTTATCTCCTTTGAGACCAATTTAGATAGTGCTGACTGAGGATTCATCACCCCTTCCTGCCTGTCCACAGAAATGTGATTTTCTTTCCCCCCCATCAACCAGCCAGGTCCAGAAAGGAGAATTGACAGAGAAATCTACAGCTCCTTCTCTTGGCCACCTTTGGTGTATGTTTAGATTGAACTGCATTGCCTTTGTAGTGGACCCTTTATGACGTTGCTCGCTTTGTACTTCAGATCCTCTAGGGATCGGTCTTCAAGAGAGAAATCGCGGGACCGGGAGAAGAAAGAGAAGAGCTCATCTGAACGGCGGCACGAGAGCACCAATGGCAAATCTCGCTCCAAGAGGTCGGAGGAGAGAGAAGCCGGCGAGATCTGAATTCCCTTCTTGTACTGTAAATAGCCTGGAGAAGCATTCTACACAGCCCAAATCTCTCATTTATATTAATGGAAGACAGCACATCCTTTTGTAGTTCTGAATTTCTATCCTTTCCGCAGCTAGCAATGACAGTTCCCTGCCATTGACCAAAACTTGGTTTTTATTCAGCCTAAACAGACCCAGCAGCCAGGGTTCCACCCACATGAATACTTTAAGCAGAACTCAGCTGCTGGGAGGCAATCCTATCAGAAGGATTACAGTCTGCTTTTAAGAAAGAAAGGGGGGAAAAAGTACCCTCACCTGCTCACTTTACAGCATCACTTGCATTTCTGTTGCAAATTTAAGTTTATACCCGAATTGAAAGAACCTCAGAAATGGTGGTGCCCTTGGCCTCTCTTCTAAACCCCTTTAATTTGGGGATTTCCACCCCTGTATTTGAAACATTCAACCCTCTGTAAACAAGTCAGTAGTTTAATTGACATGCACCCTGGTTGTAATTTGGGGACAATTGCTCTCAACTGGATAGGGTTTGGTTTTGGGGTTACTGTATCTCTGTAGTCTGGTGAAGTTAACACAGCATTCTAATTTAAATGAAGGTTAACTGGATTATTTTGCTCATTGCTCTGCTCTTTGGTGTAGTTTTTGAACAGCTTGCCTATTTTTCAGCCTACTTGCTTTCTGAATTTGGTTCACATGTCCTAATTTGTCACTTAACAAAGAGAGTCATCCAAGACTCGCTGGGCAGGTGATTTCCCCCAGAAATGTACTGGATTGGTGAACAAATTGTGTAGTGCTGCACTTAGGAGCTGCACTTTGCTTGATAAATGTAAACATTGGTTGGAAAAAACCTGGGATAATGGACCATAATCTGCTATTGCTCTGCTCTGCTTGAGAGTTACAACACTTGAATTTTGACAAATGACCACCGAAAGCAGATAAAAGTTAAAAGTAGTCACCCCCACGTCTGGTGAACTGGGAGAAACTCTTGTTCCATTTCTGTATCTCCTCCCCTTCGCCCCCTTTTTGGCTTCATCCCCCCCAAAATTGCAGGGATTAAAGGGATTCTCCTAACCCTAAGGCACAATTTAGAGTTGTCTTTCCTCTTCTGCTATGGCTGCTGCTTTTTTCTGATGACACGCATGGATGATCTTCTTCATGTGTCGTATATTGATTGATTGGATAGAGGAAGCAGCCACCAGAGAGGCATTTACTGTGCAGAGGGGACTCCACCTCTGGTGAAAGAATCTCCCACAGCCACAGAGATGCCATTGGGACAGATCGTTCCCGGGAATGTTTAAATATTAAAATACACCCCTCCTCCCACCTCGAAAGGTTGATGGGTCCAGGGAAAGAAAGCGGCCAGGCAAATCACATTAAATGTACAAAGCATCTCAGGATTTTTATCTTCGGTATTTTAGCGGTTTGATCCTAACAGCACTTGCCCCCCCCCCCCCAGTTTTCCCCACCCCTCATGTCCCTCCCCATGTCTTTTGAGGAGTTTTGGTCTAAGTAACAAACATGTAATTCAAGTGCTGTTGTCCTGCCAGTCTGATTCACATTAAAAGCTTACCTTTGTGGCTTGCAGTGATCTAATTTGAGGGTGGCACCTATGTTGTCTTGGAAAAACAAAAGCCCTAACCACATTAGCACAGAGTAAGAGAAATGTGCTGAAACATGGGTCTGGGGCCATACAATGAGTGTCTTTAGCCCAGAGTTGCTCTCTCTCTGTATTTACACATTCCTGAATTGTGAACATTCGGTAGAAGGCTGGGTCAGTATCTCTGTTGTATTATAACAAGGACCAGCCATCAAAATGGGCTGTCGGTCTGCAGTACCTCACAGCTTCATAGAACATCTGTATCGGGGGTTTCCATCCTTGGTGACTTTAAGACCCCTGGACTTCAACTCCCAGAATTCCCCAGCCAGCCAACATGGCTGGCTGGGGAATTCTGGAAGTTGAAGCCCACATGTTTTAAAGTCACCAAGTTTGGACACCCCTGATCTATATAAAAGAGTCTTGAGAGTTGGAAGTAGGTTGGAAGGAGAAAGCTACCACTTTAGCTGAAAAATGTAAAAATTCCAGTTACCTGATTTTTGCCTACACATGTAACTTTATATGCTTTTTTGTTTGTTTGGAGGATGAATTAATCATTCCACTTCAATTAGATTGGCATCCTGGCATGTTAGTTTCCATTAAATTCTGTTTGAAGAGGAATCCTTTTGTATGTATTGTTGCTCATCATCGTGGGCCTTGCCCAGGTCTGCTAACTCCATGCTGGTAGCTCTTGATATTTTGCCCCAGTGATCTTATGGGTCCATCCTACATATTTACTATAAGGCTCCTGAAAATAACCAGTGCTCTGAATTGATGATGTCATGGGCTCTTGTTTAGTGCAAGAACCTGTATTCAACATTCCAGGCAGGATTGCTTCCTCCTTTTCCTTCCCTTCCCACTTCTTTTTATCTTCCTTTCCTTTCCCTTCCCTTCTCTTTTTTCTTTTCTTTTCTTTGAGAAGGGGACCCAACCCGACCCTTGCTTTGGAAGTAGCTCATTATTGGTTTCACTCCCACTCTTTATAGAGATGATACAAAAATGGTAGCTTTTGTTGTTGGAAAACCCTTGTATTTTTGGTAACTTTATCCAGGATTGCTTTTGTTTGGCTTATATTTTCAGTTTCCCCCCATAATCAGTTTGGTTGGTTGGAGCAGTAGAGAAGAAGAAGAGAAAGAGGTACTTTATTAAAAGAAGAAGAAGTAAGGTATAGAGGGGATCCAGGTAGTTCATGAACATTTCTAAAGGCCTGGCAAGGATTGCGTATGAACATCTTTTCTTTTTTTTTAAATCGTATAAATTCCAGCATTGAGGATTTGCAGTTATGGAAACAGCACACGTCTGGAGCTCAAATGAGTTTATAATCTTTTAAGCTCAGCTTTTTACATTCAGCTACTGTGCATTTTATTCGTATTCTGGCCAACTGTGTATAGCCAATAGCAGATGTTCCATCAGTAGTGCCCGTAAGGGAAGACAGATAAGATCTAGAATTGATCCTGTTTCTTAACAGCCTGACTGACGGAGTAGTCGGAGGTGGGCTTTCAACCTTCCAGCTGTATTTTGGGTTCATGTGTTACCAATTCTCTGCTATGTAACTGATTCCCTAACAAGTCTGAGGAGTGATTAAAACCTTGTTGGGACCGCCATGATGATTTGTCCATTCATGCTACCACTGCTTTGTTGGATCTTCATTCACACTTGTAGGACTGCTTGGAAGCTGCTCTCCTTCCCTTCTGACCCTCTGCCCAGGACAGGTTCAGGAGATGAGTTGAGGTCATTCTACAAAGGGAAGGGACTCCGGTGACTCCCTCGACAAAATGAGTCACATTCCTTCTAAGTGTCAAACCAAAGTATCAAACCTTCCACTCACTGCAGCAACAAAAATTGCGCTCTGGCGTTCCAGCAGGTGGCATTCAATCCTCTATAATATCTACCAAGTGCAAAGTGGCACTCTCAGTCTTAACATGCCTTATCATAGCCCTATATATGGCCTGCTGTGTCTTATTACATAATAAATATATTAGAAAAGGTATTAACGTAAGATTGTTCTGATCAGCCCAGATACGGAGACAGATAACATGTTACCTTCACCCTAGTATTGGCTTCTCAATAGTTTCTTGGATAGACAGACCATGGTTGGCTGGAGTCAACCTGACAAGCCAAGCTAATTGTGACGAGTATCAAATGTCCCGTTCTATTTATCGCAAACAGCTAAAATCTGTAGAATTTAGTTTATTCATGGCCTTATTCATACAGTCACTGGGAGGGGGGAATAGCGTGTGTGTGTGTGTGTGTGTGTCCTTAATTGGCTAAATAAAAATCTCATTTCTTCAGAAAAGGTTGGATAAGAAGCTACTTGAATAATTCTTACCAAGGCAGATATAATTGATGGAATAAATACATGTATAACCTCCACTTCTCAGTATAAATAAGTCTTGGGTGGTTTATGAAACAAGATGATGAAGCAAAAATGGAAACATAAGCCACAAACCTATAAACTTCACCATAGTTGTAAATGGGCCCATGTTCAGTTGTAAAATGAACCAGGACTCCTAAAAACAGATTTGGGTGGGGTGGGTTTACATTGCTACCTGATACATCCCTGAAAAATGCATTAAAACAAGCATGCAGGATTCATACATGTCCATCAATTCATAAATGGCCTCGTAGGAAAATAGCACACGAATCCTCAAGCTATTTTAGCACCTATTCTGAGAAATTTCTATGCAGTGAGTGGAAGGTAGACCTCATACAGATTCAAAATGGGACTCAACAGATTAGTAGCTGCGTTAAAACAAAGCTTGCCTCAGTTTAAAACTCTTAAATTTTAACTTGACGTTTTGTCACTTGAGGATAATCCCTCGTATCCTTGTAGTGTTATGGGTGAAAACTTCCTATTTTGTTTGAATAAAATAATGTAACGCCTCTTCAACTATCTTGTAAAAGGCTCTTATGCTGTAATTAAATAATTGGGTATTTCTCTGCTTACCCTTGGAATTAGATTTTCCAGTCTGCATATTGAATAGTGAATTAGTTGATGCTTCTTTTGAGTCCCGAAGCCAGAAGATTTTAATTTGAACTGACATTCTTTCATTGACTGGATTCAGACATCTGGCTGAGCCAAACTCTGCCTCATTTGGCTTTGATTTCATGTAGTACATGAGCACTGTCCCTGTGGTTGTGTAAACCATGGTTTATATAGCATGGCATATCATGTGAGCCCAGCAAACTAGTCTGTTCAATAGCGCAGCCTTTTTCAAAATGAGATTTTGAACCTCCAAGAGGATGGACGGAGTCCTTTCTGAACAAGCCTACCAGTTTGATGGAAAAATCTGCAGAATGTGAAGCATTGCAGTGGTTCCAGAAGTCTACAAAGCCTTGAATATACTTTTTTTTCTTTAAAGAAAAAAAAAAGTTCCTGCACATTTTAACTCCGCTGTTTATTGCCAACTATAGGGAGCAGTGCTTATCTCTATTTCAAGGCCATTGAGCTAGCACTGTCTCTGAGGACATTTTTGTGATCATGTGACCAGGATAACATCACAAAGCGCCGTTACCTTCCCACTAAAGTGGTACCTATTTATCTACTTACATTTGCATGCTTTGGAATTGCTAGGTTGAAAAGAGCTGAGATAAGGACTGGAGCTCACCCCGTCACGCGGCACTTGGGTCTCAGACTTGGGTTGCTGGCTTTCCAGTCTTAACCACTGAGCCACTGCACACACACCCCAAACCCCCCCAAAAAAGGCAAATTAAACCCTATTATATTTGATTCGGTTCAAAGCAAAAGTTACACTCCACCACTTTGTTCCAGAATTAGAGGGTAACGAACACAACGCGCTTTTGCAAGCAGCATTTTAAGAACATCTTCATTGAGTTGAGGCAAATGCTTTCTGAACAGAACCCAGATTTTCTGTTATGCAAACATTAACCAGCTCCTCCTCCCCGTTAGAAACGCAGCCTTATGTTTTATTTACAGCACTTTTCTGCTGAAGTGGTTCTGTGACACGCAAGGTTTTATTTTATTGGACACCTAGTTTGAAATTTAATAACAAGATGGCATTCTTGGCCCCACCGCACCCCATGAAATCATTAAAAATTTCTGAGATTGGAAACGTGGCTAAAGAGCAGTGTCGACTCAAGCAGCTGGATTTCAACTTCCAGAATTCTGCTCCAGAAAACCCCCCACCTGCTACTGAATTGCTAAGGAGGAGGAGGGGGGGTTTTCTTTAGTAGCTTGATCTAGTGGGCAAGCATGTACTAACTCTGTGGTTTCTTCCCCAAACCCCAAAAACTTTAACCTTAGACGGTCTACTTTTGACCTCACCCCTTTCCCAAGAGGTCTGTAGGGGGCGTGCATAAGCGCATCAACGTGCCTACCGTCCCTGTCCTATTGATTCTTTTTATTTTTCTTATATGTACCCATTTCGTGTATTCATAACTATGTATATACTTATACCTATTATCTTGTAAGCGATTCACAAATCAAAATAAATAAATAAAATAAAAGTTTTATGAGTTGACACGCAACACTCCTGACTTTACAGATATCACATCTGGCATGTTAATAAGGTTTTCTAACTGGCAGCAGTTGGTTACCTGATTGGAAACCTTGTCAATGACACTTGGTTTCTCCTAAGCTCAATTGGGCAGCTGATTTGATGTATTCCGGTCCCACCACCACCCCTGCTTTGTAATAGATGTGACATGTCATAAAATGTCCCTGCCTCCCCCTTCTTCTTTGCATGTGGCTTTCTGCATCCTGTCTACAGGCTGATTTGATGTGAGAGCTCTCGTGCCACAAGTCTGTAGCCATCTGAGCAAAGAGACAAGGAGATGGAAGGTAGCTGACCTAGGCTGGCTGGCTGGCTGGCTGGATATAACTTTGATGGATTAATATAGAGATAATCTTGGAGAGAGAGAAGGAAGAGAGTGTGTATGAGAGAGAAGAAAAAGAAGAAAAGGAAGGAAGGAAGGAAAGAGAGAAAAAGAAAAAAGAAGGAAGGAAGGAAAGAGGGAGAAAGAAAAAGAAAGAAAAGAAAGAAAGAAGAAAGAAAGAAAGAAAGAAAAAAAAAGAGAAGCGAGAAAGGGACCTAGGTTGAATGAGCAACCATTTTCAGAGTACACAATATTCAACACAATTTGACTTCAAACACATTGCTTTTTAATGCTCAGCGTCACACTTTAATTGAGTGAAGTTTGTCAGTTCAACTGAGGACCAGGCATGCTGCAACCTTTTTTTTTTGCAAATATGAATGCACTCTGACTGCTGAAAACTGAAGAAGCCATTTCTTGCCATTTTAAAACAGGAAGGTGGTGGAAACAGCGTAAGGTCTAAAATCAACTTACCACAATAACTTTTTTAAAAAAATCAAATAAACTACTTCATCCATTTGGGAGATGTAACTTTATCTACTCTGACCAAAGATTGACCCCCTGGTTCAGTCCAGAATTATTTGGTTAAAGTGGTGGCCATGTACAGTTGCAGAATAAATAAATAAAATTTCTAGCATTCCAGTCGCTGGGTATTGAACCACTAGCACATCTGGAGAATGCCAAGAAGAGGAAGCCAATCAAATACCCAATGTCTACGTAATATCTGTTTGTCCAAAGCATGCCTGATGATTACCAAAGAACAGGAAAACAGGTTAAATAGGGGTAGACAAAGCATGTAAGCTGAACTTTGATAGACAATATCTTGTTAGTAACATCTGGATCCAGCCCAATTATGCATCATCAGCAAACTGGTTGGCTTTCTGTGTTTGAACCTAGGGTCACTGATTCCTAAAAAGTTGTGAATTTTAAAATAACCAGCTAGCCATCAATTAATTATATGAAGCAGAATGGAATCAAGTAGTTTTCAGCCCATGGAGACGAATTTTTCCTTGCTCCAAAACAGTGGTCGCCAACCAGTGGGCGGTGGCACACTGGTGGTCCATGAGAAAATTTTGGTGGGTTGCAGAGAAATCTCACCCCCAGAGCACCCCCCCAAAGCAATTTATCCAGGCTGCGCAGAAACACAAGGCTGTGCTGCCCACATGGCTCGTGGGAACCCTCCCTGCCCACTCACTCCTTACTTGGCAAACTTGCCTGCTAAATTGCTATTTTTCCTTTTTCCGACCATCAGCTGGGAGATTTAGATTAGATAGGAAGCAGGAAATTTCTTGTTTTCTAGCTAGTCTTTAGATCTTCGGCTCTGCTTTTGGGCACAGCCGAACCTCCCTTAGGACTGAAGGTTCTGTTATTCAGTGCAGACTCACGGCAAGCAAATTTTATGTGACAGACTGAGCTAGCCGATGCCCCCCCCAATATAGTTTATTAAATATTTTTAAACTCAACCCCCCTCCCCCCCCCCCCCCTCCCCCCTATATATTCTCCTCCTTTATTTTCCCCCCACTCCCCCCCCTTTTCCCCCCCCCTTCCCTTGCCCCCTGAGTTTGTTGCTGCAAATAATTTATGTGACAAACTGAGCCAGCCCAAAGCCAAGATAGATCACTGAATGATTCAGTGATCAACTCAATCTGCCTGCCTGCTTTGCCTGATTTTGGGTAAAAGTTGCTCTTTTTTAAATAAAAAATTCAATATTTATATAAATATTTATAATATTTACATACAAGCCATACCCAGCCAGTTACGACCACCAAGCCACACCCACAAATTAGGCCACACCCACAGAACCTGTTAGTGGTCCCTGGGATTTAAAATTATGAGTTTGGTGGTCCCTGAGGTCCAAAAGGTTGGCGATCCCTGATCCAAAAGACCAAACAGGTCTGGTTTCATTCACCATACTAACTCTGTGGATGGATATGATTGTGAAATGAAAAAAAAGGAAACTGGATAAAATAAAAGCATGGGAAAAAGAAAACTCTTGATAAAATTAAAAATAAAAACCCTTTTGCATGAATGATTTAAGACATGTTTTACTGTATTTCCAACTTATTAGATAGATAAAGGTAACAGCTTGCTTAGCAACTTCCTAAGAGACCTTCCATAAATGAAAACAAGACCTGCTTCAGATAACAGAGGCTTGTTTTTATTAAAAGTAAAATCTTTACCCAAACTGTCTTGACCTGCACGTTCAAATCCACTGGAAATGGACCTACAAATGTGCCAAAGGAATAATTTTTTAAAAAATTGAGCAAGATGCCTACAAAATGAATTGTGCGCTGCACTGATGTTACGTAGTTGGGTAATGAAACATCTTCAAGAAAACCACCAAGCTCAGAGAGCATCAGGTTCCCCAGAGTTCAGCCTTGAGTTACAAATATTCTCTCCTATTGGCACTGGGATATAAATAGAGAGGAAACCCCACTCCCTCTAGCACTGATGAGGCTACCTAGGTAGGTAATGAAATGTCTGCAAGAAAACCACCAATCCCGGAGAGCAATGGGGACCTCACCGTTCAACCCTGAGCTATAGATATTCTATGCTTTTGGAATCCTAAGTCTGAATTGATTGAATGGAGTCCAAGCTAGTTGACTTTTCACATCGAAAGGGAGGTGGTTTCTCCTCCTCCTCCTCCTCCTCCTCCTCCTCCTCCTCCTCCTCCTCCTCCTCCTCCTCCTCCTCCTCCTCCTCCTTCCTTCCTTCCTTCCTTCCTTCCTTCCTTCCTTCCTTCCTTCCTCGTTCCTCCTTCTTCCTTCCTCCTTCCACTTTCCTCCTCCTCAACTCCACCCATTCCCTTCTAGCAGTGTTGAGGTTCCCTAGTTAGGAAATGAAACGTCTGCAAGAAAATAGCCAATCTCGGAGAGCACCAAAGACCCCATATTATTATTATTATTATTATTATTATTATTATTACACAAAAATGACAGTATACACAGCAAACGAGATAACCATGCTGGGTTTCGTATCACAAATCACTAGTCGAACACTTCCCAAGCGTTTAGGACTGTGTGATGTATCGGCAGGTTATGTGAGCAGATCCTAGTAAGGTGGCCTTCTGCAGCTGACCAATGGTGATTTTGTCAGCGCCAATTGTTTCTAAGTGCTTACCTAGGTCTTTAGGCACAGCATCATCCAGTGCGCCGAGTACCACTGGAACCACCTGCACTGGTTTATGTCAGAGTCTCTGCAGTTCGATTCTCAAATCCTGATATCTGGTGACTTTTTCAAGTTGTTTCTTGTCGATTCTGCTGTCACCACGTATGGCAATGTTGACAATGCACACTTTTTTCTTCTCCACAATCGTGATATCCGGGGTGTTGTGTTCCAAAACTTTGTCAGTCTGTATTCGGAAGTCCCACGGTAGTTTTGCATGCTCATTTTCAACCAATTTCTCATGCTTATGATCCCACCAGTTCTTTGCTACAGGCAGATGGTAGTTGTGACACAAATAATAATAACACAAATAATAATAATAATAATAATAATAATAATAATAATTATTATTATTATTATTATTATTATTATTATTATTATTATTATTATTATTCCTTCTCCTCTTCCTCCTCTTCTTCTCCTCCTCCTCCTCCTCCTCTTCCTCTCCACAAACCCTACCTTCTACTAGCACTGATGATGCTACCTAGTTGGGTCATGAAACATTTGCAAGAAAACCAAGCTCAGTTATCACCAAGAACCCCATAGTCGTCCTCCTCCTCCTCCTCCTTCTCCTCCTCCTTCTTCTTCTCCTTCTCCTTTCCTTCCTTCCTTCCTTCCTCCTTCCTCCTCCTCCTTTTTGCCACAGTCTGGTAGCATCCACCAAGCCACTGTGGTTCACTCTCTGTCACGTTGCTCCTTGGTGGCTACCTCACTGCACCAGGTTGCCTTGTAGCCTATGCAGCAAACAGGAAGGAAGATCAAATTAGACCCCACAGCACAGGAAGAGGCGAATAGTGAAACTCTGAACCAAAAAAAAAAAAAATCATTAAAAAAGATAACGCAACGTTACTGGAACCATGTCGGCAATTCAGTGACAAGAAAAAGCTGCCTTTTGCAACACGAATTAGCCTCATCTCAATTTTATTCTTGGACCGAGGGCATCCCAAAAGACACTTGGATCTACCTTTTATCATAAAAACTCTCAGTGGTTGGAAACCATGGAATCCAGACAGGACCTCTTTGTTCAAAACTTCTAAACAAGGACACATATTCAAAAGTGAAGTGCTCAAAATCCAGAAGTGTGGCTTTCAATAAGCTGGAAGTTTGGATTTAAAATGAAAGTTTCAAGGAGCCCCGAAGGAACTTCAAGAAATGTAAGTATTCCTCATAGAACCCCTGAATTTTTATTAATTTTTTTCCTCTTCCTGATGGCATATCTTCCCTTGTTCATTCTGTAATTTGGTGATTCAACTTTTTTTTCTCTCTGTTTCCTCAGTTTATAGGCTAACCATCTTCCCGGTTTATTGGCATTCTCGAAGAAGTTTTGTTTTGTCTTTGTTAGTTGTCGTGGTAGTTCTTCTTTCTCAAGTAGATGTGTTTGATTAGGTCCATTTGCTGTTTTAAATTTCTTTTTTTTTTTGTGGTTCTTCCTGGAGTTCTGTTTCCAATCTTTTATACTCTCCTTCTAGGGTTCTCTGTTGTTGCTTTTTTTTCTTTATTATTATTTTTTTGCCATGTATGCTATGGCCACCCGTCTCATGTAAGTCTTTGCTGTGTCCCAGAGAATTTATAGGGATGTGTCTTCTTTCTTATTTTCTTTGAAAAAGAACCCCAGTTTCCATTTGAGATCTACAGTTCATCCTCTTTTAGAATTGATCTTTGCAGGGTCCATCTTGGAGTTTTATTTCGTCCTTTCCAGCTAAATCTCATATGATTGTGTAACCGTTCAAAGTTACAACGGCACTGAAGAAAAGGGGACTTATGGCCATTTTTCACACTTACGACCGTTGTAACATCCCCATGGTCAGGCGATCAAAATGCAGACGCTTGGCAACTGACTCATATTTACAACGGTTGCAATGTTTGCGACCTTCTGACAAGCAAAGTCAATGGGGAAGCCAGATTCATTTAACAACCATGCTCTACTAACTTACCAACTGCAATGATTTGCTTAACAACGGTAGCCAGAATGGTGGTAAAATGAGGCAAAATTCACCTAACAAGTGTCTCACTTCACAACGGAAATTATGGGCTCACTTGTGGTCATAACCTGTATTTTGGGGGGTGGGAGTGGGGTTTAAAAAGAACAGGAGAAAGCAAAAACTATTTCAAATTTCTCTGCCGATAAGGGAGCCCAAAGTTACAAGATGGGCAAGCTATTCCTGACAACGGGGTAGCCAAGATTTGGCCTGTTCCTTCAAAACTTAAGATGGTTGTGTGTCTACTCAGAGCAGTCACATGATAGCATCTTGTGGCAGCTGATGTGGAGATGTATACATGGGATGTGCAACCAGTGAGGAATAGTTTTGTTCAGTTTTAAATTTAGTACAACAGCAAGGGAAAATGATGTTTTCAGGAAACATTCGTAGCTTTAACTCTGAATCACAAGAATCAAATCCTGGGGAAGCTTCGCAAAATGGAGAGCGAGAATCGTTAATGGTATTTATGATACAAAATGCAAATTCATGTTTTTGTTTTGGAGTCCTGTCCGGCCACCATTTGGGTTGCCTGGCAGAGCTTTTCGGTGGAGTAGTTTTATATATATATTTTTCCTGAAGAGAGGGGACTATTTGAGTCCTTTTGCAGACGTAGCTATGTGGGTTTTCTTTTTCTCCTTAATATGAAATTTTTTCCTACACATTCAACCGTTCTTCAAGACTATAGTAAAGCGCACACAGGTGCAGAAAAGAGGGACATTGAAACAAAGTGAAAAAAGAAAAATAATACAATATAATCATTGTCAATAGCTCATTTTTCTTTTTTCTTTCGCTGTCCCAAGCCACTAACGACCAAAACATTTTGCTTTTTTTGAAATATTAAATATTGTTGTCCCAAAGGGGCTTTTTTCAAGAGGCCACTGGACTTTCTGGGTTTTTCTTTTGAAGTTTCACTTCTCATCCAAGAAGCTTCTTCAGCTCTGACTGGATGGTGGAGAATGGAAGGATTTATACTCCTTGCGGACAGCTGGTCATTTGCATCCTTTTAGAGGGTTGTTGAGGCCACTTGGAGGTTGATCTGTGTCCTCAGGGTCACCTGAGTAGTGCAAATGGGTGTGAAGTCTTCTTGGAACATGGTGCCAGGTATATTCAGTGATCCATCAACGTAGGGAGTACGAGAACATTGTTTTCCATGTGGCTTTTTCCTTGCTAATCCTGCTCACCAACAAGGCTTCTCATCAGCTGAGCTCTGAAACGTAAGTCTAGGTGAAGGGAAATGGCCCAAAAAGTATCGTTTACTAGAGATGATAAATGTGAGTTTAGGAGACAGGGAAGGAATGAAGAGTGGAAATTGCTGGGAAACAATGGGAGGTGATTAGAAAAGCAAGTAAGGACGCTGGAGGAAAAAATGAAAGCCCCGTTCCAGCCAATTCTGCTCAGTGGTGCATTTTGCCCATTTATTGTCCAATAGTATAAGGATGACAAAAAGTTTAACTTCTCAACATAGGTGTCCCACAACTGAGCAGAGCAATGAGAATGTTGCATCAGCAATTGCTGAGCTCCAGGTTTCTGGACAAGGGTGTTTTAGTATGAAGACCACAATCCTGAGTATTTTTCCGTCTCACGAGTAAGGCTCAGAGGTAGCTGACATACATACTCTTGTCTTTGTTCCCTGGAGCCAACCTTGATCAAGTCCTTTTCTTCTTCCAATGTTTTGACTTCTTCCCATAAAGCACCAGCCAGGTGGTAAATTTGGGTGCTGCTATTAGGACCATAGGGACGTGGTGGCTCAGTGGCCAAGACGCTGAGCTTGTCGATCAGAAAGGTCGACAGTTTGGCGGCTCGAATCCCTAGTGCCGCGTAACGGAGTGAGTTCCTGTCACTTGTCCCAGCTTCTGCCAACCTAGCAGTTGGAAAGCATGTAAATGCAAGTAGAAAACTAGGGACCCCTTTGATGGGAAGGGAACAGCGTTCTGTGAGCATTTAGTCATGCCGGCCACATGACCACGGAGACGTCTTTGGACAGCGCTTGGCTCTTCTTTGGCTTTGTAATGGAGATGAGCACCACCCCTTAGAGCCGAAAAAGACTAGCACAGATGTGCGAGGGGAACCTTCACCTTTTATTAGGACCATAGAAGAACATATAACAGTAGAAATGAAGAGAAGAAATAGTGATGTACTGAAAAGATTGAAAACAGCAACTTTTCATCTCCTGCCTTAGCAATAATCTTTTTTTTCCTCCTTCAGAATCATGGATAAGGACTTTTCCAATAAGACCTTCCATGTGATGCATCAAGTAGAGGGTTGTGAAGGGTGAACATGGTGGAATTTGTCTGCTACATGCAGTCAACGCCCCATTGCAGCTAATGATCCCAGCAAACCTCTGATGGATGGTGAGTAGATACATTCTCGCTCTATTTTATTATGGTTGTCTGCACAGTCAGCCAGAAGTTTAGGCTGAATTTGGCATTTTTGCCCACCTGTTGAGTCCGAAAAGACCTGGAATAAGCAGATGTTGTTTGACGGTGTTAAGGTTATCCTCGCAGGACATAAGCTGTTCCAGATAAAGCTGCCTTTTGCAATTGACTAACAGGATTTTGTCAACTGCAAAAAACAGCTTGGAATAGCTTACATCTTGTGACTCCTCCTCTTCTTCTCTTCTTCTTCTTCTTCTTCTTCTTCTTCTTCTTCTTCTTCTTCTTCTTCTTCTTCTTCTTCTTCTTCTTCTTCTTCTTCTTCTTCTTCTTCTTCTTCTTCTTCTTCTTCTTCTTCTCCTCCTCCTCCTCCTCCTCCTCCTCCTCCTCCTCCTCCTCCTCCTCCTCCTCTTCTTTTTCTTCTCTTCTTTCTCCTCCTCCTCCTCCTCCTCCTCCTCCTCCTCCTCCTCCTCCTCCTCCTCCTCCTCCTCCTCCCTCCTCTTCTCTTCTTCTTCTTCTTCTTCTTCTTCTCTTCTTCTTCTTCTTCTTCTTCTTCTTCTTCTTCTTCTTCTTCTTTTCTTCCTTCTTCCTTCTTCCTCTTCTTCCTCTTCTTCCTCCTCCTCCTCCCCCATCCTCCTCCTTCATTGAGGGTTAAGAAAAATGCTTTTGTATGTGAGTCATCTTGACAGTTTTGCAGAGCTTGTCCTGCTAGTCTTTAACCTCAAGATGAAAACAACTTTTAGCAAAAAAACAAACTTTACTCCATGGATCACATTTCTTTCAAGATGCTTCAACCACTCCTGGCCTTGCATGGATATTGCTTTAGGCTTCTTCCCCATATGGGAGATTCTAAATATATCAAGAAGATATAACTTGAACTTCCCTTTCCCATTGAAGCCAACACTGACTGATAGAATTGTCTCCAGTCCCTTCAGTTCAGAGTTTTGGAGGGGACTACCAGTATAACTTTCAAAGTCTTAAACATCAAGCAACTGACTTTGTAGCTTTTAGTGCTGAGCCTCATGCTGTTTGATTCATGAAAAAGAAGGAGTGTATTTAGAAGAGAGCCCTCCGCTTCAGCCTTATTGAACTATAGGGAAGGTCTTGCCTGCCACCTGTGGCCTATTAGACAAATGCCCCAATTCCTGATATGATATTCCTGAATCTCTGGTTGCTTGGTCATTCTCTTCCTTCTTTCTTCACAGAACCAGTGGTCCAAAGGCACATTGAAGGTCTTCAGACCTGGTGTGGTGCTAACCCAGAACTCATCCCTTTGGAGAGGTTGACCGATGTCCTCCTCGTGGAAGGGCTGAGCGATCTCCAGCAGAAGCAACACGATTTCATACAGATTGAAACCACCAATGGCTTAAGGAACACCTCCAAAAAGATCCCCTTGGAGAAGCTCTTCCTGCCTCTCTCCAAGTTCAACAGACCTCCGCGGGTCTTAGTGACAATTGGTGTGGCAGGAATCGGCAAGAGCACCTTGGTCAAATTCTTCGTCCACGCCTGGGCAAAGAGGGAGATAAGCAAAAATTTCACGTTTGTGTTGCCTCTCACCTTTCGGGAACTGAACGCTTACGAAAAACTCTCGGCTGAGAAGCTGGTCAGGTTGGCAGCCCCCCATTTAATGGACCTGAGCCTTCTTCCCATGAGCAGTGCCAGAACGCTTCTGATCCTGGATGGACTAGACGAATTCAAGACACTTCTAGATTTTTCCAACGCAACGGTTTGCACAGACTCCCAGAAGGAAACCCAAGTGGACAACCTAATCACCAACATCATCAGAGGCCACCTGTTGCCAAAGGTATCCGTCTGGATTACTTCCCGACCAACCGCAACCACCCAAATCCCAGGGGGTCTTGTGGACCGATTGACCGAAGTACAAGGTTTTGGAGATACAGAAATCAAAAACTATTTAGACCACATGTTCAGTGAAAACCAAAGCTTAGCAGATGGTGTGATGCAACATCTCAAGAACAACAGGTCCTTGTATGCTCTCTGCACTGTGCCAGCATTTTGCTGCATCTGTGGCTCGTCGATGGGCTATTTTCTAACGAGGACTGATCACCCTCCTGAAACTTCAGCGGTCCCAAAGACTTTGTCGGAAATCTATTCCTATTACTTTAAAATATTGCTGTGCGGTGATTGGCAAGGGAAGCAGAAGGAAGTCCTCCGGATTGAGCCAATGGTGAACAACTACAAGAAGATGATGAATGGGTTGGGCCGACTGGCCTTCTATAGCCTCATCAAGAGAAAGTACATGTTTTTTGAGCAGGACATGAAAGCCTATGGAGTCGACCTCTCTTCCCTTCACTTCAGCTTGACCAGTAGGATCTTGCTTAAGGAAGAGACTCCATTTTCTAGCATCTATTATTTCTCCCACTTAACATTTCAGGAATATCTAGCGGCTACTTATTATTATTCTGTGGCAAAGCGTGCCCTCTTTGACCTCTTTGTTGAAAGTGGCATGTCTTGGCCCAAGCTGGGCTTTGTCAACCACGTAAAAAATGCCATCCAGAGATCCTTGCAATCTGAGGATGGACACCTGGACATTTTTATACGCTTCCTTGTGGGTCTCCTTTCCTCACAGGTAAACAAAGTCTTGTCCGATTGGTTCCTGGTGAGGGACGAACACCACAGCTACTGGAGTCATGTGGTGGGCCTCTTCCAGAATTTCCTGGGAGTGGACCAAGTGGTCTCCTGCAGGACTGTGAACCTCATGCGGTGCTTACATGAGCTTCAACACACAGAGGTGGCTGCCAACGTTGAGGAGGCCATGAAAACCGAGAACTTAGCTGGAACGTTGACCCCCATGAATTGCTCCGCCTTGGCTTACGTTCTGCAGACATCCGAGGCGTGTGTGGAAGAAGCCAATCTCTCCAATTGTCTCACTTATCGCATCCTGCAAAGTCTTCTCTCTCAGATTCTTTACTGCCGCAGTCTCAGGTAGGTCTTATTATCCAGGATTTGAAACGAGACGAGGCTCTCCAGAGCTTCATTATTTAGATCAGAGGTCCCCAAACTTGGCAACTTTAAGACTTGTGGACTTCAAGTCCCAGAATTGAACCTACCTTGAATTGTTGGCTTGAAAAGGAAGATGAAGACTGGACAGAAGAGGGGGTTTCAAATTCTAATTTTCTTCAGCCAGATGCCCGTGGAGATTCTCCATCATCCAGGTCTTGGTTGTCACAAAGATGTTCCTTTCCCCCCAAAAGGCAATTAGACTTTCTTGGGGTTTATTTTTTTGTCTGAAAAATGTTGCGCTTCTTATCCAAGAAGCTACTTCTGAACTAAAGAACCGGAGAAACTTCTTGAATGAGAAGTAAAATGTTTTCAAACAACAATAACAACAAACCCAAGCAAGCCCTTTGAAAGAAGAAAGCACCTCTGGACCTCAGCCATAGACATTCCCAGAAGCAATCCAAGAAGGAAGCTGGCTGGAGGATTCTGGGAGTTGAAGTCCACAAGTCTTAACGTTGCCAAGTTTGAGGACCCTTGATTTAGATCAGGTGTCAACCTGGTAACGTTAAGCTGACTTTCACTCCCAGACTCCCAGCCAGCAAAGCTGGCTGGGGAATTCTGGGAGTTGAAGTCCTCCAGGCTTAACGTTACCAAGGTTGACACCCCTGATTTAGATAGTTATTAGAGGCATATCTTGTCTTTCATTCAGGAGTCCATGGTGGTGGACAAAGTTCTCCCTCCTGGTATTTTCTCCCACAACAGAAACATTCCCCACTACACCATCACACCTCCTTGGTTGAGAGGGAGATCCAACATCCCCATGGACCTTCCATGGCAGAGGTGAATTAAAACTTGGACCTTCCCTCTTCTCGTTCAGTACTTTTACCCCGCTTCCCCAATAACCCTTCTTGGATTGCATCTGGGAATTTCTATGGCTCATGTCCCAAAGGTGCTTTCTTCTTTCAAAGGGCTTGCTTGGATTTTGTTTCATTTTTTTTTTTTTTGTTTGAAAACATTTTACTTCTCATCCAAGAAGCTTCTCCGGTTCTTTAGTTCAGAAGTAGCTTCTTGGAAAAGAAGCGCAACATTTTCCAGACAAAAAAAAACCCCAAGAAAGTCTAATTGCCTTTTGGGGGGGGAAAGAACATCTTTGTGACAACCGAGACCTGGATGATGGAGAATCTCCACAGACATCTGGCTGAAGAAAACTAGAATTTGAAACTCCCTCTTCTGTCCAGTCTTCATCTTCCTTTTCAAGCCAACAATTCGACATAGGTTCAAGACAGATTATCGCCTAGGTTCACCACCACCCAGCCCCCTTTTCACAACCACTGGAAACTTTCTATTTCTCTATCTGTCAGACTGTGCTCCTTCTAAATCCCAAGAAAGAAATACTCAGACTCCATTGTGGTAGAGCAGAGTTTATCTTTTACTGGAAAATGAATGGTAGCAACAGAATCAATTCGAAACTAAAATATTGGCGGGTAAATGCATATACAAAGGGATAGAATTGCTCCCCCCTCCAGAGATCAAATGATTCTTCCAATTAAAACTTCTGAATAGGATCATGTGGTCATCTCTAGGTGATGATGAGGCTACTGTCAGTGACCTTGACATATTTTGATAAAAGTTCGAGTTGCGCATAAAAAAGGACAGAGGTTAGTGAGAAATGGAAAGTTACAACAAAGAATCCCCTCCCTTTCTTTACCCAGCAAAGGAATGCAAAACACCTCCTGCCTTCTTCCCTTCCAAGATTCCCCCTCCCACCGTTTCATGACAGCCGAAAGAGAAGTAAAAAGCATAGCAACAAATGAGCCATAATTAGGAGCGGAGATATCTTGATAGGTAGGGATGGATATCTCTTGAGGCTGACACTATCTGCGCTCAAATAATCCAAATAATCCGATAATTTCTTCCTTCTCTCCAACTTGGATTAATGGGAAATGCTTTGTTTTTCTCCTTTTTTTTTTTTTTTTTGCCTGCAAGGTTGGATTGCAACCAGTTGAAAGACACGGCCATGGATCTCCTCAGCAGTGTGCTGAGTGGTAAAGACTGTCAGATTCAAAGAATCAGGTATTTCTCATCGACAGGACAATTATCTCTCTCCCTCCCTCTCTTTTTCTCTTTCTTCTCTTTCCTTATTTCCTTTCTCTTTCTCTTTCTCTCTCTCTTATTCTCTGTAGAGGATTGAACACGAGCATTTTATCCACGGTCAGGAAAAACGGCGCCCGGAGAGGCAAAAAATTTTTTTTGAACCCTAATGCAAAAATGGACAGTTAGGACGAGATGTGAGGTGGAATTCCATGCTTAAAAATGGTGTTGCTTGCTGTTTTTAAAAATTGAGCCTTTTTGGTGCCCGGGGAAAAAAATGCGTGATGATTTCTGTTTCCATGCTTGGAAATGATTAGTAGCGGTCAGAATTATCCCCTTTGTGGGGAAGAAAATATCCATGTTTGGGGATGAAATCATAGCAATAAGATTGCAACCTCGTAACCGAGATGGAGGAGATGGCTCATTTTCTGCTTCTCCTTCCTTGGTCTATCTTGATCCTATCTCTGTTGATTTCTAGCAGTGCCATATTGAGACAGGACAAAAAAAATTCTTGATGTTCCAAGCCTTTTATTATATTACTTGTAAGGCAATAAAGGACAAATACTTCATAATGCAGTTTCTTATGATTGATGACCATTGATACCTTCTCTGACACTATAATTTGAAGGAAAAGAAGATTATATTTTGAGGAATAATTTCTTATAGATAGGGATCGAAACTGTCTTGTAAATGATTGGGTTGTAGTTGCTTCAATTGAGCGCGGCATTTTTTTAGATGGTGTGGGAAGAAATATCCATCTGGTTCAGTTCCAAGCTGGGAGAAAGACAAAATGGAGGCTGGGGATTAATTGGAAAGATGGTATATTTATTGACATGTTTGTAGTTCTGGTGCAGCTGACCACATGGAGTTGAGTGTGGGTGGTATTTATACCTTCTCTTGGGCTTTGCCCTTGAGTTTCCTGTTCCTGTGCAAGAACATGCATTCTATTGGCTGTTGTCAGACTCCCATGGGGCCATGTAGGGGTTAAGTAGAGGTCATAGCTGGCTCTATAGGCAAAGTGCAAATTGAGATAAAGGTCAAGAGTGATCATGATAGACAGACAACTGTAAAAAGGAGATGATAACAAAATATCTTGCAAGACTTCTAGAATATATAGAATATAGAATACTTTATTGGCCAAGTGTGATTGGACACACAAGTAATTTGTCTTGGTGTATTAATTGGTCCTTATTTCCAGGTTGAATCTCTCCTTGATCAGTTTCCGTCCATTATTCCTTGTCTGGCCTTCGGCTGCTTTGGAAAATAGCTTGACTCCTTCCTCTCTGTGGCAGGCCCTCAAATATTGGAAGACTGCTCTTCTGTCTCCCCTGGTCCTTCTCTTCCCTAGACTAGCCAGGCCCAGATCCTGTAACCATTCATCATATGTTTTAGCCTCCAGTCCCCTAATCATCTTGGTTGCTCTTCTCCGCACTTTTTCTAGAGTCTCAACAACTTTTTTTATAATGTGGTGACCAAAACTGTGTGCAGTACCCTAAGTGTGGCCTTAAGGCTTTAGAGATTAGTGTTAGTACCTCCTTTGATCTTGATTGTATCCCTCTGTTAATGCAGCTTAGGATTGCATTGGCTTTTTTGGCTGCTACGGCACACTGCTAACATAGCTATTTTGTATTTTAATGTTATTTATTTTTTTCTCTTTTAAAATGATGTTTGGGTTAATTAGCTTCTAACATTTCTAAACTGATAAACAAGCTGGAGGTTAGTTCCAGATAATAAAAAGTTGGTTAGTACCAATTGGGGTTTGGTTTAATCTCCCCTTTCTGACGTCAGACCTCATTTTAATGAAAATACATAATACTATGGGATGCAAATATGTAACATGTTTGACTCCATGTCACTGATTTCCTGTGCAAAGGGGAGGTTCCTTTTACCTGTCTGATCAACTTTCATTTTTCTTTGTTATGTTAACTATAAAAGAGGAAGTAAGCTAAGGATTGAGGTTTCCTCTTTGAATGAGAGGCAACCCTTTTGTCTGAATATTCTGATAAATGGTAATGAAATGATCATTACTTAGACTTTCAAAAAGAGACTGGACTGCCATTTGTCAGAAATAGTGTAGGGTCTCCTGCTTGTGCGGGGGTTGGACTAGATGACCTACAAGGTCCCTTCCACCTATATACAGAATGGGGAGCCACCGGGCTTCAGAAGGACCCATGTAAAGGTAGGGTCCTGGGGTTTGACAAGACCCAACCCTTCCAACTCTGATTATCTGTTTCTGATCTTCCTGTTTCGGTTTGTCTCATTGGAAAATAAAATACATACCGAAGCACCAGCCTAAAAAGCCATATTTGGCCTTCACTAGTGAACTGAGAGATTAAAAAAAAAAAACAACGCCTTTAAAACGCCTTTAATTTTTTTAAATTACCTGTTTTTTGGGCAGCTTGGCAGAAAACCAGATTGGCACCAAAGGAGCAAAAGCTCTGGCTAAATCCCTGATGGTCAACAGGAGCCTTTTAGCGCTGGAGTAAGTATTTTATGGGATTAAAAAACCTTGTGGCGCTTCGAGAGGGGTCGGCAACTGGCTGCCATTGAGTTGAGCCTGCCCCAACAGAGAAAACTTTCTCATCATCATCCTCCTCTTCTTTGAACAACCCCACAATCCCTTACAGGGATAGAGACTGGGCCACTGAATGGAGCTGAATCCGGCTGTTTACTGGCCGGATGCCCTTCCTGTTGCCAATGAGAAGTTTTATTCAGCAGATAGATTCCCCTTGAGTCCACAGAGAGAAATATCAGTCTCTATCTAGTCTCCTGATTGTGGGATGAGAGATCCACCCTCAACCGAGAAACTTCTATCTCTGCTTTAAAAAAAATCATATTTTTAAAAGCATTTTAAAAAATCCTGCTTCCAAGATGATAGCAGAGTCCAGAGATGATCACCGTGTGGCTAATTTTCCCCTCTTTCCCTCTGCTAGTCTTCGGGGCAACGCCATCGGGCCCAACGGAGCGAAGGCGCTGGCTGACTCCCTGAAAAACAACCAACACTTGCTCTCGCTCAAGTAAGGACAACCCCACTTTCTCGGCCTTGAACCCACAAGCCTTGTGTAGGCAGTCCTCAACTTACAACCACAGTTGAGAGCAGAATTTCCATGGCCGAGCAAGACGGATGTTAAATGAGGCATCATGCCCAATTTATTTTTTTCACCGTGGTTGTTGTGAATCATGCAATTGTTCAGGGAATTCAACTTGCTTCCTTGACTTTGGTTGTCCGGAGCTGGCTGGGAAGGTTACGAATGATGATCACAAATTGACTTCAGGATGTGACAACCATAATAAATAAATGCTGGTTGCCCAGCGATCAAAGTTTGATCAGAGGAGTGTGGGGATACAATAGCAATAGCCCTTAGATGTATATACCGCTTCACGGTGCTTTCCAGCCCTCTCTAAGCAGTTTACAGAGTCAGCCTGTCACCCCCAACAATCTGGGTCCTCATTTAATGACCTCGGAAGGATGGAAGGCAGAGTCAACCTTGAGCTGGCCAGGATTGAACTGCTGGCAACAAGCCGTGAGTTAGCCTGCAATACTGCACCGCCACGGCTCCACAGCTCTATGACAGTCGTAGATGGGAGGATTTGGTCATAAGCCCCTATTTTCATCAGAGTTGTGACTTTGCATGGTTTCTAATTTAGAATAGAATAGGAGCTGGAAGGGGGACCTTAGAGGTCTTCTAGTCCAACCCCCTGCTCAAGCAGGAGAACCTATACCATTGAATGAAGGGCTGTATGTTGAGGACTACCTGGATGCTTGACCGGATGTCTTCTCACAAGCCATTCTCTTCCTCCAGCCTCCAAAGCAACCTGATCAAGGACAAAGGGGCAGCAGGCCTGGCCGAGGTGCTCGCCAGCAACCAAACACTGATGACACTGCAGTGAGTTTGCACCCATCGTTGCCACGTGGCATCATTTGCACTCTGTCCCTTCCCGGGCAGCATGCGCTGGCTAAGGAATTCTGGGAGTTGGAAGTCCACAACTCGTAAAGTTGCAGTCCCTTGCTCCAAAGCCGTGCAGTCCCCTGCTCCAAGGTTGCAGTCCCCTGCTTCCAAAGTTGCAGTCCCCTGCTCCAAAGCCGTGCAGTCCCCTGCTCCAAGGTTGCAGTCCCCTGCTCCAAAGCAGTGCAGTCCCCTGCTCCAAGGTTGCAGTCCCCTGCTCCAAAGCAGTGCAGTCCCCTGCTCCAAGGTTGCAGTCCCCTGCTCCAAAGCCGTGCAGTCCCCTGCTCCAAGGTTGCAGTCCCCTGCTCCAAAGCCGTGCAGTCCCCTGCTCCAAAGCCGTACAGTCCCCTGCTCCAAAGTAGTGCAGTCCCCTGCTCCAAGGTTGCAGTCCCCTGCTCCAAAGCCGTGCAGTCCCCTGCTCCAAAGCCGTGCAGTCCCCTGCTCCAAAGCCGTGCAGTCCCCTGCTCCAAGGTTGCAGTCCCCTGCTCCAAAGCCGTGCAGTCCCCTGCTCCAAAGCCGTGCAGTCCCCTGCTCCAAGGTTGCAGTCCCCTGCTCCAAGGTTGCAGTCCCCTGCTCCAAGGTTGCAGTCCCCTGCTCCAAGGTTGCAGTCCCCTGCTCCAAGGTTGCAGTCCCCTGCTCCAAAGCCGTACAGTCCCCTGCTCCAAGGTTGCAGTCCCCTGCTCCAAAGCAGTGCAGTCCCCTGCTCCAAGGTTGCAGTCCCCTGCTCCAAGGTTGCAGTCCTCTGCTCCAAAGCCGTGCAGTCCCCTGCTCCAAAGCCGTGCAGTCCCCTGCTCCAAGGTTGCAGTCCCCTGCTCCAAAGCAGTGCAGTCCCCTGCTCCAAGGTTGCAGTCCCCTGCTCCAAAGCCGTGCAGTCCCCTGCTCCAAAGCCGTGCAGTCCCCTGCTCCAAGGTTGCAGTCCCCTGCTCCAAGGTTGCAGTCCCCTGCTCCAAGGTTGCAGTCCCCTGCTCCAAGGTTGCAGTCCCCTGCTCCAAAGCCGTACAGTCCCCTGCTCCAAGGTTGCAGTCCCCTGCTCCAAAGCAGTGCAGTCCCCTGCTCCAAGGTTGCAGTCCCCTGCTCCAAAGCCGTGCAGTCCCCTGCTCCAAGGTTGCAGTCCCCTGCTCCAAGGTTGCAGTCCCCTGCTCCCAAGGTTGCAGTCCCCTGCTCCAAGGTTGCAGTCCCCTGCTCCAAGGTTGCAGTCCCCTGCTCCAAAGCCGTACAGTCCCCTGCTCCAAGGTTGCAGTCCCCTGCTCCAAAGCAGTGCAGTCCCCTGCTCCAAGGTTGCAGTCCCCTGCTCCAAAGCCGTGCAGTCCCCTGCTCCAAGGTTGCAGTCCCCTGCTCCAAGGTTGCAGTCCCCTGCTCCAAGGTTGCAGTCCCCTGCTCCAAGGTTGCAGTCCCCTGCTCCAAGGTTGCAGTCCCCTGCTCCAAAGCCTGTACAGTCCCCTGCTCCAAGGTTGCAGTCCCCTGCTCCAAGGTTGCAGTCCCCTGCTCCAAAGCAGTGCAGTCCCCTGCTTCAAAGTTGCAGTCCCCTGCTCCAAAGCAGTGCTGGGAGGTCCCGATCCCTCCCAGCCCTTTCTCTGCAGTGATGGACCATCAACGCCCGTCTGCTGCTGGAGGGCTTGTTCGCTATTCCAAAGCAGCCATTTTGCATTGAGGCCCTCTTCCTTTGCTCTCCTCCTCCTCCTCCTCCTTGGCATCGTGTTAAAAGAGCCAGGTTTGGTCCAATGGTTTAAGGCAGCAGGCTAGAAAGCGAGAGACCCTGAAAGGGGGTTAGGTGGCTTTGGGCCACTCTGTCTCTCTCTGCCCAACCCACCTCACAGGGTTGTTGTAGTAGGGAAAATAGGAGGAGGGAGGATTAGGAGGATTTGTCGCCTTAATGGAAAAATAATAAAAATGGGATACAAATAAATGGATAGAGATAGATGATAGATAGATAGATAGATAGATAGATAGATAGATAGATAGATAGATAG
Source organism: Notechis scutatus (assembly GCF_049901735.1). Lineage (NCBI taxonomy): Eukaryota > Metazoa > Chordata > Lepidosauria > Squamata > Elapidae > Notechis > Notechis scutatus. Next base: position 8,401,922 of record NC_142020.1, read on the forward strand.
ATAGATAGATAGATAGATAGATAGATAGATAGATAGATAGATTAGATAGATAGATTAGATAGATAGATAGATAGATAGATAGATAGATAGATAGATAGATAGATAGATAGATAGATAGATGATAGATAGATAGATAGATAGATAGAGGATAGATAGATTAGATAGATAGATAGATGATAGATAGATAGATAGATAGATAGATAGATAGATAGATAGATAGATGATAGATAGATAGATAGATAGATAGATAGATAGATAGATAGATAGATAGAGAGACAGACTGACAGAAAAGGGATAGATTAGATAGATAATGATATAGATATATATACATATATATGTGTGGATCTTTGGTTATTCGGGTTTTCTCCCGCATAAAATTGGAAGTATCTTGTTGCCTAGATACTTCCAATTTTATCTGGAGAAACCGAATAACCAAAGATCTACATACAAATACCCGTGAAAACCTCAGAAAATAGATAGATAGATAGATAGATAGATAGATAGATAGATAGAGAGAGAGAGAGAGCGAGAGAGAATGATATATTAGATAGATAGATAGATAGATAGATAATGATAATGATAGATAATGATAGATTAGAGAGATAGACAGATAGACAGACAGATGATAGATATACAGATAATGATAGAAAGATAAGGATAGATGATAGATAGACAGATAGAGAAGATAGAGAGAGAGAGAGAGATGACGACAGACAGACAGTTAGATAGACAGATGAGGGAGGGAGAGTTGGTGACATACCCTTCCTCAAATTGGAAAAGACCTTTTCCTGATCCTAAATATCCAAGGCCTCTTTTGAAGTAGAGAGTCACCACTTAGAACAGGGGTGAGCAAACTTTTTGGCTCGAGGGCCTCATTGACTTTTAAAATTTGACAGACGGGCCGGGTCAGCATAAGATTTTTTGGGAATCGCCGCCCCTTTCCCCCTTCTTCTCCTCCTTCCCCTCCCCTCAGAGGCCCCCTGAGTCAGGAGTTGCTACCGCCGGCGCGTCTCCCGCGGCTCGTCCCGTGTTGCCTCGGGAAAGGAAGGCAAAAAGGAAGAGCCGTGGCGGTGCTTTGCAACGGCAGCAGCGGCAGCGGAGGCTCAGGCTCAGCGGCTCCTGGTTTTGCCTTTCCCTTCCCAAGGCAACGCAGGACTGGAGCCGCCTGAGCAGAGCCCAGGCGGAACTGCCTGTTGCTGCTGCGGGCGCTGCTGCGGACATCTGGCTGCCCAAGTAAAGAACTGCACCAGCTCAGGGCAACTGTGAGGAGCAAGAGGGGAGAGGCAGAGAACGAAGAGAGCAGCTGGCCAGTTGGGGGAGCTTCTTGTGCTGCGAAAGAGGTGGCTAATGATCTCTGGCTCCGCTCTGCTTCTCCAACATCAGCGCCGCCCTGTTCTATGTGTCAGGCCCAGCAAGTCCGAGCAGCCGGCGCATAGAACAGGGTGGTGCCGGACCATTGGAGAAGCGGAGCAAAGCTGGAGATTAGTAGCTGCCTCTTTCAGCGCAAGCTTCCCCCAACCAGCCGGCTGGTCTCCTCCTTCTCTGCCTGTTTGTTCTGTATGGCCGAGGAGGAGACCAGCCGAGAAGTGTTGTGTGTGCGATTTTTGGCGCACGGCGTGGGGTCTCTTTTTGGCCGGCCCGATTTTTTTTTCCAGAGGGAATTTTTTTTTTTTTTCAGAGGCGGGCCGTATTAAAATGACCAACGGGCTGGATGTGGCCCGCGGGCCGTGGTTGCCCACCCCTGACTTAGAAGGACAGTGCTCCATGTCTGGACCCATTAACGATGACCTTCTCCTTCTCCTTTCCCAGCCTCCAGAAGAATGAGGTAGGACCGCAGGGTTCAAAGCAGCTGGCCGAAGCCCTGAAGAGGAACTGGGGGCTCAAGGACCTCATGTGAGGAGTGAGAAACGGAATGCCCCACCCCCTTAGTCATGGGGGGGGGGCAAGGGGGTCGGGGCAGGGGTAATTAACCATAGATGGTGGTCATTTGCAAGATCCAAATCCATGGGGATTTTCAGAAGGGGAAAATAATATGTGCATTGTAGCGTGAACTCGGTCACATTATATGGGAATCAGGACGCCACACACCTATTGTGGGACTCCAACCACACAGCAAGCCACCGGAAGGGTTGCGTTTGGGAACAGGATGTGCCAAGGTTGAATCTTCTGCCTTTTCCTGGTCACATCTACTACCCAACTCACTAGAGCAGGGAGGCAGGGAGTACTACAGATCCCTTTTCCTAAGGAGGTCCATCTCATAGGACCAAGAAGAAGGACCTTCTCTGTGGTGGCTCCTTCCTTGTGGAAACATCCTCCCTGAGGAGAAAAGATTGGCCCCTATTTTCACACTATCATTAAGTGTCGTACCTTATGATTCTCGACTCCTGATGAATGTATCTTTTCTTTTATGTATACTGAGAGTATTTACACCAAGTCAAATTCCTTGTGTGTCCAATCACACTTGGCCAATAAAGAATTCTATTAATTCTATTCTACTCTACTCTACTCTACTCTACTCTACTCTACTCTACTCTACTCTACTCTACTCTACTCTACTCTACTCTACTCTACTCTACTCTATTCTTTCCTATTCCTGTTCTGTTCTATTCTACTCTACTCTACTCTACTCTACTCTACTCTACTCTACTCTACTCTACTCTACTCTACTCTATACTCCATTCCATTCCATTCCATTCCATTCCATTCCATTCCATTCCATTCCATTCTATTCTATTCTATTCTATTCCATTCTATTCTATTCTTTCCTATTCCTGTTCTGTTCTGTTCTGTTCTATTTTATCTTCTATTCTATCCTATCCTATCCTATCCTATCCTATCCTATCCTATCCTATCCTATCCTATCCTATCCTATCCTATCCTATCCTATCCTATCCTATCCTATTCTCTTTCACAGGCCCTGAAGTCCTGTGAAACATGCTGGTGTATACACTCTGTGTGTGTGTGTGTGTGTGTGTGTGTGTGTGTGTGTACATGCTATGGGACATGGTGGCTCAGTGGCTAAGACACTGAGCTTGTCGATTAGAAAGGTCGGCAGTTCAGTGGTTCGAATCCCCAGCGCCGCGTAACGGAGTGAGCTCCCGTTATTTGTCCCAGCTTCTGCCAACCTAGCAGTTCGAAAGCACGTAAACAATGCAAGTAGAAAAATAGGGACCCCTTTGGTGGGAAGGGAACAGCGTTCCGTGCACCTTCGGCGTTTAGTCCAGCTGGCCACATGACCACGGAGACGTCTTTGGACAGCGCTGGCTCTTCTTTGGCTTTGTGACAGAGATGAGCACTGCCCCCTAGAGCCAGAAACGAGTAGCACAGGTGTGCTAGGGGAACCTTCACCTTTACCTTTAGGCTAGTTGCAACAGGTCTGGGGACTCCAGAGAAGGACGGAGCCCATCAAATGGCTTATTTGGTTGATTGTTTTTGCCAAGGAGGTGAGGGTGGGTGGGGTTGTTGCTTTTTTATTGTAATTTTATTGAGTTTTTTATCTTTCCAAGCTGCCCGGAGATCCTAAGAGTTAGTTGGGCAGCCATATAAATTGTCTTAAATAAATAAATCTCTTTCTCCCTTTGTGGGATGATAACCCTATCCATCAGATGGAATGGAAATCTATGAGAACTTTGATTTATAATCGTTTGTGAAAGTGTCCTTCTACAGCCTTAAATCAACCGGTGACTTATTGACTTCCATTCATTTCTCTTCCTTTTGTAGTTTGTCGGGAAACTGTGTTGGCGACCAGGGTGTGGCAGCTTTGGCTGAAGGACTAAGGTTGAATCATACCCTCCTAACCCTGGAGTAAGTGGTTCGCCCTGCTGGTCTCTATCTGTTGGGGTGATTTTTTTCTTTGTCTTGGAAAGAGACTAGAGACAGTTTGGTCTAGTGGTTAAGGCACCAGCCTAAAAAGCAGGAGACGGGGAGTTCTAGTCCTGCCTTAGCCATAAAAGCCAACTGAATGACTTTGGGCCAATCGCCAGGAGACGGTGAGTTCTAGTCCTGTCTTAGCCATGAATAACTTTGGGCGAATGACCAGGAGGTGGTGAATTCTAGTCCCACATTAAGTCATGAAAGCCAGCTGGATGTCTTTGGGCCAATCACCAGGAGACGGTGAGTTCTAGTCCTGTCTTAGCCATTAATAACTTTGGGCGAATGACCAGGAGGTGGTGAATTCTAGTCCCACATTAAGTCATGAAAGCCAACTGAATGACTTTGGGCCAATCGCCAGGAGACGGTGAGTTCTAGTCCTGTCTTAGCCATGAATAACTTTGGGCGAATGACCAGGAGGTGGTGAATTCTAGTCCCACATTAAGTCATGAAAGCCAGCTGGATGTCTTTGGGCCAATCACCAGGAGACGGTGAGTTCTAGTCCTGTCTTAGCCATGAATAACTTTGGGCGAATGACCAGGAGGTGGTGAATTCTAGTCCCACATTAAGTCATGAAAGCCAACTGAATGACTTTGGGCCAATCGCCAGGAGACGGTGAGTTCTAGTCCTGTCTTAGCCATGAATAACTTTGGGCGAATGACCAGGAGGTAGTGAATTCTAGTCCCACATTAAGTCATGAAAGCCAACTGAATGACTTTGGGCCAATCGCCAGGAGACGGTGAGTTCTAGTCCTGTCTTAGCCATGAATAACTTTGGGCGAATGACCAGGAGGTGGTGAATTCTAGTCCCACATTAAGTCATGAAAGCCAGCTGGATGTCTTTGGGCCAATCACCAGGTGGCCAGGAGTTCTAGTCCCACCTTAGCCATGAAAGCCAGCTGATCACCTCTCTTCTCATCCCAACTCACCTCACAGGGTTGTTGTTGTGGGGAAAATAGGAGGAGGTAGATGTGTTAAATATGCTTGGGTTGTTTGTAAAAAGTAAACATGGGATATCAATATATATATAATTGAGACTTGAATTTATGTTGCTAAGCAAGGCAGTTGTTAAGTGAATCAAGTTCAATTTTAAGCCCCCCCTTTTTTGTCAGGCTTATTAAGTTAATCACTGCAGTTGTTAAGTGAAAAAAAGCTTTAAACAGAACAGGAAGAATACGATTCAAATGAGATCTATCTAGCGCATCTTTCTCATTTTCCTGGGTTTTGTGTGTATTTCAGTCTCCAGAGCAATTCCATCAGCGACACTGGAGTGACAGCCCTCACACGTGCTCTCTGCTGCAACCAAGGTCTCACCAGCCTCAAGTAAGTCCATACTGTGATATGCCCAGTGCTAACTCCTATGAAGTCTTCTCACCTTTGCCTACAATTCTAAAAGGAGGAATATTTAGAATATACCGTTGGCTCTGACTGTTTACTACATTGGCCAAAGTCAACAGGGGTGATTCTATACACTTGTATTTGTGAGGTCCTTGGTGCTCTCTGAGCTTGGTTGTTTTCTAGCAGACATTTCATTAGTGGCACTGATGATGTTACCTATCTTGGCAATGAAATGTCTGTATAACAAAACCACCAAGCTCAGAGAACCCCAAAGACCCCGCAGTTCAACCTGAATTATGAATCTTCTCTTCCATCGGCACACTTACACTTATAATATTATATCTCCCCAAAGATTATCCGATGCTTAGGATATCTGGATGATTCATTTCTCGTGCCCACGACTTCATACTCTTGTTGGGGGCGTGTAAATAAAACAATTAGCTATTAAATCATCACAAAGGGGAACCATAAGGATGCAGATCTCCCCATCCTCTTCTATGTTCTTAAGACAGACTGGAGTGTCACACCAAACGAAGATAGTAAGAAAACACCATTAATGGTTTCCTCTTCCTTTTCTTTAAAAGTCTACGGGAAAACTCCATAAGCCAAGGGGGAGCACAAGCCATCGCCAATGCTCTGCGAGCTAATTGTACCCTGAAGAATCTGGAGTGAGTCCCTTCCATGTTCAACTTCAAACTTCGCATGTCTGTTTTGCAATGAATGGTTGTACTTGTCATGGCCAACTCACCACAGGATAAGAGTTATACTAATATCAAAGAAAAAGTGGAATAGAATCATTATAAAGCTTAAAGGATGCAAAAGGAGGGTCAGAATGATATGTGAATGGCAGAAATTAAAATAAAATTGTATTTATTTTAAATAATGAAATAGAATTGTTAAATTGTCCTGCAGAGAAGTTGTCCCACGGTAAGTTGGCTGTGGCGAGTTGACTGTAGAAAGTTGGCCACGGCGAGTTGGCTGTGCAAGTTGTCCCATTCTGTGCACTGTAAGTTGCTATTTGAATTGAGGATGTGTTTCACTGGTTTATTGGGACACTTGATCTTAGGGAGATATTTCTCAAAAAGATTTATCGTGGGTCTAAATGTGAAGAGCAAAACTTCTTGCAACAGCACCATATTAAAAAATTTGGATGCTATTTAATTATTGCTTTGATTTTTTCAAGAGGCAACTGGATTTTCTGGTTTTTCTTTGAAGATGTTTCACTTCTATCCCAGAAGCTTCTTCAGCTTCTTAAGCACCGAAATGTCTTCAAAGAAAAAAAACTAGAAAGTCCAGTTGCCTCTTGAAAAAGCGCCTGTGTGACAACCATGATCTAGACTTATTGCTTTGATACTTTGGAGAGCCAAGTTGGTGTTGCAATTAAAGGCATGGGGCTAGAAGCCAGGAAGCAACGAGTATATTATTTTGAAATACCCTCATTTTGAAATACCTAAATCTTCAACAGCATCCATGCACCTTTTAAACCCTCCTTTCTTTGGGCGTTTCTTCCAGCTTGGCGGCCAACTTGCTGCATGACGAAGGGATCCACGCCATTGCCCAGGCGTTGAAGGAGAACCAAGCCCTCACTTCTCTGCAGTGAGTTATGGAATTGATGCCAGGGTGGCATTTGCTGTCTTTCCTGGCATGGCCTCATCCTGGGTTTTAGGCCTCAAAATCTTCTGAAAAGCAAAGCCAAATGCAGGACATCAAGCAGGCATGGAAGCTCCCAAGATGCTCTTGAGTTTCCTACTCCAGGGGATTATAAATATATAAAATTTATATATATTAAAATAGTGGGATGGGGAGGGCTTTCTCCACAGCGTAACCTCTGCCTCTCACAAAAAAGGTAGGAGTTATCCATAACGCCTTGAACTTTGAAGCCTGTTGTCCGTTTGCAAAGTTGCTTCCTCAAAATAGTTTGTCATGAAAGGAACTGCCTGCGAAGGCCCCTGGATTGGGGCTGAAAGGCGAAATTGGAAGCAGTATGTTCCATCCCATATTTGGGTAGACCAGGTTGCCCTAATGAAAAATCTCTCCCCAGGTATAGCCAACAAAGCTAGGAGAGCCAGTGGCTTGGAGGTTAATGCATCTACCTAATATATAAGTACCCCGGGTTCGAATCCCAGAAGGGTATGGCTGGCTGAATAGAGCTTAAATTAGCTTGACACAGATCTATACTAGTCTCCCTTTATTTCTTTGTCGGTAAAATAATTCCTCAAATCACTTTCAACAATTTGAAGCTGCTCCTTGGACATGACGGCGATTATATTAACCGTTCAGTCATGTCTGGTTCTTGGTGATTCCATGGGGTCAGGTCCCATTTCTTTGACTTGTTCTGTGCTCTGGTTTGTGTCAGCTCTGATGGTGTCCAGACACCATCTTCTTTGGTGGCCTGCTTTCCTTTTAGCTCTAAGCCTTCCAAACATACTTGCTTTCTCCAGTGAAATCCCCCGCATGACATGACCAAAATAAGCAAGATGCAGTTTTGTGATTTTGCCTTCCAGTTATATGTCTGGGTGTTATGTGCTCCAGTAGTTGTTTGTTAGTCACCTTTGCTGTCCAAGGAATATCCTTGGGCATATAAGATACTCGTTAAGGTAATGAAGATTTAATAGCTGACCAGCTGCTGTAAGGCTGTAAGCCAAGATGACGAACTGAGGATGAGTCAGCAGGGTACTGCCACTTTAAGAAGCTGTCTATATAAGGGAGGTCATGTGAGGGCATCTGTCTCTCCTCGTGTTCTATCCCCATTGTAGTTCTCCGTGTAGAGTTGAAGATTGATTGCTTGCCTGGCATTTGCCTAACATGTGTATGTATGTATATAGCAGTCTTGTATATAAACCAGTGTTAAAGGACAAAACCTCTGTGTTCTGTGTTTTGCTCCTGGGTTGTCTCACAATAGTAGTCATAACAATATTTATTTAAGAGACAAAAAGTTACTTTGGCTCTAACACCCCCCCCAAAAAAATATTTCTTTCATCTTGGATAATTGTAATCCCAAACATCACTCAAGGGAGGATTTGGGAAAAGGACTTTGGAGAAAGAATGGGGCAGCCACTTTCTCCCTTTCCATGCCAGGGGACTAATTCAGACCCACAGCATCCACATTATGAACTGATACAATCCAGATTTGGCTTTCTTTCTGATTCTTCTCTCTTCTTTTAGCTTGCAGTGGAATTTCATTCAGGCCAAAGCTGCTAAGGCCCTGAATCTAGCTTTGCAATGCAACAGGAGCTTAACCATCTTGGAGTAAGTTTGCATCTAAATCTAAGATGAACAGTTTTTGCAATGAATGGGGTGGGGTGGGGGGGGGAAATCCGCTTTTCTAAAATCTCGGGATTGATGTAAACATGTGAGAATTGTGTTGCAGCAGAATGTTTTAAGATGGCCCTGTTTTAATTACATATTCAATATTTAATATTAAATATCCCAGCAATGGCACACAGTCATTGAGAATGCCTCATTTTGACTTAGTCAATACAGCTAACCATAAACTAGTAAAACAGTCAGGAAGTCGCACAGCATGTTAATTGACAAAGCAAATTAACCAAGGTTAAAACTCACCAAGTTTAGCTTGGTGTGAAGGCAGCCATTAGACAGAGCATGTACGGGTCTGGGTAACCATCAAGAAAGTTGGTGCTACCATGTTGAATCCTCACACAAAGGCATCCGTTGAACAGAATGAAGAGAAGTGGATTTGATTTGGTTCAAAAGAATTCTTGGCTGGTCAGAAGATGTCAGGTAGGTATAGGTAGTTCTGATACACTAACTTTATGAAAAAAACTCTGTTTCCAGTCAATCATCCATTTACGAAGTCTGCACTACTATTACTATTAATCTTCTCCTCACTCCTTATCACCCTTCCCCTCCCACTTATGACTGTATGACTGTAACCTTGTTGCTTGCATCCTTACGATTTATATTAACTGTTTCCTAGTATGATTTGATTGCTTATTGTTCCCTATGACTATCATTAAGTGTTGTACCTGATGATTCTTGACTCTTGACGAATGTATCTTTTCTTTTTATGTACACTGAGAGCATTTGCACCAAAGACAAATTCCTTGTGTGTCCAATCACCCTTGGCCAATAAACAATATTCTGTTCTATCAACCAAGATAGTGTTTTTTCTCTAATCCAAGAAGTCACCTCCACAATCTTCATCCTCTTCAAAACTGTTCTTCCATTGTGGGTTTTGTCAGGCTTTTGAGCCTATAATGGTCAAATCTCCACCCCTTGAGCCATGAAGTAAACTAATCCTTTGTGTTTATTGTCTCTCAAGTTTACAAGAAAATGCCATTGGGGATGAAGGAACGGCTGCTTTGGCCTCTGCCCTACGGGTGAACTCAACGCTGGAAGCGCTCTAGTAAGTTCCTTTGCTACCTAGAAGAGCAGCACATCAATTAAGAGGAGCAGGTGGAAGCATTTGGTGGATGAGATCAGCTACTGTTGGCCCAAATTTTGGACTCAATTGTGGTCATAGTTCAAGGACTGCTGATTTATCTGTTATTCTGTTATTTCCAACAATAGAAGACTTGAATGAGCAGCAATTAGTTTCCTTCTCTAAACGTGAGGTCATCAAATCCCCACTGGCAGTACTTTTGTGCATGGAAAACCTGAACCGCATAAATCGCGTAAACATGTTGAACAGGGACTTTCATTTCCTGCAGGAATTTTATAAGGGAAAGGACCCAACCGAGAAACAGTTTTGATCTCACCAGCTCCTCCTGTGCATTTCATCTTGCTCATATGGAAAGCAGAGAGGACAGAGAGCAGCAGGTGGAAGCCGTTTGACCTCAAAATCAGAAACCCACAGGCCTTCACACTCGGCGTGAAAATTATAACCTTTCCCCCTTTTTTGACCATTTATCCCACTGACTTCCTGGATGCTCTGATGAATGGTGGTCTTTGGTGCTCTCTTGATGGCTTGGTGGTTTTCTTGCAGATGTTTCGTTACCCAACTAAGAAACAACATCAGTATTAGTAGGGAGGGTGGGGTTTGCTCTCTGTTTATATACAATAGCTTGACCCACCATACCTCCGTCAGCCTACGCTGCCTCACACTTGATGACGTTACCTAGCTGGGTAATGAAACGTCATCAAGCCAACCAACAAGCTCAGAGAACACCAAGGACCCCTCACCTCAACCCTGAGCTATAAATATTCTCTTATTAGGCTGTATTAGTACTGGTGCTTTGCCCAATGGCAGGTTGGCATAGTCGGGAGCCCTCTTAAAGGTGCTGATTTGTTTGCAGCCTGCAGGTGGCAGCAATCGGGGTGAGTGGGGCCACAGCCTTGGCCGAAGCGTTGGTGGTTAACAAGAACCTTGCCGTGTTGGAGTAAGTAACCTCACCTGCTTTCCCATAAGGAGGGATCTCATCTCGTGTGAAAAAGGCAGGAACTAGAAAGGGGGGGAATTATTAATTTAAATTTTAAAAAGATTAAAAGCACTCATGGCAGGGATATTTCCGACTGTGTCATTCTGCGTGCATGTTGGTCCCCAGGGGGCCGTGTAAAAGATGGATAATTGTTTGAATAGTGCCACAGTCACAGTAAATATCCTTGTCCTCTGGGAGAAACCCCCATTTTTTTTCCATGGGGTCTTTAGTTCTAGCCAAGCCAGTCTGGAGTCTATTTAAACATCTCCCAACCGTCCACTCCTCCTTCGAATCTCCAGGCAACTCCTCGTCCAATGACGAAGATATTTCCCTTGAAGTTTCCATCTTTTTAATTGGGCTTTTTTGAGGTGTAGTAACCATCTCCTCACCTCGATGTAAAAATTTCCCTGCTTGATTTCAATAAGGATGCAGAGGGATCCCACTCATACATCTCGGACCCTAACAGGTTGGCTTGACTCCAGTTTCACCTCTTTGCTACTCACCAGGTGTGATGGGTTGCAGTTCCCATTATCCCCACCGGGAATTGCCGCAACGGCTGAGAATTCTCTGGGAGTGCCCTTAAGAAAGAACCAGATTTTTCAACCCCAGTAACTTTTAAGGTGTGTGAATTTTAACTCCCAGGATTCCCCCATGCTGAGGGATCCTGGGAGTTGAAGTCCATGCGTCTGAACCCTGCTGAGGTTGAGAGGCGCATGACTAGAGGCGGTGCCAACCTTGCCCAATCGAAAATCTCTGAAACCTATTTAGAGTCCCATGAATTCTCATGAGATTCATTCATTCATTCATATTTCATGGTATTTCTTGGATACCACCTGGGAACGTTGGGAACACTGCCTGGATGATGGGGACGGGGTCTCTCCCTCTCTTATCTCAGAGATATGGGTTAACTGCTCCATCCAGCTTGTAGCCTCCTCATCACCGTTCTTCCTTATTTCTGATTTCAGCCTTAGAGGAAATTCCATTGGTCTGATGGGAGCCAAGGCTGTGGCCCACTCCTTGAAAGTCAACTGCACCCTCCGCAGGTTGAAGTAAGTTGCGATTGTGTGTGGGAAAGGCTTCTTGGGAAGAATTCTTACTCTGTGCTAAGGGTGTCCAACTGTGGCAACTTTAAAGAACTTAGGGATTTCCACTTCCCAGAAATCCAGAACTTTTTAAGACTTATGACTTGTGAAATGCCAACTTCCACAATTCCCTACCAGCATGGATGGCTGGGGAATTCTGGATGTTGAAATCTGTAAGTCTTCCAATCGCCAGGGTTGGGCACTCTTGATGTATTTTGTTGCTCAAATTGGAAGCAATCTCTTTTGTATCTCGAAGGCTTGGTTTCCAAGCTTTGATGGCAAGTTTCAGCTACTAACATTTAGGTCATATATATATATATGCTCTGCTTGGGTCAGACTGAAATGATTTTGCATTTATTATCCAGAGAAAGAAGCAAATAGCCTTAATATCGTACCTATCATCAAGCAATTGTTAGATTTGTAAAGTACAGGGCTTATCAATATTTCAAGAATGTTGTATCTTTGCTCCTAAATCAACCGGCTGCCTTGAAATGTCTTTTATAGAGTTGTAATTGCAGGAATGTTCTTAATCTCGGATGGCAAACCTCAGATAAAGAATGTTTCCAAGCAAATACAATTCAGGAAAACAAAGTCACTAATCTAAAGGAGGATTAGAGAGAGGAAGTAAACATATGTTAGACTTTAACTAGAGATAATTAATTGTGTTATTTACTATGCTAAACAGTAACGAAAGTTAAGCAGTGACCAAAGTTAACCAATGATTGAGGATAATTAAAAATGTGTATAAATGCAAGACTAGACTCCAATAAAGATCATCATGATTCAGTTGATCATGATCAAACAACTCGACTGCCTCGTCATTACAACAGTCTTAAGCTTGAGGAAATATCTTAAGCTGAAACACCTTAAGCTCAAGGAAACAGGAAATACAAAACAGGACAGTTGCATTGGCGAATTTTTCAAAAATGGCTTTAGAGTTGCATATGACTTTCCTTCAGACATCAGTCTTGATCGATTCTTAGTATTCATTTGGTGTTTCTCAAGATCGTTCGTAGAAAATAAAGCTAGAGCAGATATGAGGCACATGTCAGATCAGACCAGACTAAAACACAATACAAATTGCAAGAAATTGGTGCCTTCTGCATGCTGAACGAGAACCAAACAATGCTAGAAATTTCCTATTTGTGCATATATAGCCAGATGTTTCCGTGTTTTTGTTCAGTCTCCAGGAGAACTCCTTGGGCATGGATGGGGCGATCTGCATTGCTACGGCACTGACAGGAAGACACAACCTCACCTACATCAAGTAAGTACCTTTGATGAACTAGAACAGCCTTTCCCAAGGTGGTGCCTGCTGGAGAGGTTGGTCTCGATTCTAGAAGCTCCAAAAGTTCCTATGGCCACACTTATGGTGAAGGGAAGATCATATGGAGTTTGGTTTTTTTTATACTCACCAGCAGGTTAGAAAATGATAATCATTAAGGTCATGCAGGTATGCCTCAGCTGGCGTAATAAGACTATAAGCTTAGACATTCTGGACACCTAATGCACAGGTAAGTGTCAACAGAGAAGACCCTGGTGCTTGGAAAAATCAAAGGCCCATGAAAAAGAAGTCAACAGAAAACAAGGCGGCCAACTATGGCCATTGATGATCCAAGCAGGAGCTCCAAGCTGTTAAGACTTTCTGAAATAATGTGTTTGGTCCAGAAGAGTCAGAAGTAACCAAAACCACCGTAAGCCAATGGTGGAAAGGAAGCAGTCAAGGTACAACCAGGGTGGGATTCAAATTTTTTAACAACCGGTCCTGTGGACATGGCTAGGTGGGCATGGCCATGTGACTCTTCTTCTTTTCTTCTTCTCTTTCTCCTTCTGCTCCTTCTTCTCTCCTCCTCCTCCCTTTCCCCTCTCTCCTCCTCCTCCTCCTTCTTCGCAGCAACCCCCTCCCCATTTTTGGGGGCTTCTGGGCCTCAGGGAAGCCTCCTGGGGGGGTGTTTTTGCTCCCCGAAAGCTTCCTGGGGCCCAGGAAAGCAAAAAAAAAAAAAAAAACAGAGATGCTCCATTTTTGGGCCTCCTGGGCAAAGCAGTAAGACAGTGAGGGGGATCCCAGCACAGATCATTGGAACAGCTAATAGTCGGGAGGAGGGAAAGAGAAAGAAATACCTTAAGTAAGGAGTGACTGGGCGGGGGAGAACGCAGTCAGCAATGTCATGCAAGCACGATAAGGACTGACTGGGAGGGGAGGGGCAGAGAAGGGCGGGGCCAGCTAGGGGCACAATTTGCCAGTTCTCCAAACTGCGCAAAATCGTAACCACCATTTCTATAGAACTGGTCCAAACCGGTAGAATCCCAGCCCTGTGTAACAACCCACATCTCCTTCCAACGGGATGCAATTGGAGAGCAGATCAGTCTGACCCTGAGCGAAGTCTTTGTGGTGAAGTGGCCCCTCTAAAGCTTCTTCGTTTGTTTCTCCCACAGCTTGCTGGGAAATAAAATCGGTGAATCGGGAGCCAAGGTGATTTCTGAGGCCATCCGAGCAAACACCCCTAGCTGCGTGGTGGAGATATAAAGCACAGTTGGGACTAAGCTGGAGGAAGAGTGTGGCGTTTTGCAGGCATGCACGGATACCTTCCTTGTGCCCGTTGACCGAGGGCAGGGTGAATGGATGGATGTCTTGAAGGCCTGGGCTAGACCTGAAGGGGAGATATATCCATGAAATCAAAGAGAAGCCCGACTCACTCTCAACCAATCATCACAGCATCCTGGATTTTTGCTCCTGAGAGGAGGATGCTTGGATGAAGCAGCATGATTTCAAATCTGATTTGAAAGAGGCCGATAGATTGATTTTGGAATTACGTTTCTTGAATTTCTTAATTGGGGGCAAAGACATAAGATCAAAGACAAGGGAGAGGAAGTGAAGAGCATTTACTTGCAAAATGCAGGAATGTTACAGTCAAAATCAAAAGGAGACAAGATTGTCATTGGTGTAGAGTTGTGAACCAAGGAGACGCCAGTGCAGAACAAGGTTAATACTTCCTGACTTGAGCAAAATGGTCTATCAAATACTTCCATGAATCTGAAGAGACATGTTTCTACAGACAAGAGATGGTATTAGAGTTGTATATGATTAATTCAGTTCAAATAAACTCTGTTTTTCCTAGCGCTATTTACACACCCGTCTAATGAGGATTTCTCCTCAATGGACCAACTTGGAATTGGATGTACCAATAGCTTCAAGGACAAATGGGAGTTCAAACAACTGGAAAAACTCTAAACCCATCAGCCTCTCCTTGTGGGGGGGTTTCCATTCCACTTTGCTCTATTTTGCCTTGATCTTTGACAAAAAAAAATAATTATTTTTTAATCTGTCACAGAGAATTGGCTTTTTCAAGACTCAACTGCCGGTCCGTAAAGTAGAGACAAACTCAGTTTGTTAACCCATCCTAAACTGCTCTTTGAAATAACTGAGAATCACATCCTAGTGCTGACCAAGATTTTGTTTCTAGACCAGGGTGTCCAACCTTGGCAACTTTAAGACTTGTGGACTTCAACTCCCAGAGTTCCTCAGCCAGCAAAGCTGGCTGAGGAACTCTGGGAGTTGAAGTCCACAAGTCTTAAAGTTGCCAAGGTTGGACACCCCTGGTCTAGACTGTTAACTTGAAGGTGTTGAGGTTCTCCTCATATGTTAACTTGTCATTTGTCATCCCCGTTGAGGTTCCTCAGAAGTCGTTATCGCTCTCTTCCAGCGGCTCTGGCTTCCTGACTCTCCGATTGGCCTTGGTGGGGGAGATGTCCATGCTGTCATCTTCCAAATCATCGTCATCGTCATCGTCGTCATCGTCCAGATCAATTTCACTTTCCTCTGAGTCTTCCTGTAAGAAAAAGTATGCATTGGTTGTCTGATATATATATTTTTTAAAAAAAAATACACCCCAGGTCTTGAAGGGTTAATATAGATAATATTTATCGGTACGACTGAATGAATACGGTTGCTATCCAGTTAAATAATCTACAGTCTCTTTAGTTTATTGTGAATAAAAGCTGTAATTTTAAGGAACAAAACACTTGGTGTACGTGCGTGAGAGTGACCTAGGGAGGCCTGGAAGAGGGTCCTTGCCTCCTCTAAGTCAATCTGTTGTCCTCTGAAAATTTGTGCTTGAAGGTAACAGTCCCACAGGGAAGTACAATGAAAAAAAGGAATTTTTTGAGGGGAAAGAAAGAGATTTATACTATCAAACTTGCCTCTCCATTTTTCTTTAAAACAGAAACAGGAATACTACACTTACTGGTTCTCACATCCCCTAGTGCAGGCCTGCCCACAGGCCGAATGTGTCACACGCTAGTCACGCCCACACCCGGTGTAGTGAAGGGGGGGGAAGTCCCAATATGTCACGTGATGCCGCCATGACACCACGAGTTTGATACCCCCACCCTAGTGGGTTTACCGAAACACAATTTAAACCTTAATATGTTGTGACAACCCAGAAAATTGTGCCTAAACACGGTGTCAACTAAAAAGATACTCCTTTGGTCTTTTTAGCTGCCAGAAAGAGGGAGTGGTTGGAAAACAGAGCATTCCTAAAGTGCCTAGATAATCACCCTGGCAGCCCAAAGTTGTCGGAGCGCAAGAATATTACTGGAGAGCATGATTGATGACTCTTGGCTATGGATGGGTCCCATTGGAGAATACACATCCAGGGGGTGGGGGGAAGACCAGGGTCAAGGGGGAAATGATGTACTTTAGTATCGGCTGCATCCAGCCAACACCAACATGGCCACTTCTAATAAATCAATTTTCTTTTCTCTGAGACGCGGCTAGAGACTTACGATTTGAATGGGGGTGGATTCGTTGGAGTCCTGAAATACAGTTTGGCAAAACAACTCCCGAGGAAGCTGTTTCTTAGTTCTGGGATGACTTCCTCCCATTAGAGCAGAGCGTCTCAACCTTGGCGAGATGAAGGTGGGTGGACTTCAACTCCCATGGCTGGCGGGGGGGAATTCTGGGAGTTGGTCCACCCATCTTCAAGTTTGCCAAGGCTGAAAAACACTGCATTAGATCCAACCCCGCCACCTCCCTCCCTGGTAGTCTCCAGATACAACCTGAGCAGAGGGTGGTATTCAGCCAGTTCTGACCAGTTCTGGGGAACCGGTAGTGGAAATTTGGAGTAGTTCGGAGAACCGGTAAAATCCCACCTCTGACTGGCCCTGCCAACCCCATCTATTCTCCGCCTCCCATTGAGTCCCAGCTGATTGGCTGGGTCTCCTTTGGTTGCCCTGCACAGGAGAACGGAGCTGGAAAGCAGGTTAGTGGGGTGAGGAGGGAAGGGGGATTTTGCAGGGACCTTCCCCTGCCACGCCCACCAAGCCACTCCCACCAAGCCACGCCCACAGAACAGGTAGTAAAAAAAAATATTATCCCACCCCTGAACCTGAGATTAGGGAGAAGCTGTTGCGTGTGGCCTCCACCCCTGGCAGGCGGCACGCCAGCTCTCGTGTCTTACCTTCACCCCGTCCTCCTACCGCAAAGGGCTTCTGAAGGTGAGCACAACCCAGAGAGCAGAGAAGAGAGGCAAGGGGTATTGTGAGCAAGGGATGAGCCGCCCCAACCCCCACCCCCAGGTGTTTGGCAGGCAGGAGAGAGACACGCACCTTTGCCTTGGCTCGGGAAACTTTGCGCTTTTGGGTTCGGGCTTGGGCTGCCCCGATCTTTGGAAGAGGGAGCAGCAGCACGCGAGGCCCCACAAGATGGAGGCAGGAAGAAGTTAGAGGAAGGACACCAGAGAGGGTTAAAAAAAAAAAAGGCATGAGTGCAAAAGGCAAAGAGAAAAGAGAATTCAAATCCAAACAAGGCTGGAGAAGACAGCTTAGCAGCCTGACCAGCTCAAGCATGACTGGACCAAGCTAAGAGGGCAGCTATCTGCTTGAAGAAACAGGAACCAAGGCAGACCCCCTTCAGGGTTGAGTTTTACTGGTTAGTAGAGCAGAGGCCGTGTAACTTTAAATCAAATCAAATCAAGTGAAACCAAACCTTTCTTGTCAATGCACAACACATGTACAGTGAGCCCCGGTGCAGCCCCTCCCCCCAAAAAACACGAAATACATCCCAATAACTCAATAAATGAAAGAAATAGAATCCCTAAACCCAAATAAGTAATAACTAACGCACATTCCCATATACTATATGTATGTAATGTTATATTATATTACATTGGTGTATGAACGCGTTGCGCTGGCCCTGCAAGTCTATCGTATTAAACCTAATTGTGGTGTGGACTTGGTTTTTTTATACTTCATTTGGCACTTTAGTTATTGGCAGCAATTCAAAGGAGAGAAAGGTGGGTGCTTATCTCGAGGGACTGTTTGGGACTCATTACAGGCTGGGAATGAACATAATTCCCAGCGTTGAAAATAAAACAAGAGTTGTTTTAACTAAGTGTGTGCTTCATTGTGGTCTCGGAAGCCTTGGTCAGAACAACGGAATGATGAGAAACCCACTTCTTCCTGTGCATGCTGATCTTCCTCATCTATCGATTGGCAGGCTTAAATCCAGGAAGCCCCTGATGGCCCTCGCTCAAAAGCTGACCAACAACTTTGACAGCAACCCACAAAAGCCAAATGGGCTGTTGAACACCCAGATACAGGCAGTTACATAGATGACCCTACACCAGGGGTCTGCAACCTTAAACACCCAAAGAGCCATTTGGACCCACAGAAAAGAAAACACCGGGAACCAATAATTTAACAACCAGTGTGATAGGGTGGCCATGTGGCCAACTCAAGGTCACTCACTCCCACCTAGTCACCTGCTGCTCTGGAATATGGAGCAAGTCCATCCTCCGCCGTCACTCTTACATTCTCAGGCCAGGTGAGGAGTGACGGGGAGGGGAAGGGCGGGGCCAGCCAGTGGTGGGATCAGCCGACAGGGAGCTGCAGCAGAGGGCCGAAAGAGCCGCATGTGGCTCCAGAGCCACAGGTTGCAGACTCCTGCCTTACACAAAAGGTGCCAGGTTTTGACCTTCCTCGCCAGCATGGGTCAACTCTGAACAGGATCCGTACCCAACACGGTGACTGCGAGGAGTCCTTGTTTAAGTGGGGTCTTGTCTCTACCCCTCAGTGTGACTGTGACACTCCGAATGTCCATCAAGAGCTCACACCGGCCCAATGTCTGATCTTTTTTGAACATAGACCAACCACCCTGTCCTTGAAGGGCTGGGTGGAGTAGACATTAACATTTGAACCACTGTTAAGTCCATGTATTTGTGCGCTAAATAAAAATAAATGTGGGTAGTTGGTGATGTTACAGCCCAGTCCTCCAAGCCATTTTCAGACCTGTTGACCCCTAAATCTGGCCTACAGTCAACAGATCTCTTTTGGAAGAAGTGGGCCCTGCAAATAAACCAGAGGGAAAAAAATACTTTCAAACTGGAGCTATTATTACAGGTAGTTTTCGACTTATTTGGGACCTGCACTCACTAAGCAAGGTGAACCATGGCCAATTCTACGCATATTTCCCCCCCCCCCCCCATGCTTATTAAATGAATCACTGCTGTTTTTAAGTGAATCAGGTGGTCATTAAGCAGATCTGGCTTCCCCCATTGACCACTTCTCAGAAGTGGCTGGAAAAGTCGCAAATGGTGACAAAGGGACGTTGCAACTGTCACAAATACTTGATGGTTGCCAAGTGCCTTGAATTCGGATCTTGTGACCACGGAGATGAAGTAATGGTTATAAATGTGAGGGCTGGCCGTAAGTCCCTTTTTTCACTGACATTGTAACTGTGAACAGCCGCTAAATGAATGGTTATAAGTCAAGGACCTTCCGTCCTGTAGAGCAGCAAATGATAAGTGGCATGTTTCTAATTTCTATTCACATCGGGACCCAAAGGGCATCTTATACAAAGGCTTGTATAAAAATTCAGCCGAATCCTGAGTGCCCAGAGCAAAATACTTCAATAGTGCCCACTGAAAGCCATGGGACTAAGGACTAAATTGCAAAGTTAAGTATTTAAATAAGTTTCAGGCCCAAGCTATCAATTCTGAGACATGGGTAATTATTGGGCCTCTGAAGATATTATACTGCAAAAGCAGTTTATTGTCAGCATTCAGGAGCACTTCTAATCAAAGTGAATTCTATAAATCCTCCAAAGCTCATTCATAATCCCAGATGCTTTTAGTATGCAGAGCATATGCATATTTGAATATTCACATGGAAAAAAAAACCATTCAGAGAGAAGTGTAAGAAATCATAGGTTCACAGTTGATCGTATTACCTTTCGATTATTTACAATCCTATCTTATCCCCCCACTTCTGATTTAAATAAGGTTCAACTTGCCTGATTTAAGCAATTAATGAATCAAATTTAGAAACCACCCATCTGCCTTACAAAGGGACTTGGTAGGTGTACAAATAAAACAGTAAAACGCAAAAACAGCATGTAAATTTTAAAGAAGAGACAGGGAAACTTAAAACCCAACATTTTAAAAAGTTCATTACATAATTGTTACATTACACCCAGTGTAACTATATGCAGAGGAAATGGGTTTTTTGGCTTAGTCATAAATAAATGCAAAACTGCACTGGCGGGAAATGAGCGAAAACCTTCATGCTTTCCTTCATGCAGGAAAACCATTAAAACGATCTTTGTTTCTAATTTGCAAAAAAGTGCCTGTGAACTCATGTTTCAACGTGGCATTTCAGCCACAGCCACTTACCTCATCCTCCGTGTCTCCCCCGTGCATGGTCCCAACAAGCCGTTTGCTCGGCCGCCCTAAAATACACCATATTTGTCAGAAAAAGTAACAAAAATATAATCCAAGCACATAGAGGTTAGCAGAGCTAAAAAAAAAGGTAGAAATGTTCACACCTGTTAGAATGGGCACCTTTTTGGTGGGGATTTCGCCCCTCCAAGGAGCACCTACTCCTTTGGCTCAGGTTCAACTAGGTAAGATGGCTTAAGGGCTTAAACTAAAGGAAACTGACTTGGTCTAAGACTGTTGGTCATCTGCTTACAAAAGCTTTCACTGCTAGAATCTGAGGCTTTGGGTCCTTCCACTGGGAAACAGTGAGTGAGTGTTTTATTCCTGAACAACTCTTGGTGGGGGGAACATGTGAAAGAATGCCACAGGTTGCATACACACACACACACACACACACACACCCCGCTTTAAAGGCACCTTGGGGTGAGAAAGAAGCTCAAGGACATCTTGGCTTGACTTCTCTTAGACTTAAGAGAAAAAGAAACGGTGGGGACCTTGGTGTTCTTTGAGCTTGGTTGTTTACTTGCAGACGTTTTCATTACCCAACTAGGTAACATCATCAGTGCTTGGAAGAGAGTGGGCCAAGCTTGCATGTTAACGAAGAGGAAACCCCTATAACTTTCGAACACTTATTACCTAGTTGGGTAATAAAACATCCTGACTAAAACGACCTAGCTCAGAGAGCACCAAGGACACCACAGTTCAACCCTGGGTTACAGACATATTCTACGTCGATCTTTTATTGAACAAAAAACTGTTAGGCTTTCCAAATACTGTTAAACTGTAAAGGTACATGCCAGTCATTTCCGGCTCTAGGGGACAGTGCTCCTCTGTGACAAAGCCAAAGAGCCAGCGTTGTCGTGGTCATGTGGCCGGCATGACTCAACCCTGGAGGCACACGGAACGCTGTTATACCTTCCCACCAAAGGGGTCCCTATTTTTCCACTTGCATTTTTTTTTACGTGCTTTCGAACTGCTAGGTTGGCAGAAGCTAGGACAAGGAACGGGAGCTCACTCCGTCAACGCGGCGCTAGGGATTCGAACCGCCGAACTGCCGACCTTTCTGATCAACAAAGCTCAGCGTCTTAGCCAACGAGCCACCTCAGCGTCCCTTATCCAAATACCGTTACTGTGGCCTATAATAATAAATAAAGAGTTTTAACATTTCTTGTGGAGTTTGTTTTCCTGGCTCCTCTCAAAGGGCTGACAGCAAAGCACACATTTTTAATCCCTTTCGTTATCTTTCTTTGGATTTCATCTGGATTCTGGAGAAAGGCCAGTTGTCTAAAATCAGCTCAGGAACAAGACACTCTTTAGCATTTTAAACTTTTTTTTTTTTTCAACACGCTGGTACAAGCTGACATCGCTTCATCTGTTCAAAGCCATTTTTCTCCTTTGCACGGTGCAGGTTGCACAGTTTGAAAACATGCCTTGAGCAGATCTACCCACCATGCATGAGCATCTCCATGGCTGTGTGCTGCTTGATCAGCTGCCGGTCTTCCAGATCGCTGTCCGATCCCTCGTCCTCGTGGATCTCCATGTCTGAGTCATCGTGACCTGAATAAAAATGAGAACCCCTTTGAGTTATTAACTGCCAGGGAGGCAGGATGAGGAAGTCACCTGGTCCTCCCAGCTTCTTTGTACCCTTTGGAAGAACCAAATTTGCAGATGATACTAAGCTGGCAGGAATAGCCAACAGCCGAGAAGATAGGCTCAAGATCCAGGGGGATCTTGACGGACTAGAATGCTGGGCCGTATCTAACAAAATGAAATGCAATGTAGAGAAAAGTAAAGTCCTACACTAAGGCAAGAAAAACCAAAAGTACACATAGAGACTGGATGAAACCAGGCTCAATAGCAGGAACTGGGAGAGGGATCTTGGAGTCTTAGTGGACAACCAGCTAAATATGAGCCAGCCGTGTGCAGCAGCAGCCAAAAAAGCCTAAACTGCATTAACAGGAATAAAATCGATATCAAGTGAGGTCCTAATACCATTCCATGAAGCCTTACTAAGACCACACCTAGAGTACTGCATCCAGTTTTGGTCACCCCACTATAAAAAAAGATGTTGAGATTCTGGAAGGAGTGCAGAGAAGAGCAACCAGGATGATTAGGGGCCTGGAGGCTAAAACATTCCATAAACGGTTGCAGGAACCAGGCATGGCTAGTCTAGGGAAGAGAAGGGGAGACATGATAGCAGTCTTCTAGTGGCGGGGTGGAAAACTACTCTGAAGTTTCAATTCACTTTCCCTTTAAAACTTGAGTAATGTTGTGTATTCCTTTTTTGGGGGATACTTTTGATTTTTTTTTCTCCTTTTTCTTTCCATGTGATGAACACGTCAGACAAATTGTCCTGTCTGTATCAGGCCGAGTGAGATCACGCCGGGCATTTTTCACGCGCTTATCTTGCACCCATTATGTTTACAAACTCCGGCGGGAGCTTCGCTGGCGTAGACCATGCCATCTTCTTGCCTGCCAGCCGCCTATTCATCACAGAAACAGAAGGTCAGTCTTGATAAAACCCCAGATGCATTTTCTGTCAACTGACCTATGTAGTCTCACTCGCCGATTCACATTTACACAGATCTAAGCAATGGCATTTGGGCTCAGCTTGGTCTGCCAAGAAGCCCTTGGGGAAGAGCAAATAAGTGATGCTCTCAATTTTCTTGCCTTTCTACAAACATCCTAAGAGGACTCTATGAACCACTGGCTGCCCCTTATTACACGAGCAGGAGGGTTATTCATCACCAGGTTTTCAATTATACACGTCAAAATGTTTGATTTCAGAATGTGGGAAGCCCGCCCCCGAAGAAACATGCTTTTAAAGGCAGAAAGCAGACCCACTTTCTTAATAGCCCTCCCCCCAGCAGTTATTTTGTGCCCATTAAGGAAGACTAGACCAGCCTATCTACAAAACGAAAGACCTCCAGCTCCAGGGTGATGGGATTAAGAACAGGACATGATCCTTCAGGGTATAATAGGATTAACCCATGACCATTTAGCAGAAGACACCGGAGCTCGCTGCATTGCACAATCTCCTAAGGGCATTTCAGACACTGCACAATGCCCCCAAGAATGGTTTAAACTTCAAAGTCACAGAAACCCATAAAGATCCACCCACTCATTCAATCATTTGTTCAGCTGACCCAGAATTGCTGGTTCTGTTCATCATTAAGCTTTCTTTCCAATCAGCTGCCATGTTATTTCCAGCGTTTTCCTCCCAGCTTGAAACTTGAACCAGATGGATTTTCCTTCCAACAAGAATGATGCTTATCCTGTTTATAGTGGATCTGCTTCTCCCAAAGGTGCTTTGTCCAAGAGGCCCCTGGACTTTCTGGTTTTTCTTTGAAGACATTTCGCTTCCCAGCCAAGAAGCTTCCTCCACTCACTCGGATGAGAAGTGAAAAACCAGAAAGTCCAGTGGCCTCTTGGAAAAAGCCCCTTTGGGACAACCATGACCTGGATGACTGAGAATCTCCATACTGGATCTGCATGTTCATAAGACCATGGTTGTTTCTCAGTCTTTAATTTGGGCTTTCTTTTTTTAAAAAAACAATTCAAGGTCCAGCCCACCTTGAATGCCTCTCTTATCTCTGCTCATTTCTCTTAACTGCCAATTAGAGTCTTGGAGAAAGCTTAACCTCGTAATCAATCTTTATACTCATTTGAACTGCCTGAACCTTCTGATTTCAAACTCTGGTTCACTATAGCATCAGGCAGATTCTACAGAGAGATATGCAACGAATCCTACAGAGGCTGTGCAACCAAACAAGACAGGCACAGATTTCAACGGACAATTAGAACTGCAGAAAAAAAAAAACCTGCTACCAACCTGCCTTCCATTGAGGACCTGTATACTGCACGAGGGTTGTGAAAATATTTACAGACCCCTCACATCCTGGACATAAACTGTTTCAACTTCTACCTTCAAAACGACGCTATAGGGAACTGCATGTCAGAATAACTAGACACACAGACAGTTTTTTTCCCCATGCCATCACTCTGCTAAACAACTAGTAATTCCCACAACACTGTCAAACTATTTACTAAGACTGTATTGCTATTCTTCTTCTCATGTTTTCTATTACCTATCTCCTTCTACTTATGACTGTAACTTTGTTCCTTGTATCTTTGCAATTTAGATTGCTTTATTTATTTTCCTAATATGATTTATGTTGAATGCTTATTTAATATCCTATGACTATCACTAAGTGTTGTATCTTATGATTTAGGATGAATGTATTGTTATGATGACTATGATTTATCACTTATAGCTTTTATGTACACTGAGAGCTTATGCACCAAAGACTTGGCCAATCAAGAATTCTATTCTATATGTCCCTTTTTCAGCTTCTGGCAAAGAACAAAATGTGTTTTGCATTTACCCAGAGATTCCTTGGATGGTGGTACCCCAGTACTCCGATGCTGCTCTTTCCTGGAACTTCTAATATTTCTTTACCAAATCTGTGAGATGCTCCTTTGAATGGCCAGCTCTGGAACTCAGCCCCCTGCCCCGATCCTTACGGCATTTTGCTAACATATAAACAACCTGACAGGATGTCTACGATAAGAAGGAACTGTGTGGGAGCTGAGATAATGATTGCACCAGGGGGAAATTTCAAATCCAGCACTTAATGTGCCTGGTTTCCTTACACTTTTCTCACAAACTTATCTCGTGGCCTTAGGCAAATGCTCATTTTTGACTGATAGTCTAAGGTGATGGGGATGAAATCTGCCAAACATTTTTAAAATGCAAGAACTCTGAATGGGTCCCCCATCTGCCTCTTCTCCCCTAGGCCTGTTAGTGCTCTTCATTTAGGATTTGATGCATTTTTCCAGCAGAAATGTAAGTAAACCAAGCAGACGGTCTCTTTACCTGCCTAAAATGGCTACAATGAAAGAAATGTTACAGAAAAGAGGGGTAAGAAATGGGAAGAGCCCCGCTCCAAAGAAAGAAACTATGAAATTCACTTGCAAATTCATTCTTCAAACCTTTAGTTAAGGCAGTAAGAAGCTTCACTTGGCAGATGGTTTTGCATATTTGCAATAGATCACTGGCCACCCCTGATATAGATCGAATGTTTCTTTTTCAAATTTCTGTGTGTGCAACAGGTTGAGATTTGGAAAAAGAAATAGTTCATCTCTATCGGGGGTGTCCAACTTTGGTGACTTGTGGACTTCAACATGGTTGGCGGGGGACTTCTGGAAGTGGAAGTCTACAAGTCTTAAAGTTGCCAAGGTTGGATACCCCTGATCTACAGTATATCAAATTCCTGGAAATCTGTTGCCCCTTTATATGCACTCTGAGCTATAATCTCCAGCTTTCCTGCCAACACTTCCAGGATTTTGCTATTTAAAATCAAGCTTCAAAGAAGAAAGGGCCTTCGGACTTCCTTGTACAGGACAGTTGTCCATTTAGATCCAACAAACCAGTTTGAAGCCAGTTGTTTGTTCTGTAACTTACAGAATAGAGTACAGAATAACAAGAGTTGGAAGGGACCTTGGAGGTCTTCTATCCAATCAAGCAGAAGATCCTATACCATTCTGGACAAATGGCTGTTCAATCTCTTCTTAAAACCTGCAGTGTTGGAGGCCAGCCATTCTACTGATTAGCCATTCTCTTTGTCAGTAAATTTCTCCTTTGTTCTAGATTGGATCTTTTCTTGATAAGCTTCCCACTGGTTGCTTCTTGTTCTGCCATCCAGTGCTCTGGAGAATAGGTTGACCCCCTCTTCTCTCTGACAGTCCTTCAAATATTGGAAGACTGCTAACAAGTCATCCCTAGTCCTTCTCTTCATTGGACATACCCAATTCCCCCAACCAGCCATCATATGTTTTATCCCCCTGATCATCTCTGTTGCTCTTCTCTGCACTCTTTCCAGAGTCTCAACATCTTTTTTGTAGTGCGGCGACCAAACTTGGATGCAGAAAGCAGTACTATCACTTCAGGTGATCTTGATGCTACTCTATCAGCTTAGAAACTTTAGTTTCTGCATCATAGAAAAAAAGGCATGGAACAGAGGAAAGCCACAAGCCAATAGAAAATCAACAAGCATGACAATATATCAACAAGAAAATCAACAAGCATGACAATATGTGGCTTAATTTCTTTAATTGCTCCCCTAGAGACCTTCTGTTCAGTTCAAGTTAACTCTGTTTGGCAGTATTAAAATTGCCCAGGTGATTCATCCACAGGGTTTTTGCTGACGTCTTATTTAAGATGAGTCAAAACGGTTGGCAGAAGCTACCAGATAAATTATTCCAATCTACTACTAATTTTTCCAGTCAAAAGTTGTTATGTTAATAATTAATATTGTTATATATTTCAATAACCAGCTTAATTGTATCCTGCTTGAAGGGATATGTTCCAACAGAGAGATTTGATCAAAGGGGTGACAAGCAAGAAAGAAGATTATCCGTTTTTCATTCAAGATTTTAAGCTGTCCCTTGCAGGAAATAAATCAAATGAAAGGTTGAGGGAATGAATGAGAACTAACAGAGGTAGCTTTTCACTGTGGTCTTTTAGATCACAAATGTTTAGGCATGGAAGAACAGGACTCGAAAAACTTGTATGAATAGCAACCCTGATGGACTCATCTATAAACCTGGATTACTTAAACAGTTAATGAACTGATCCGAGCTGAAATAATGTTACTAAAAGGTCAACTTCAATCCTGACTGACCTCCAGAAAGTGAGATAGACCCATCTATTCAATGAGCAATAGCTGTACATTTCCCTGCCAAAACTTGTCTCCTGCAAGCCGAAGTTTTCGACCTAAATATATTTGATTAAAAGCCAAATGCATCATGAGAAATCCCAGGGTTTCTTGTGGCCCTCAAAAGCTTTGTGGGAAGCCCAAAAAGTTATTTTGAAAAGCAACATGTTGTCATTTGAGAGCAATATGAGAGAAGGCAAAAAATGTTAGATAAACATGTTTCATTTAATCGCCTTTCTCCTAACTGAGACAAGGGTGGAGACATAGACGGAGACATCTCTCAGATGTGATGGAATGTAGTCTGGATTCCCAGGTGGGAGGGGCTGCTTCCCAGAGAGCAAAGGGGTAGCCGAGCTTGGACTGTCTGGTAGTCAGGAAGAGGGCATAGCGGTTCACGTAGTGCGTCTATAGTTATGCAGATAGTTTTAGTCTGGCAAGATTCTGTCTCTAGGCAAACAGCAATAAAGAAACTACTTGGGAAGTAGCTCCACATGCCATTCCTGGTTTGTTGAGCTGGACAGAATATACGTCCAAGGTCAATTCAATTAGGCTGTTTTGGTTTTACCCATTTATTCAAAACTGGACATGGACAGGACTATCCTGCTGCATGAAAAAGTAACTCACTTCCAGTCTTCAGCAAACGTTTCTCTTCCTCCTTCAGCTTGTTCTGCATCAGCCTCAGGGTGTTTTCTGCTTCCTGTAAGGGGAGATCAAGATCTGGATGGCCACTGCTTGAGAATCCCTGGGCTCAGGAGATCGCTTTAATGATCTTCCACCCATTGCCTCAGGTATTCTGGAGAAGAGGTTGCCCCTCCCCTCTTCTCTGACACAGCCCCTCAAATACCAGAAGATACCTAACATGTCACCCTTAACCTTTCTCTTCATTAGGATAGACTAGAATGGGGGTCACCAACCTTTTGGACCTCAGGGATCACCAAACTCATAATTTTAAATCCCGCCGACCAAAGACCCTGGGAAACCCCCCCCAAAAAAGTCTGCAAGAAAATCCCCCACCCCGTTTTTCCTACCGATCAATCATTCTTTATTTGGGATCACAGGATACCGAATCCAGCTTGTTCTCAGGGAGAGAGGGAGAGACTTTTGGCTTCATGCAAGGAAAGCAGCAGAAGTCTTTCTTTCTCTCCCCCAAACTCCGCCAGAAATGAGTCTTTGTGAGTCTCATGTGGATGGTGAAGCCTTGTGTTCCCGCACAGCCTGGATTAATTGCTTTGGGCTGTGTGCTTTGTGGGTGACGTTTCTCTGTGGATCACCAAAATTTTCTTGCGGACCACCAGTGGTCCCCAGCCCACTGGTTGCCAACCACTGGACTAGAAGACCACTAAAAAATTCCCTTCTTGCCTGAAAAACAAACTTAAAAAAAACCTCTTTCATGCCTCTATTTTCTCCTGTTTATCTTTCATCTCTGATTAAATTCACTTTGCAGCATATTTACGGTTTGAAACAGATGGGCACTTAACATCGATTAGCCTCCGTATAATACCTAAGTAAGCTCTTAGACTGAGAAGTGGGAGAGTTAATTGAGAATACAATTTATTTTTCCTGCAAGCAAAGAAACTTCCCTGGCTGTGAAATGCCACATTAGAAATGGACATTCCACTAGCTGTCAAAATGGAAGCTCACACGGGAAAATTCAAGGAATTTTTGCCAGGGAGAATTTTAAGGTTGTTTCTCTTATGTTTTACCGAGGTTGATATGTGAACCTAGCAAAAGGTTTATAGGAGGCTGTATTGTTTTTGCCAGACAGGTTGATGATATAAAATTTGACTGACATAAATGGGGATGTTTGACTCAATCGGACTCACATTAAGCGGTGATTTAAAGAAAAACAGATCTATAGTTCCCACGGTTCAAGCTTTTGATCTGTGATGGCATGGCGACGATATGCAAATAAACAAACGTGATGCACAAAAGCAGAGTGGAACACATCGTTCTCTGCTCCACACATCACAAGCATTTGCCTATGCAAGTCCATTTTTGCTCTGGGGGGACAAATATCCTGAAATCTGTCAGCACAATCATCTCCCTACTCCCAACCTAATGTTCTCCAGAATGCCAGGATCACAGCTTGTAGAATTGACAACCCAAACTTCAAGATACGTGCAGAACTGATCCAGGTATGGGAGGGGGAAAAAAGAACCACCTAGGTTGTTTCTGGTATAAATTATATTATCTGTTTTCCTTCTGTCTTTGTCTTGCTTTAATTTGCACCGCAGAAGGCTTCCAGCCGGCGATACAGCCAAAGAATCTCTAGCAATCAGTATTTTGACAGGGCCAGGATGAAAATGTTCATTTATTTCTATTGATCATGTACTAATTAATAGCCTGTTTAATACCCTAGACCTCATGTCTTCAGTCTTCAAGCTGAGGAGGGAGAGGGGGTGGGAAAAACCCTATCGGAAGCACCGAGGTAATAAATCATTTTACAGAATATTATAAAAGGAGAATGCAAATTCTGGAAGTTGAATTAAACTAGTTTGACTAGCTATCTCCCAAAGAAGGTTAAAAAGCTGAAAACAAAGGTGTCTGCAGAATAAACAGACAAAAACACCAGTTAATGAGGTTGATCAACACCAAAGCTCTGCAATGCACAATCTTATTTATCCCATAGGGTTCACACAAAGCTGCCTTCACAACTTTGATGAGTCTGCAGTGGTGTCTTGGTGCCTTCAAGTCACTGTTGGACACATTGATAACGTTGCATTGCCTTGATCAGTTCTTCCAATTGAACGAAGCCATGGCTCCTTACAGATTAACAGAGTTGGAAGGGACCTTGTAGGTCATCTAGTCCAAACTCCACCTCTGCCCAAGCAGAAGACCCTACACCATTTCTGACCAATGGCTGTCCAGTCTCTTCTTGAAAGCTTTCATTGATGAAGCTCCCGCAACTTCTGTTCCATTGGTTGATTGTTCTCACTGTCAGAAAATTTCTGCTTATTTCCAGGTTGAATCTCTCCTTGATCAGTTTCCATCCATTATTCCTTGTCTGGCCTTTGGGGGCTTTGGAAAATAGCCTGACCCCTCTCCTCTCTGTGGCAGCCCTTCAGATATTGGAAGACTGCTATCCTGTCTCCCCTGGTCCTTCTCTTCACTAGACTAGCCATACCCAGTTCCTGCAACCGTTCTTCGTATGTTTTAGCCTCCAGTCCCCTCATCATTCTGGTTGCTCTTCTCTGCACTCTTTCCAAAGTTTCAACATCTTTTTTATAGTGTGGTGACCAACATTGAATGCAGTACTCTAGGTGTGGTCTTACTAAGGCTTTATTGAGTGGTATTAGTACCTCCCTTGATCTTGATTGTATCCCTCTGTTAATGCAATTTAGGATTGCATTAGCTTTTTTGGCTGCTGCTGCACACTGCTGGCTCCTATTTAGCTGGTTATCCACTAAGACTCCAAGATCCCTCTCACAGTTACCGCTATTAAGCCTGGTTTCACCCAGTCTATATGTGTACTTTTGGTTTTTCTTGCCTGAGTGTAAGACTTAACTTTTATCTTCCTTCCTTCCTTCCTTCCTTCCTTCCTTCCTTCCCTTCCTTCCTTCCTTCCTTCCTTCCTTCCTTCCTTCCTTCCTTCCTTCCTTCCTTCCTTCCTTCCTTCCTTCCTTCCTTCCTTCCTTCCTTCCTTCTCTTCTTTCTTTCTTTCTCTCTCTCTCTCTTTCTTTCTTTCTTTCTTTCTTTCTTTCTTTCTTTCTTTCTTTCTTTCTTTCCGTCCATTATTCTTTCTCTGGGCTTAGAAAACATCTTGACCCCCTTCCTCTCTGCGGCAGCCCCTCAAATATTGGAAGACTGCTATCCTGTCTCCCCTGGTCCTTCTCTTCACTAGACTAGCCATACCCAGTTCCTGCAACCGTTCTTCGTATGTTTTAGCCTCCAGTCCCCTCGTCATTCTGGTTGCTCTTCTCTGCACTCTTTCCAAAGTCTCAACATCTTTTTTATCGTGTGGTGACCAAAATTGAATGCAGTACTCTAGGTGTGGTCTTACTAAGGCTTTATTGAGTGGTATTAGTACCTCCCTTGATCTTGATTGTATCCCTCTGTTAATGCAGCTTAGGACTGCATTGGCTTTTTTGGCTGCTGCCGCACACTGTTGGCTCCTATTTAATTGGCTGTCCACTAAGACTCCAAGATCCCTCTCACAATTGGACTCCCTTGGGTTCCTTCTGCTCTACAAAAATTGGCCATCTCTTTAGCACTCTACTTGACACAACTAAAGTTAACTTCGGAATCAATGTAATAAGCCATGGCAGTAAGACTGAGTGGTTCTCCTTCCTTTTGTTTGTGTCTGGATGTGCCTCCGAGTCTTTGTTGACTCCTGGTGACTTCCTGGACGAGTCCCTGCAGTTTTTTTTGGCAAGGTTTCATTGCCGTCTTCTTCCTAGGGCTGAAACAGAGGGACTGCCCCAAGGCCATCCTTGTACCTAAGGTGGAGCTAGAACTCATGGTTCCCTGGTTTGTAGACTGATGACTTAACTAGGACACCAAGCGGGCTTCTTTGCTGAGGGAACCCCAAAGATTTGAACTTCTAAAGACGAGACAATCCCTAGGCATAAAGATTTACGGTGAAAACTATCACTCTCTCTGCAATCCTTGGCCTTATCTATGTCAAAAGTGGGCAGATACAACTGGGAAGATTGAGCAGGCAAAGCTAATTGACTCAGGTCCCAGAGGTGCTTTTTCAAAAGGCAACTGGACTGCATTTTGCAGGAGGAGGAGGAGCAGAGGAGGAGGAGGAGGAGGAGGAGGAGGAGGAGGAGGAGGAAGAAGAAGGAGAAGGAGAAGGAGAAGGAGAAGGAGAAGGAGAAGGAGAAGGAGAAGAAAATTTTGCTTCTTGGAAACTCCGTCTTCTTCCTCAAGGAAAAAAAAACTTCCTTAAACCTCCTGAAACATAAACATTTAATCTAAGCATTCTTTAATTAAACAACATTTAATTAAAAGTTAAAGGCCTGGAGACTAAAACATAATGAAGAACAGTTGCAGGAATTGGGTATGGCTAGGCTAGAGTAAAGAGGGACTAGGGGAGAGATGATAACAGTGTTCCAATATCTCAGGGGTTGCCCCAAAGAAGAGGGAGCGAAGCTATTCTCCAAAGCACCTGAAGGCAGGACAAGAAGCAACGGGTGGAAACTAATCAAGGAGAGAAGCAACCTAGATCTAAGGAGACATTTCCTAAGAGTGAGGAAAATTAACCAGTGGAACTTCAAAAGTTGTAGGCGCTTCATCACAGAAGGTTTTTAAGAAGAAACCATACAGGCATTTGTCAGGAATAATACAGGGTCTCCTGCTTGAGCAGTGGGTTGGACTAGAAGACCTTCAAGGTCCCTTCTAGCTCTATTCTATTCTACCTTAAAACATCCTTAGCACTTTCACCAAAACAGCCCAAGACAAGGAGAAACAGAAGAGCCGATACTTCTTGCTTCTTTGCAACCCCTTGCAGGTTCTCTTCCCCTACACACACCAGAGAGACTCTTCGGATCCTCACAGTTCAATCCAGGAGGGTCTCTAGTTTCCACAATCCTTCCTCATTTGACATGCCAGAGCAAGAAACATTAATCTTATGCAAGAACGGAACAACGACAAGCAGGGAAGAAGACGGAAATGCCAGATTCCAACTCACAAGAGTTTATCTTTTTGTTGTTGTTGTTGTTGTTGTTGTTTTTGCTTGAACATTATGTATCCTCGGACACAAAGAGCTTGAAGTTTAAAATTATGTCTGGGAGAGAAGGCCAAGAGGGATGGGAAAAAGATGTAAATGCTGGTAACTGAGATCAGGAAGCCACACTGTTGTTGGTTGTTGCTGTTGTTGTTTTAAAAGGAATCATTAAGGGACTACGATGTGTTACCAGCCTACGTTTCTTCATAATGAGTCTTTTTCTTTTTTCCAATGGCTCACTCTTTGCACAGCGTTTCCAACAGGTCTCCTATTTATTTGCTTACTTTCCCCACTGGAGCTGGTGAAAAGTACGAATTGTAATGATTCAATAAAAAAGCTCATTTGCTACTCTCCTGATGCATTAGCAATTCTAGTGCATTTAGTTTACTTTGGTGAGCTGGTTGAATGCACAGGCTTTATAGGAATACGCTGATAAAAAGGCAGGAACATTTTGCAATGCTTGAAAAAGTTTGTCAGGCAAATTAATTCTGACAGAGGACTTAGATTAACACAGATGGGGCTAAGGGCAATCTTACTAGCTTAGGATGTCACAATTGTCTTCATGCATATCGGAAACGACATCTGTGCACCTGGGAGAGGCCGACGAGGAGTTGGGGTGGGAGAGAGAATTGTGAACACTGGAATTAGAAGATCTTATTTTATGTGCATTGTTTCCACTGGTTCTACAACACAGAGCCTTCAATGCAACTCCCTTTTTATAACCCTGCAATTCCTTAATTCAGGGTAGAGTCAGGGCGACTGGATGGGGCTGAACATTAGAGCCTTCAATGCAACATTATGGGGCATCTTTTAATGTCATATCTGAAGATGCTGA
The DNA here is from genome assembly GCF_049901735.1 of Notechis scutatus. NCBI lineage: Eukaryota > Metazoa > Chordata > Lepidosauria > Squamata > Elapidae > Notechis > Notechis scutatus. Next base: position 8,435,522 of record NC_142020.1, read on the forward strand.
GAAATACCTTCTTAACATATATCATAATAACATATATATCATATCATATCATATCATATCATATCATATCATATCTATCTATCTATCTATCTATCTATCTATCTATCTATCATATCTATCTATCTATCTATCTATCTATCTATCTATCATCTATCATCTCTATCTATCTATCTATCTATCTATCTATCTATCTAATTTTCTGTAAGTCACTGAGAGTGGATGGCCATATAAATTCTCTAAATAGCCCTTGATTTATAACCACAATTGAGCCCAACATTTCCGTTGCTAAGTGAGACAATTGTTAAGTGAGTTTTGCTCCATTTTATGACCTTTATTGCCACAGTTGTTAAATGAATCACTGCAGTCCTATTCTGTACCACTGGTTTTTTTTTAAAAAAAAATCTAAGGTAAAGGGTTCCCCTCGTACATATGTGCTAGTTGTTTCCGGCTCTAGGGGCCGGTGCTCATCTCTGTTACAAAGCCAAAGAAGAGCCAGCGCTGTCCGAAGATGTCTCCATGGTCATGTGGCTGGCATGACTAAACACCGAAGGCGCACGGAACGCTGTTCCCTTCCCACCAAAGTGGTCCCTATTTTTCTACTTGCATTTTTTACGTGCTTTCGAACTGCTAGGTTGGCAGAACCTGGGATAAGTAATGGGAGCTGACTCCATGATGCGGCACTTAGGATTTGAACCGCTGAACTGCCGACCTTTCTGATCGACAAGCTCAGCATCTTAGCCACTAAGCCACCGCTCTACAGAGAACAAAAATAAAGAATAGGCCTGATTACACACTTAGATACTGAATGCCATTTCTTTTCATTGGCCTTTACAAATGGGAAGAGAAACTTTTCAAAAGCTTGTTGTTGTGTAATCCAGAGGGTCTCAGTTAGATGACAAAATGTTTGCTCAATCTTTGATTTTCTTTTCCAATTAAAAATGTAATCTAGCCCATATTACCAGCTGTGGTACAAGAGCAAAGAACACAGAGCATTGTATTTGCCAAGCGGTTTAGAGATTAGAACTAGATCACCTTATAAACATTCATTTCTCCCTCAGGCAAGGAGAAAAAAAAAAAGCACAATTTCTTAAAAACACTCCGGGAAAACAAACACATAAGCAAGTATCTTGATCCTCTCAAAAAATAGAGGCCAAAGGATGTTATTTTCTTTGCACCTGGTTTACTAGAGCAGTGGCCCCCAACCTTTTTTGTGCCATGGCCCGGTACCAGCATCACAAAATGATTTGCAGCCCGGTACCGGCATCAGCACGCATGACAAGGCAAGGCGAGCCGAGCGACCGGCCAGCCAGCCGTCCCCCACTTCTCCCCGCCACCTTCAACTCCTCCTTTGTACCTTTTTTGTGCTTTCTTAATCTCCTCCGCCATCAGGACGGCTCTTCGTTCGAAGCCGCTCCCCCCCTTCAATGAAACTAAGGCGCGAGGATTCCTTCAGGACCCAAACGCCGCTTTCCAACTGGAAAAGCTCACCCGGAAGCACTTTCTCGTCGAAACAAGATGGCGGCGCCCAGCAAACCGGCGGCCCGGTAGAAAATGATCCACGGACCAGTACCGGTTCGGGGCCTGGTGATTGGGGACCCCTGTACTAGAGTGTTTGCTAAACTGGCAGAAGAGGCAAATCAGAACTAAGAATTACCAGCAAAAGTCCATTACAAAAATTGCAACTTAATTTCTAATTTCTTTGTTAATATGAAGAAGGAGATAATGATTAGAAAGGACTGGAGTGCAGTTCTAAAAATGGCTGGAATAAATGACTTTCCAGCATTGGCAGTAAAAATTTCTGGCAAATATGCTCAAAAGGTAAGCAATTAGTACAGCAAAAAGGGGGAAAAAGCTATTCTTTCCAGACACTTGGCCACCTAACCTCATTTTAAAGACAATTTGGGATGAAGATTCTGAGGTGCCTTTAAGTTCTTTAAAGGAAGCCCTTGAATTTTTAATTGCAAAATTCTTCTATAAATGTATTGATACCTTAACGCTACAACTAATATAGATGAAAATCATCAGGACAGAATTTGTAAATTCAATTTAAACAACTCAGCTAAAGAAAACAAGCATAATATATATAGACCAATTTATTTGAATAAGAATGAAGGACATCTGTGTAAGAATACAATATAAAGATATTAAAAGTCTGTATATTGTGCCTGTGTGTTGTTTTCTATTTATGGTTCCCACTTGGAAAGCTGAAACTATGATGTAGACTAATGTAAGATTAAGAGTAATAGCTTCCTTAGCTTATAAAGGAATATATTGCTGTGAAATTAGGGTGGTTTTTTTAATGCAACTAGGCAACGTTTCATGTACCAAAGATATATCTCACTGCAGAAATTAAGCTATTGGCTTGGACAGGTAAAATAATTAACCTACCCATTCCCAAAGAATTTCTATAATTCCTTAAAATGTCTGTAGGCCATTTTTTAAAAAAAATAAAAAAGATGAATTACACAACCAGAATCCAGTGCATGGGTCGATGTACTTTACTATAATGCTGGGGAAAACGGGGCTCACAATTACAAATGACTCTGCTGTTACTCCATTTATTCATGGCGCCTCTCATCACCCAGGTGGGATTTTCAAAGGAATTGTATAATTTTATTTTTATGGATCTTTGGCTATTCTTTGAAAAGAGGGCAGTTTTCTGAAAAAAATGAAAATCAGTAACCTGAGGATTACAGAATGCAGAATCAAGCTCTAACGCTGAGTATATCCAACAACTAGGATGAAACAGCAGATAACAGAATGGTGTTTTAGGGAGGCGCCTGGTAGAAATTCTGACTAAAGCAGTTTAGGTACAGCCATATTTAGAAACGCTCACCTCAAACCTCTCTTGCTCCATTCGGTGTTGGTCATCCAGCTGCTGTTCCAGGTATGTCAAGTTACGAAACTTCTCCACGTAACAGCTATATTGTTTCTGCAACTCCTCCTCAATTTTCTCATATTCATCCATAAAGGCTGGGCTGGTAAGGACGAAAAAAGCTGGATTTCATACAATGCAGTAAGCCATGATTTATTTAATCATGATTTATTTGTTATAACTAGCTGGGAGAGAGCCTGGCTGACAAGCAGCCACCAATTCTTCATTGCCCAACATTAGGCTGATCTGTCCCAAAGGCAGGAAACATGGCTGGAGTTCCTGGGGTTTATGTAGTTGAAGCTCCAATGAATTTGCAGGTTGCCACCAGCTGCTAGAAAAAAAATTGATTGCTGAAAAGAATCCATTTTTTTAAAACAACAACATTTGTGGTGGGTTTAAAAGTCATTACAATGAAAAGCTTAAGCCAAAATGACTGAGTAAAGCTCGAAGTAGCCTATGCTTGTTTATTTGAAAAGATGGTAGCATAGGATAGGACAGGACAAAAGACAAGACAAGATATAAGATGCGATAAGGCAAGATGAGATGAGGTGATGAGATGAGATGAGATAACCTTTATTGCCTTTTTTTATTGTGACCACACTTGCACATATTAATTCTGATGCCCGGTCTCAAAAGAAAAAATATATATATACACCCATACACCTACATGCACACACATATACATATGCTACACACACACATCTATCTATCTATCTATCTATCTATCTATCTATCTATCTATCTATCTATCTATCTATCTACCATCTCTGTCTCTATATGTCTATCCTCTTTCTGTCTGTCTGTCTGTCTGTCTGTCTGTCTGTCTATCTATCTGTATATCTATAAATATATCTATCTCTCTATTTCTATCATCTCTCTATCTCTCATCTGTCTGTCTCTATGTGCCTATCCTTTTTCTCTTTATCTATCTATCTATCTATCTATCTATCTATCTATCTATCTATCATCTATCTATCTATCTATCTATCTATCTATCTATCTATCTATCTATCTATCTACCATCTCTGTCTCTATATGTCTATCCTCTTTCTGTCTGTCTGTCTGTCTGTCTATCTATCTGTATATCTGTATCTGTATATCTGTATCTGTATATCTATAAATATATCTATCTCTCTATTTCTATCATCTCTCTATCTCTCATCTGTCTGTCTCTATGTGCCTACCCTTTTACTCTTTATCTATCTATCTATCTATCTATCTATCTATCTATCTATCTATCTATCTATCTATCTATCTATCTATCTATCTATCCATCCATCCTTCTATCTATCTATCTATCTATCTATCTATCTATCTATCTATCTATCTATCTATCTATCTATCTATCTATCATCTATCTGTCTACCTGTCTATCTGTCTATCTATAAATATATATCTCTCTCTATTTCTCTCTCTCTCTCTCTATCTACCTACCGTATGTATCTATCATGACCTGGCAAAAGGATGATTAAAAAACAGCCCATCGTTGCAGTGAGCACACTGGAAGGAATCAGGGGAGCCATATGCATTACAGCCTCCCTGGGAGGTCAAACTGTTGTCACCTCACTGCAGGCGACTGAACCTTCAGTTAACTCTTAACGGGGGACCAAGAGGAGCTCAGCACCTACCGAACACTCTGCAGGGTTTGCAGCCGCTTGTGGCTTCTCTCCAGCTCGGATTTCCTCTTCTCGATCTTGGCCTCCAAACTGGCTTCATCGGCGGCCACGTTGTTGAGCATGTCATTGGTTTTCTGGACTTGCTCCTGCAAAAAAAATAAAAGGGCGGGGGGGGGAAATCACACGCAGCAGAGGTGAGCTGCCAATTCTATGGCAGGCCATCCAGAGTGACACCTGTGACTCTACGGTAGAGGGGCGTGAGATGGGTGAGAGTAAGAAGGACAAAGAGGAGGAAACTCCTTGAGGTAAACTGGAGAAGGAAGGTATGGGAAACCATCTTAAAAATCCTCAACTTACGACCCACAATTGAGCCCAGAATTCAGGTTGCTATGTGAGAAACGCAGGTTACTTTTTTCAGTGCGGTTGTAACTTCGAACAGTCCTTCAATGAACTGTTGTATGAGTGGTGCGGCAGCCTAGAGGTGGAGCTCTCGCCTCACAAACTCTGCACTGGCAACTGGAAGGGCATCCGGCCAGTAAATACTCAGTTCCACTCAGTTGCGCTGACTCCACCAATCCAAGCTCATTAAACGATGAACAACTAAATGAACGGTTGTAAGTCAAAGGATTACCTGCATAGCAAAAAAAATAGGCAACTTACTGACCAACCAAGAGGTTGTGTTGAAAAACCCCTCATCCTTACCAAAATATCTTTGATGGCCACACGCATCACTTTTTCGGTTTCATTAATCTCAAGAGGTCTTCCAATTGCTTCTGTTCTCAGTTCCTAAGAGGGGGGAAAACAAGAGAAACAAAATGAAACAAAAGAGCAAACAAGGACAAAACCCCGAAAGATACTGTTAATGGACATTAAATATGTTTTTTCTTTCTTGACAGCAACGCCAGTTTTAGGAGGAGGATCGATTCCCAAATGTAGAAAGCATTCCGAGGAAGGAAAAGTGCCAAGGACTCGCTTTAATTGCTATCGTACATCTTCAAAGCTGGCAACCCTCTTTGGTGTAATCTCTTTGTTAACAGTTAAAAATCTAGCCCGTCAACGTCGATTTAAACGATGCTTTATTAAAATAACATAGGACAAAAGACAGAAGTGTAACATATAAAACTCCCCTGGCTTTCAGAGGCGCGTGTGTCACAGCAAGAATCGTTTTAGAAGTCACCGGTTGGCAATGCATCTTAATTAAGCCACAGTTTTGCTAACCGGGGTTTATTGAACAAAGCAATAATAGCTGCGATACGAAGCATTACAGGTAGTCCTTGACTTACAACAGTTCATTTAGTGAACGTTCAACATTACAACGGCACTGGGAAAAAAGTGACTTATTCACACTTATGATGGTTGATGTGCCCCCACAGTTCAGATGATCAAAATTTGGATGCTTGCAGCAAGATTAGCCTTTGCCCAGAATTGGAAAAGTGACAGCACTCCCTCCGATATTATGATAATAAAAAAAGGTTTTAGAGTGTGCAGAAATGGATAGGCTTTTAATGGAAATGAAGGAGAGAGAAGAGAGAGTACTGCGAAATTTGGAAGTTATGGTATAATTTTGGCTGCAAGGTAGACACGAAATAGGGAGATGAAATGAAAGGTTGTGGTGCGATGAAATAATTTGGTATGAATAGGCATAACTATATATAGTTATGTATAAATATGTAAATAACTACGTAAATATATGAAAATATGACATAAATCAAACGTAAAATAATTGTAATAACATTTAGTAATATTCTATATACTTAAGAATATGTCAAAGTGAGTGAACATTATTGCAAATATGCTGCAATGAATGGAAATATGGTTTTTTAATTGTAGAATTTATTTCATAAAGTTTTTTAAATATTAAAAATAAATTCAGACGTTCATATTTACGACAGAGTGTCACTTGATCCCGTTTTGTGATCTTCTGACAAGGGAAGGGGAAAACTAACTAACCGGGCAACTAACTTACAAACTGAAGGGATTCGCTTAACGGCTGTGGTCAAGCAAGGTCATAAAATGGGGCAAAATTCACTTTAACTGTCTTGCTTAGCGACAGAAATGTTGGCTTCAAATGTGGTCGTTAAGTCGAGCAGTCCGTGTATGATATAGCATGGCGTGGAAAGCAGGTGGCCTTTTGCTTATGGAAAAAAAAGAAAGAATCTGTGTTTGTATAGTTTTAAGAAGCAAATGTTTAATTAGATGTTATCAGGTTTTAATTCTCAAACCTTGAATGTGCTCAGCCCTTGCAATGAGACTGTCTCCATTCCCAATTTTTTTTGATTCCTGAACTTAAACTAAGCAATCTGTCAAAGAAATGGCTGTAGCCCATTACTCATTCTGAAGGCTCAATGCTGTTTCTATAGCATAGCAGCTGAAAGCTTTGGCATGTCATTCAATTCCTGCCAGGGATTTTTACTAAGAGGAGAAATTTAGCATATGAAGAGAGACAGGAAAATATCCTCAAGGAATATTTTCTGCTGTTTAACAGTCACAAAGAGAGCCCAAAGACTCTTACATGGGTTTACTGGAAGGCAAGAGATCATATATTAGTTGAATGCAGGGAAGAAAATCTGTTTAGGGCGAAGACCAAAGGAGGGATCAGTTGCATATTTGCAAAGAGCAGCCTTTACTCTTGATAAAATTAGGAAAAAGTAACTTTGGCCGAAGTGCCTTCGAGCTACGCGAAAAGCAGCACAAATCACGCAGGGAATCACAAATCGCTCAATTTCAGCAAAAGCGATACTGCTCTGCAACTGATAAGTGTAGATGATAATGTTGGGCTTTTTTATCGGCTGTCTAGCACATTATTTCCCGTGTCATTTTTAAACTATTTTTCAGCTGGAACTAGGGAAGAGTTGAGAGGGTAATCTCATGTGCCAGATGCACCATCCCCTTGTATCATTTGAACACTCTGGGTAGGGTTCCAAGAGCTAGTCTGATTTAGAACACAGAACATAGAGTAACTTGGATGGAAGGGACCTTGGAGGTCTTCTAGCCCAACCCCTGCTCAAGCAGGAGACCATATACGATTCCAGACAAATGGCTGTCCAATCTCTTCTTGAAAACCTCCAGATTCCCATCACTGGAGGTTGTCCTCCCACAATGTCCAGAGGTAAGTCCTTCCACTGATTAATTGTTCTCACTGTCAGAAAATTGCTCCTTAGTTCTAAGTTGAGTCTGCTTCAATGATCTTCCCCCCCATTGCTTCTTGTCCTACTTTCTGCTGCTTTGGAGAATTAGAAGCAGACAATCCAGAGACTTGGCTTAACTTCAAACCTCCTTTGAAATCAGACTTCTGGTAAAAGCTAACTGCCTCCTTCCCACCAACTTGCTGCTGGGAGGACAGAAATGAAGAGAGAGAGAGAAAAAAAGAGAATTTTCTAAATCTCAGATTCTGGCCCAACCCCAACCCCCACCTCCTTCCATCCTGGCTTACCATACCTTCAGCAGATTCAGCTTAAAGGAAGAAGTTGCCAACTTTCATCCTAAACGTAGCCCAGAGATTTCCTTTTCGCATGTGTGATCATGTTGCCTCTATTAAAATGATTAATGGAGGCGATCCAGCTAGAAGAGGATATGGGAAGGACTGCCAGAAGCCATCTTCGCTGCATGATAGACGTTCTGGCACATTGTTGACCATATTTTAGTGTCAGCATTCTGAGTAATGCACCTGCCAAAACCAGAACTCCAAGGCAGATAGATTCCTCAAAGAACATGTTTATTGGATACATCATATCGGTACAGCTAGTGAAAACCAGCTCTGAAAGTTTTCCTGCGCTTGTGACATAATTAAAAGAGCAATTGTCTCCCCTCCCAAGTGTCACTGGTCACATTGTCCAAATAGGGTATCTGGTGGGTTCCTTGGTCACTCCTCTCCTCTTCCAACTGTCACCTGTTGGGATGACCTTGGTTCCCACAAGAAAACTGTTTGTTTTGACTGCTAGCCAGTCTATCTACTTCCCCCTCCCTTTCCCTCATTGGAGTTCGTGGCAACTATGAGGCTGCAAAAGATGGCTTCAGCTGAGTTCGCTTCAGAGTTGACAGTTAGATGTGAGGTAAAACATGTTTATCTCAAGGCTTTTTCAAACATTTGCGCTGTTGTGGTTGTGGAACAGCTTGGTGTGGAGTTTGGATGGCTGCAACCCTATTGGCTCAAAAACCGGGCCGTTCCACACAGCGCAGTGGGCTAGATTCTGGAGTAAGGTCCAGAATTAGCAACCTTAGTTGCCAATTTGCTTTGTTTATTTTGACATCTACTATTTTGGTGATTGTTCTCGTTTGGATGCTAAGAGTTGTGATGAATTGATGGCCATAGAAAAATCATTAAGTGGATGAATGAATACATACATCAATGAAGTGCAGAATGCACAACCAAATCCTGCCTCTCATTGCTTCATGTGTAACAACTGGTTAATTTTGAGTTGCTTGTTTTGGCTGTTAGGTGCATTATTTGTTAGTACGTTTCATTTTACTCTTGTCGTAAACTCTGTTTACATCTGCAGGGATTTCTCTCTTTGAAAGTTGCTGCAAAGCAACATCAGCAGACATGTTAACTCAAAGCAACAGGCAGCGAGAATTTCGGAATAATAAATGGAGGATTACAGCTTCTGAATCTTATTTTGATTGGCCAAATCACAAGTGGGCAGAGGGCACTCTTTGCACATGCAAAATCTTCTATATTTTCTTAGCATATCACAGATGCAAGAAAAACATTTCTATCAGCAGGAAACGCCCATTGCAAGCAAATTAGGGGAGTGTTATTAGAATTATAGTAAAAAATCCTGACAGAATCATGGTTGGCAGTATTAGATTAGGAGATTAACAGAGTTGGAAAGGACCTTGTAGGTCATTTAGACCCTACACTTTTTCTGACAGATGGCAGTCCAGTCTCTTCTTGAAAGCTTCCAGGGATGAAGCTCCCACAACTTCCGAAGGCAACTTCTGTTCCATTGATTGATTGTTCTCACTGTCAGAAAATTCCTCCTTATTTCCAGGTTGAATCTCTCCTTGATCAGTTTCCATCCATTATTCCTTGTCTGGCCTTCAGGTGCTTTAAAAAATAGTTTGATCCCTTCCTCCTCTCTGTGGCAGCCCCTGGAAGGCTGCTCTCATGTCTCCCCCGGTCCTTCTCTTCACTAGACTAGCCAAGCCCAGTTCCTGCAATAGCAACCCTAATATTACATTGCAGCTCTACCCTGGCAGTACCATTTGTTTACAAAGTTGAAGAATTAAGCAAAATATTCATTAAACAAACAGTTATAAATTGAGGATTAGCTATACTCTAATCAAATCATTACGATTAATACACAGAAAAGCAATATTTTGTCAAGGAGGGTAGGTGCTCCTTTCTGTTTATGTTATGTTGCAACATCCACTCATTAGAAATCAGGGGAGCATCCACATAGCATTAATGCTAATGAGCTAAAGAGGAAAGTCATTTTAAAGCAATTAACATAAACTCAAAATATTCCACAGAGATGGCATTGGTCTTTTACGCATTGAGGAAAGAAAGCTAATAGTAAAAGAGGCAGAATTGATACTCAGTACAGCCATGGGGAATTCTACTCCCAATACATCTGGAGCCCACCAGGCTTGAAGAAAACTACATGGGGAACCTGGGACAAATTTGGAGGAGAAAAAGAAAATTGATCATCAGAGTGGAAAACAACACCTAGGAGGGAAGAGTGATGGGATTCCAAGGCTTGTTTGTACACCCTAAGAACCAAATCTGACATTTCATTCACCTCTTTCAAGGTCTTTCAGGTCTCATATGCTTCTGTGGAGCAGCGGTTTTGGGGTTGAAGTCCTCCATGGCCAATTTCATGGCCATGGTCCCAAAAAAGGACACGGTGGCTCAGTGGCTAAGACGCTGAGCTTGTCGACTAGCAAGGTCAGTAGTTCAGCGGTTCGAACCCCTAGCGCCGCGTCACGGAGTGAGCTCCTGTTCCTTGTCTCAGCTTCTGCCAACCTAGCAGTTAGCATTAAAAAATGCAAGTAGAAAAATAGGGAACCTTTTGGTGGGAAGGGAACAGCGTTCCATGCGCCTTCGAAAGCGTTTAATCATGCCGGCCACATGACCACGGAGACGTCTTCGGACAGCGCTGGCTCTTTGGCTTTGTAACGGAGAGGAACACCGCCCCCCAAGAGCCAGAAACAACTAACACGACTAGCGAGGGGAACCTTTACAGTTTACCTTTATGGCCAATTTCATGGCTCTTCATTTTTAAAACCAAGGAATACTGAACAGTCACAATCTTTCCACTATAGTAATTTATGCAATTGGAATCCAAAAGTTACCTAAAGCAAGTTACTCCCTGTATCCCACGCAACCCCCAAATCACTCAGATCGCCTCTCTTCTACTAACAATACATGTAATTGCATTCTGCTTTGAAAGAAAATATATTTAATGCCTTGAATGCCTCGGAAAAAAACCCGACCCATTTGACAAGAATCAGTGCACAGAATAATCTGTTACAGTTCCTTCACCAAGTCAGGATTTTTGTATTTCAAAGGCAGATCAAGCTTGAGTGGATTTCATTCTCAATGCCACAAAGCACAATTAAAATTTCATGCAGCACCAGTACTGCAGGAAGAATGGGAAACTGTAAACATCTCAATTTCTTTCCAGTGAAGTGTAAGATCCGTACCAAATTGACACTAATTTTTCTCCTTGTAACCTAGGAATGTAATGCTTATCCTGTACTACATTCAGTTTTAAGCCCGATGAAACTTTTTTGAGTTGGGCGACCTGCTTAACTTTCAAAAGGAGCAAAGTTCCATCATAAGGCATTCCAAGGTGGCAGAGAAAAAGGAAAACATCTGAACACATCTCTATGTTTGTTTCTTCGATGGCAGGTTGCCAACAAAACCACTAGCACACGATAACTGTATTCCGTAAACCTGAGCCCTGGTGGTGCAGTGGTTGGAAGGCATTAATACTGCAGGGAAACTCTGTCCACATTCTGGAGTTTGATTCTGATGGGGCTCAATTCAGACTTCCATCCTTCCAAGGTTGGTAAAATGAGGACCCAGACTGTTGGGGTCGACAGGCTGACACTGTAAACGACTTAGAGAGGGCTATACAGCACTGTAAAGCGGTGTATAAGTCTAAGTGCTATTGTTATTGTCCTTCCTTCCTTCCTTCCTTCCTTCCTTCCTTCCTTCCTTCCTTCCTTCCTTCCTTCCTTCCTTCCTTTCCTTTCCTTCCCTTCCCTTCCCTTCCCTTCCCTTCCCTTCCATAGTGTGCAGTGATTAGAATGCAGTATTGCAGCCTAATCCAGCTCACTGCCAGGAGTTCAATCCTGACTGACTCAAGGTTGACTCAGCCCTCTGTCCTTCTGAGGTGGGTAAAATGAGGACCCAGACTGTTGGGGTCGACAGGCTGACACTGTAAACCGCTTAGAGAGGGCTGGGAAGCACTGTAAAGTGGTGTATAAGTCTAAGTGCTATTGCTGTTGCCCTCCCCCACCCTTCCTTCCATAGTGTGCAGTGGTTAGAATGCAGCATTGCTGTCAACTTGTAAGGATCATGAATGAATTAGGGCGTCCATCGGAACCCTGACAATTGCAGTCTAATTCAGCTCACTGCCGGGAGTTCAATCCTGACCGGCTCAAGGTTGACTCAGCCTTCCCTCCTTCCGAGGTCAGTAAAACAAGGACGCAGATTGTTGGGGGCGGTATGCTGACTCTGTAAACAGCTTAGGGAGGCCTGTAAAGCAGCAGCCTCCGACCTTTTGGGCACTAGGGACCGGTTCCAAAGAGAGAGGTTTCTCTGTGGACCGAAGGGGGGAGTGTTTTTGCATGCTGCCTGCATCCCACAGTGAGATGTTGGCTGCTTCCCTTGTTTGCATGGTCTAGCTGCCTCCAGAAAATGCACCTTGGGGACAACCATGACGGAGAACTTCTACAGCATTAATAGAAAGCCTTGAGTTGCAAAGGGCTAGCAAGGAGAAGGCTATGAACAGAGTAGCCACAAGTAATCATTCAGAATCTCTAGAAACAAATGGCATATAAATTCGAGTAATAATTCCATAAAGAAAGTCCTTTGCCTGAAATCTGGCAAGCTCAGTTAAGATATCTGGAGATGTTACAGGGAAGAGTCTCGCAAGGTCATGCCAGGCCGACGCCACGGAAGCCAACCAGCCAGATGTGCTCTTTTAATGGAGGCGATTTTTCATGTTTCTAACAAGTTTTTCTCTCTCTCACTGATCGACTGCAGAGAAGGAGGAGGGAAAAGATATACTTTCTTCGCTGCAAGTCCAAAGGGAAGCAGCCAACATCTCACTGCTTGGGGCTCATGAAAATTTTAGCCTTTTATCTCTTTTAAAGAATTACATTTCAATCTGTCACAAGTTGTCACCTTCCAAATATACTGGAGAACACCGTTCCAAACGATGCAAGTCCATAATGAATGACTAGCCTGAGAACCAAACAGAACTTCTAGATCCAAAGACTTCATATTACTCAAAGCCAAACCTTCAAGGCAAACAAGAGGAGGCAACCCTGTGTGAAGACATCTCAGAGACAGACCCCTTGGGAAGTTAAAGCCTTAAAAGCTAAAATCACACTGGCAGGTGAAAAACAAAATCTATTCATCCCAATACCGTGTTTCCTCAAAAATAAGACAGGGTCTTCTATTAATTTTTGCTCCAAAAGACACACTGGGACTTATTTTCAGGGAAACAGGGTACTTCTAGCAGACCACAATTTGAGAAAGACTGACATAGAGACAGAACACGTCCTTGCATACAGAATGCAGGTAGGCCTCGACTTACGACCACAATTGAGCTCTATATTTCCCTTGCTAAGTGAGGCAGTTGTTAAGTGAGTTTTGCCCCGTTTTTCCAGCTTTCTTTGCATGGTTGTTATGTAAATATCTGCAGTTGTTAAGCTGGCAACACAGTCGTTAAGTGAATCTGGCTTCCCATTAATTTTGCTTGCCAGAAGGTTGTAAATGACTCCCCCTGGGACACTGCAACCGTCATAAATATGAGTCAGTTGCCTGGTGTCTGAATTTTGATCACATGTCCGTGGGGATGCTGCAGCGGTCGTAAATGTGAAAAATGGTCAGAAGTCCCTTTTTTCAGGGATGTTCCAAGTTTAACATTTTGATTGAGTTATAAAATATAAACTATAGAGTCGGAATGTTTCTTTTTCTTTTCTTTTCTTCTTATCCTTCCTCACTTCTCTTCCCCCTTTTCTTCCCCACTGCTTTTCTATTTGCTTTTGTATTTGTATTTTACAATATTTCATAACTCCATCAAAATGTAAAACTAAGGCTGTTGTAACTTTGAACGGTCACTGTTGTAAGCTGAGGACAACCTGTAGCTATGTTGCACCCTTCTAAGGTCTTCCGAGGATCAATCAAACCTTGGTGTAAAACCTGCCACAGATGCCCTCCGTGGATTTCAAAACATCTGAAACCTGGGCATCGAATATTCTACCCTTGCGCTGTCTCAGATGAAAAATGACAATTCAATTACATTATTATTCCATTATGGGCATGATGTCTCTTGTTGCGGGAAATCAACTGACATGCAAAGGCTTTGATGGAGACAAAAATAAAAGCCCCAGACTTCAATGATCTAGAACATCGATGGAAGACAAGGTTGACTGCATATACAAATGAGAAATATCTCCAACTACATATATTTATTTTCCCCCCAGCAGAAAAAGAAAGTTATTTATTTCTCAAGGAAATGCAAAGAGTAGGAAAACTCCTCCTGACCTGCCCAACAAAGATTATGAGATGGAAGTCTTTAATATTTACAAGATTATCCCCAAGATGCATTCCATGGATTTTTGTTCATAGGACCATGCCTGGGGCTGCCGAAGATGAAATCAGTAACAGAAGTTCAACAGAGAACAATAATAGCTCTGTTTGAACATCCCTGCCTTGGTAGGAGCTCCACGTCTTCTTTTTAATTAATTGCCCAGAATGCAGAAGGAGGGGGGAAAAAGGCACTGATCATTAGGAAGAGAACATTAAAAAAGAAAAAACTTGTTCAATCAGCTATTTTCACACAACAGATCTGTGTGCTTTATCTTCAAAAATGTCTTGTTGACCCTAATGAGGCAGAAGGAACATCTGGATCTTCTTTTCCCACCAGAGCAGAGTTTCCTCAGCCTTGAAAAGTTTTAGATGTGTGGACTACAACCCCCAGAATCCCCCATCCTGTACATCTCTACTCTTCAGCACAGGATCTAGAAGGGTGAAATTTAAGAGAGGCAGAAGGAAACCCATGTTGCTTGAAAATGGATAGACTTAGAAAGGTGGACAGCAACAGAACAATAAGGAGAAGCTATGGAGACCAGGGGAGACAGGATAGCAGTCTTCCAATAATTGAGGGGCTGCCAGAGAGGAGAGGGGGGTCAAGCTATTTTCCAAAGCACCTGAAGGCCAGACAAGGAACAATGGATGGAAACTGACCAAGGAGAGATTCAACCTGGAAATAAGGATAAATTTTCTGACACTGAGAACAATCAACCAAGGGAACAGGAGTTGCCTTCAGAAGTTGTGGGAGTTTCATCACTGGAAACTTTCAAGAAGAGACTGGACTGTGATTTGTTAGAAATGGTGTAGGGTCATCCACTTGGGCGATGGGTTGGACTAGATGACCTACAAGGTCCCTTTCCAACTCCGATGATCTGTTGTCTGATTCTCAATCATCCAAGTCATGGTTGAAAAAGGTGCTTTTTCCCAAAAGGCAGCTGGATTTTCTTGGTCCTTTTTCTTTAACAGAATAACAGAGTTGGAAGGGACCTTGGAGGTCTTCTAGTCCAACCCACAGCTTAATCAGGGAACTCTATACCAGGGGTGTCAAACTCGTATCAGGGTTGTGTTGGACCTTGGGGGCCCGGGTGGGCGTGGACATCTCGACGCCACTTGTGTTGGATGCGCTTGTGATGGCCCAAGTGCTCTGCCAGCAACAATGGGCTCCTGACCTCCGTTTTCGGCTACGACGGCATCCTTCAACCTCTGCCAGAGAAAATGGAGGTTGGGAGGACCTGTGTGTGGCCCTCCCAAGCTCCATTTTTGCTGGCAAAGGCACTGCGGGCTGGTCCTTTGCTATTTCCAGGAGCACCCACAACTTCTGAAGGCAAGCCATTCCACTGGAGAATTGTTCCCACTGTCGGGAAATTCCTTCTTAGTTCTAGGTTGCTTCTCTCCTTGATTAGTTTCCATCCGTTGCTTCTTGTTCTGCCTTCTGGTACTTTGGAAAATAGGTTGACCCTCCCCCCCTGTCCTGCCCCTGTTCTATGTGGCAGCCTCTCCAATATTGGAACCCTGCTATCATGTCACCCCCTAGGCCTTCGGAAGAATTGAAGAAGCTTCTTGGATGAGAAGCGAAACATTTTCAAAGGAAAACACCAAGAAAATCCAAAATGCCTTTTGGGGAAAAAAAGCACCTTTGGGACAACAATCAGGAGAATTGATATTCACAGATTTGCTACTGAAAAAGTAGCCGCGTTTTGGGCATCGCGCGCCTGGAAATATTAAAAATAGAAAACCTGGTTTTGGGTGCAAGTAAGGGACAGTGGAAATGTTTCTTTGTAGACTTACCCTCAGCATCACTTCTTTGCCCAACAAGTCATACAGAGACGCTCCTTTCGAAGTGATATCTGAAGCGAGCTGCCTGGCTGTCTTCAAATCACTGATCTAAACGGATATTTGGAGAAATCAGAGTTTAAGGGGTTAGTTAGAGAGGAGTGGAGAGGGAATTCTTCTGACTAAAGCCATATATTGAGATGGTAGACTCTTTGGAAGTGCCCATCTCCAAGCAGATTAATAACCGTAATAATTTGTGCACGAGCTTCAGTGGATCTGAATAATTTATTTGTTCGTGTGTTGGCGAGCCGTGAGCTGTGCAGTTACGTTGCTTTCGCTGACCTTTTCGATTTTGAAGGGAAAAGATTCGATTTTGAAGGGGAAAAATTCCAAGCTGGAAGATGCTCCTGGTCTGGATGGGAGGAGGACTGTATCCCCTTCTTACCAAGTTCACCATAGATGCTATTTGCCCTACATCAGGCCTGTCAAACTCCAGCCCGTGGGCTGGATGCGTCACACACTGGCCACGCCAATGCCCAGTTTAGCGAAGGGGGGAAAAGTCCCAATAGGTCATGTGATGTGCTGTGATGACGTGAGTTTGACACCCCTGCTCTACAGAATACCATTCACAGAAAACACAATTGGCTTTCCTCAGTGAGGAAAGAATGCTTGCATACATTAAAGCCAATTCTCACAACTTTTCCAGATGTTTCCATCTACCAGATCACTTTCTTCTTGTACAGGTCAACATACATCTACCTAATACACACATCTTTGAATATGCCTACTGTCTTTCCAAGCTAACTAACTAATTAACTAACTAACTCCCAGAATTCTCAATAATACTCATGCTGGATTAATTCTAGGAGTTGTCCACCCATCTAGAGGGCAACCAGGTGGAGGAAGGCTGAACATACCACATTACCGTATTTCCCTGAAAATAAGACCCAACTGGAAAATAAACTCTAGCAAAATTTTCAGGATGCTTGTAATATAAGCCCTACCTCCAAAATAAGCCCCAGTTAAGATTGTCAGCCAGACACATTTAGTGCCGTATTTCCCCGAAAGTAAGACCTAACTGGAAAATAAGCCCTAACGCCTCTTTTGGAGCAAAAATTAACAGAAGACCCTGTCTTATTTTCAATAAGGGAAACATGGTATTATAGAATGCTTTTTTTTTTTTTTCAAATTTGGCTTATCATGGTATGTCAATCTCACTACTGTGGTGTATATGCTACTATTTATGATGTAGCCCAATTCCAAACCCAAGCAATCATGATTTAGTCAATAATCTATGTTTAGCGCAATGCATAAATCCAGGTCAGTATGTTTACTGGATTTTCTGTCAGTAGCTTTGGAAGCAGAATACTGTATCTTCTCCCGTTCTTGCAGTTCTACAATTGCACTCACAGTTGATTTACTCCACATGAGGGGTAAACCAGCCTTTTAAAACAAAAACAGTGTCTTCTTTGTGGATAGGTGGGTGGAGATGCAAGATATGCATACTTCAATGACTATATGTAGGGCAAGACCTAATCCATTTTTTAAAAGATTCTAGGTATCACTTAAATGATGCTTTAAGCCTCAAGAGGAAAGGCGAGACTCAGCGAATAATAGAAGAAATTCAAAGTTCCTCACTCTGGAACCCAGATCAAATTTGAATTTGCCGACGTCTTCTTCTTCACCCATAGCCGTGCTTTCCATCCCTTTGCTCTTCATGGCGTTGTACAGGACCGTGGTGATCTTCAGCAGCTCCTTCACAGCGTAGCCATCGGCTTGGTAAAGCTTCTTGGTGTTGAGTTTGATGTGAGCTTTGGTGGCCTGTGGGAAGAAGAAATGAATGCTCATCTCTCTCTCTCCATATATGCTTATATCTCAGGATGAAGTAGTTCGTAGCTATTTATAGAGAATTCCTAAATGATTTCCAACTTGGGAAATTAAAATTATGTCATTGCAGGGGCTCCATCAAGAAGAGACTGGATGGTCATTTGTCTGGAATGGTATAGGGTCTCCTGCTTGGGCAGGGGGTTTGGACAAGAAGCAGAGGTGACATTCCGCAGGTTCTGACCAGTTCTGGAGAACCGGTAGCGGAAATTTTGAGCAGTTCAGAGAGCCGGCCAATACCAGCTCTGACTAGCCCCGCCCCCATCTCTTCTCTGCCTCCCATTGAGTCCCAGCTGATTGGCTGGGTCTTCTTTGGTTGCCCTGCACAGGAGAACAGAGCTGGAAAGCAGGTTAGCGGGGTGGGGAAGGAATGGAGATTTTGCAGTATCCTTCCCCTGCCATGCCCACCAAGCCACGCCCACAGAACCAGAAGTAAAAAAAAAATTGAATCCCACCACTGATAAGAAGACCTCCCATCCAACTCTATTATTCGATTATGTCCTATGAGCTTTTTGACTAGGTGCTACAATTGCTGGGATCTATAGCCTGCTTTCAATTTTTTTTTTTTTTTTGCAAGAGCCAATTTTTATTCGATGTATTCATGTGTTACATTTATTTGTCTTTTCTCCGGACGATTTGAAGTAGCATCCACGGTAACCTTTTCTCCAATGTAATTCCTGCATGAGCCAACCTGTTTGAATTGAAATCATAATTGACCCAAAGACGTGGATAATATCTCTGTGGCTGAATCCAGCTTCTCTGATTCCAGTCCTATATCCTAAGAATATACCAAATATGTTTTATCCCAAAACGGAAGTACTTTTAAGCAAGATCCTATAATTCTAACACAGGGAAGGAAAAGAATGTTTGAGCAATGATTCATCCCAATGTAGCGAACACCGTCTGGGCCAGCCAGTTCCTAATTAACCAGAAGAGAAATTCTGCAACAGGAACTTTATTGCTTTAGTTCACCAAGGGTAAAATTTACAGTTGATCAGATCTTCAGTTAATTGGCACATCAGTTTTGCCCCTACCATGTGGCCTCCTTTTTTCCCAAATTAAATGAGGAAGGTGCATCCTTCTCCCCAGTACTCTTTAGATCCAATTTTCAAACCACAGATCTAACTCTTTCTCTCCCTCTCTCTCTCCCCTCCCCCCTCTCTCTCTCTTTCTCCCTCTCCCTCCTACCCCTTTTCTCTCTGTATCGGAAGTGTTTTCATTCAAAAATTAACTGGAGCACGCTCTGGTACTGAATTTAATATTTTTCATTTGATCTTTCAGGGCGATTCAGGGACATTAAATAAATTAAACCCACCATAAACTGAGCAACAGCCTTAATGAAAAAAACCCGGTCCTGCTCTGTTTCAACATCGGAAGGGACATCAATCTGAGGTTCGTATCTGCAAAAGGAAATGGACACAGAATTAAGTATTTGGGGTTTTACTGATTAGATAGATTTGTTGTTATAGAAATGGCTAGTTTATACTATTATGTAAAAGTAAAAAATTGAGGTTTGATGTTAATGCCTTGTTCTACTGCACCAAAGGGAAGTCAATGCCTTTTTTTCCCCTGTTTTCCCCTTGCTTCCCCTCACTTTTCTCTTCTCTTCTTCCTTCCCTAACTTCCCTGCTATTTACTTTTGTATTTTCTTTGTATGCTATATATAAGAGCCATGGTGGTGCAGTAGTTAGAATGCAGTACTGCGGTACTGCAGTACTAACTCACTGCTCACTCCAGGAGTTCGAATCTCACTAGGCTCAAGGTTGACTCAGCCTTCCCTCCTTCCAAGGTAGGGAAAATGAGGCCCCAGATTGTTGGGGGCAAGAAGTTGACTCTGTAAACCGCTTAGAGGGTAAAGCATGTGAAGCAGTATATAGATCTAAGTGTTATTGCTATTGCTCTCTTTTTATGAACAAATTGTGATATTTTGTTTATTTGATCTGTGTAGCTGCCCATCTCAACAGTTAAAAATATAAAACAATGAAAACAATTCAGGTAATCCTTGAGTGTCAACAGTAGACAGTCTAAGGTTAAAGTTTTGGGGGTTTGGGGAAGAAACCGCAAAGTCAGGTAGTGTATTCCAGACATTGACCACTATAGAGTTGTAATTGCAGGAATGTTCCAATCTCGGATGGCAAACCTCAGATAAAGAATGTTTCCAAGCAAATACAACTCAGGTAAACAAAGTCACTAATCTAAAGGAGGATTAGAGAGAGGAAGTAAACATATGTTAGACTTTAACTAGAGATAATTAATTGTATGGATTACTGTGCTAAACAGTAACAAAAGTTAAGCAGTAACCCAAGTTAACCAGTGATGGAGGATAACTAAAAATGTGTATAAATGCAAGACTAGACTCCAATAAAGATCATCATGATTCAGTTGTTCATGATCAAACAACTCGACTGCCTCGTCATTACAACAGACCACTCTGTTGCTGAAGTCGTATTTCCTGCAATCAAGTTTGGTGCAGTTTACCTTGAGTTTGTATCTATTGTGTGCTCTTGTATTGTTGTGGTTGAAGCGGAAGTAGTGATTGATGGGTAGGACATTGCAATAGATAAGTTTATGTACTACTCTTAGGTCGGACTGAAGTCAGCATAGTTCTAAGCTGTCTAAGCCCAAAATTTCAAGTCTGGTGGCATAAGGTGTTCTGTTGCGAGTAGAGGAGTGGAGGATTCTTCTCGTGAAATATCTCTGGACTCTCTCGACTGTATTAATGTCCGATATGCAGTGCGGGTTCCAGACAGATGAGCTGTATTCGAGAATTGGTCTAGCAAATGTTTTGTATGCTCTAGTTAGTAGTGCAATATTACCGGAGAAAAAAACTACGTAGGATTAGGTTTGCAACTCTTAATGCCTTTTTGGCTATGTAGTCACAGTGGGCTCTAGCACTTAGATCATTAGAGATCTAAGATGGCAGCAGCTTGTGGGGGGAGGGTGTCACATGACTTTCCCAGCTGGCTTCCAACAAGCAAAGTCAATGAAGGAAGCTGGATTTGCTTAACGGCCATGTGATTCACTTAAAAACCATGGCAAAAAAGTTTGTAAAATAGGGAATGAATCCCTATTAGGGAGAATAGAATCCCTATTGTACTTGGGACAATTTTACAGACTTTCATACTAATCTTTAATACCATATCACCGCAGAGAGCAGGAGGAAACATTCACCTGAAGACTATTTTAAACTCAGTCTCTCTAAAAGAAAGCTAATTCTTTTGACATATTTTTGAGTTCTTACTGGAACAATTCCCAAGCTGAACCACAGCAGAATATTTTGCCTAATCTTCAAGGCAGAAGTATACAACTTTTTATGGGCTAAGGACCACATCTGGATTTTGAGTGGTGTGATAGCAATAGTACTTAGACATATGCAGTTTCACAGTACTTTACAGCTCTCTCTAAACGGTTTACAGTCAGCCTATTGCTCCCCAACAATCTGGGTCATTATACCGACCTCAGAAGGATGGAAGGCTGAGTCAATCTTGAGCAGGTCAGGATCGAACTGCTGGCAGTGGGCAGAGTTAGCCTGCAATACTGCATTCTAACCACTGCACCACCAGAGTTCATGGTGTGATGGATGTCACACACAAAAAGAACATGGGATGAGAACTGGGCAGGGCCAGTCTATAAAATAAACTTAACTGAATTTCAATTTAATTTAATTTAGTTTATGTGAATGTCCATGTGAATTTAATAGTTTCCCTCTTCTGTGCTGTTGCAAACTATAATTTAAGTAGCAATTTTTGCAGGACTTCTGCACTGTCCCAAAACCTTGAAGGTTGAAACTGCAGATAACCCAGGAATTTTAGGTTGTGTATCACCAAAATGTCTTGTTTACAAAATACACAACAAATCAAGTCCACCTTTTTTTTACCAACTCCATGTATCTTATCAAAGTCTTTTTAATCTATCAGAGGAAAGATCCTCTGATGTTTAATTTCAAATGCAAAACAAACTAAGGTAAGATGTTTTAATCTCAAAAATATGTTTGAACTACCACAGAGCAACAACAGATGGTTAAAACTGACGATCAAGCATCAATATTTTTAAAAGCTTTGAATGTATTTTGGTTGCAACCTTTTTTTTTTTTTCAAACTGGAAATCTTCCAGAATACTTCAACTTCAATTTTAAGCTCTTTTGGAAAGCTCCAAGCTCCAAGCATTGCTCATATTTGTTTTCAAATTAAAGCTGAGTACCAACCTTTTCACCAGCCAAAGGAGTATTTCTGAAACCAGCATGAAATTTGGAGTCCGAAAATTCTCCATTGAGATAAGCCGGGGATAGCCCAGAGCCCTCATCATCTCCGTAAAATCTTTGGCAAAAAATAAATATGAAACCTTTAATCAATTCAAGTATGGTACATCTTAATTTTCTTCTCTCATTTCTATGCTGGAATGGGAAAATTGCACTTGATATTCTGCTACTAAGAGATATTCATGAATAGTACAGGTAGTCCTTGACTTAGGATGACGATTGAGCCCAAAATTTCCATTGCAAAGCAAGACTGTTGTTAAGTGAGTTTTACCCCATTTTACGTCCTTTCTTGCCAGAGTTAAGCAAATCACTGCAGTTAACCCGGTTGTTAAGCGAATCTGGCTTCCACATGATTCTGCTTGTCAGAAGGTTGCAAATGGTGATCACTGTCATAAATATGAGCCAGTTACCAATTGTCCAAATTTTGACCACGTGACAATGGGGATGCTGCAACAGTCACAACTGTTTTCAGTGTCGTAACTTCGAATGGTCACTGGATGAATGGTTGTAAGTCAAGGATTATCTGTATGCCAAAAGACGAACTACAAACTATAAACACATATTCTCTAAAAATGCTGGGAAACTGCCAGCTAGGCTGGAAGAAGGGATCAAGCGAGGGCCTAGCTTGGAATCAATGCACAGTTGCAAGCGACATAAATTTGACACACACACACACACACCCAAGATCCATGAAGCCTTATCTCCCAAGGGAAGACAAGCACCTTGGGAAAGGTCCCTTTTATGTCGGAGGCACCGTTTAAAGCATTTCTAGGTTGAAAGGATTAGCCAGTAACATCACCATTGCCCCGGGGGGGTGTGTGTGTGGCACCTTCCATCTCCCCATTAAGGAGTTGGAGCGAATGACGGGAGGTCATTCTACCACGCAGCAGCACTTGGGTCTTGAACGGGGGCTTCCTAATTTCCAAACCAGTATCCTAACCATATGAGCACCATGCTTCTGTGATATAGGTGATAGACAGTCAAGTAAGTTATTGTCTATTCAAGCAAGCTATATAGTGGCTTGCACCTGACGAATAGGTATTTCCCAGAGAAATTGATGGGGTGGTGCTAGGATTAATACCGGTCATTGCAACAACAACATAATTTTCTTCTGTGAAACGGAAGGACACCATTGGGCCTGTCCATCCAAAAAACCCTGATTTGGTGGCTGGGTTTTAACGCATCATGTCAGATCTTGGTGTTTTGAATAAAATGACAAACCAGAATATCTATTCACTAACTGCGGTTTACCAATCACCAAAGGTGCAAACAAGCAACGCAGTTAAAGGCAAAAAGGAAACAAATCACATTATGGATTAGCGTAGCGTGTGAACTCTGGGAAGACCGAGCTGAAGGCAATGAACTTGTAAAGGAGTTTTTTCCCTAGATGAGGGCAGGGGCAGAGGCTTCACAGCAGAAATCATTTTGCACGCTACGCTTTGAAACAAGGCCTGCCAACAAATGAAAATGAAGTGCAGAAAACAGCAGGCTGGCAGCTGAATTCCATAATGAAAACAGAGTTTGGTGCTTGTCAGAAAAGGTGACTCAGAATTAGTCATAAGCTTCAGCATTAGCACCATGAGTATGAAAAATAAGACATTGCGATGGGCTGTGGTCGGTATTTGCCCATTTTTGAAAAGCAGAATTATGTCAGCCATTCTTTACGTTGTCTTAAGATGTGGGTCATAAATTATTATGGGTACTTATAGAGACCATACCCTGCAGGTATCTATTTCCATATACAGGTAATCCTCAGCTGAATGTAATCAGAATTTCCATTGCTAAGTAAGGCTATTGTTAAGTGATTTGCACCTGTTTTTGCCATGGTTGTTAAGCGAATCACCACAGTTGTTAAGTGAATCATGCAGCCATTAAGCCTGGGGTCATGTGATCCATTGTTTGCACCCTTCTGACAAGCAAAGTCAATGGGGAATCCAGATTCATTTTACAACCCTATTACTAACTTAACAATTGCAATGATTCACTTAACCACTGCCGCAAGAAAAGTCGTAAAATGGGGCAAAACTCACTGAAAAAATATTTCACTTAGCAACATGTTGGGCTCAATTGTGGTCGTAGGTCAAGGACTACCTCTACAAAACTAAACGAATTCGACTTCCTTCTTTTATTGAGACCCCATTTTACCTCAATCCGCTACTTTTTCTGCAGTTTATTTTTTATTTAATTAATTTATAGTGTCTGTGTTTTTTGGGGGTTGCCACGATGTAAAAAAGATATTGAGACTCTAGAAAGAGTGCAGAGAAGAACAACAAAGATGATTAGGGGACTGGAGGCTAAAACATATAAACAACGGTTGCTGGAACTGAAATATATGTTAGTCAAAATATGGCATAACAACCTCCTAGAACTTATGGTTCTTCCCCTTTTCAACTCAACATACACACACATGCACACACAAAAGAAGGATCGGGGTGACATTATAGCAGTGTTCCTATATTACAAAGGTTGCCACAAAGAAGAGGGGATCAACCTATTTTCCAAACCACCTGAAAGCAGGAGAAGAAGCAACGGATGGAAACTAGAACTAAGAAGACATTTCCTGGCAGTTAGAACAACTAACCAGTGGAATAAGTTGCCTCCAGAAGTTGTGAATGCTCCAACACTGGAACTAGTCTACTCTACTCTACTCTACTCTACTCTACTCTACTCTACTCTAACCATTCTCTATTCTGCTCTGCTCTGCTCTACTTTATTCTCTATTCTACTCTGCTCTGTTCTACTCTACATCTGACCTGGTTAAACTTGTTGTGTGAAATACGTCCAACTTTCAACATATTAGCTTCATGTGGCACCAGCATTGATCTGATCATTACATCCCAACACACACCTACCCACCCCCCCAAATGAAAGTCTCTTCTCCTTTGGCCTCCAATAGAGGAAGACAGATTGACTCACTTCTTCAAATAGATACAATTTCAGACATAAACTAAAATCCAGGGGAGTCAGTTTTCTGACTCAGAAGCTTTTCATCACATTGGTCCTTAGAGGGAGGCCAAAAGTGTACCAAAAGCAAAAGGCGCCCTACGCGTCATTTATCACCATTTTATTAAATTCAAAGGCTTCCAATGACATCTGAACAATTAAACATAGGAGAAAGCAATAAAGCAATAGAAAGCAGAGATCAGGAGCCCCACTTTTCATCTTCTTCATTGTTGAGAGTTGGGTGGCATGCAAGTTTAACACAGTTATATTGGTATTAGCATTATTTCAATTTAGGAATTAAGCAGCATAGTGCTATATTAATGCAATATCAGGGGTTTTTTAATTCAATGTATAGAATGTGAAGGATGTGCGTTTGTGTTTATTTTCACATCGCGTACACTGAAGATGGTATTTAATTTTGTTGTGCGAGGTGCAATGACCATAAAGTAAACTAAACTAAACTTCATGTGTGTTAAAACTCTGGCCCAGCACCACCCACCCCGGCTGGGAACCATGGGACTCCACATCACCTTTAAGCTTCTTGGGAAAAACAGCTTTTGTTCTTCTGAGTGCCTCTAGATGGCAGCAGTGAGCCGGGATTTGCCTGGCGCCTCTTTGCTGCCATCTGTGGTCGGGATGATTCTTGCAGGCCAGCTAATGCTAGCTCTCCTGGGACTCCTACTACCTGCCAGCGTTGTTGTATGGATCAAAGCGGGCTATGGGGGTGTCACATACGCTGCCCTGAGCTCTTTGGTAATGGGGTGCGGGGATCACGGCGCCCCGGTCGGGTGATTAGATAATGGGATAAATTAGAGGAGGCTCGCTTGGGAGACTGCGTCGGACCGTCCCACCCCCTCGCCCCGTTAGACTCACTCCGGAGATCGCGGAAAGACATAACGGCGTGCTGCAAATCCGTCGGCCGCCTCCGTCGGTCGGGTAAACTTCTCCCAGGCTTCGCGGCGGAGTAGGCCGCGCCGCTTACGTAGCCATGGCAACGGGGCGACGGTGAGCGGCGGGGCTCAAGCGGAGCGGAAGGCGGAGCCGCGGCGTCGAACGCCCCGCCGGCCGGGGAAGCGAATGGGAGGCGAGGAAGGAGGCGGGGCTGGCTGGACTTGGACTTGCGCTGCCCGGGCGTTTCATGGGAGCGTTTTAAAAACGCGCAGAAAAGCAAAGTGGCAAAAATAAATAAATAAATAAAACGAAATAGAAAAGACTTTGGAATATGAAGGCAGTCACCCGAAATAGCATTCCTCCTGAGATTAGGGTGGCTTTTCACGCAAAAAACGTGTCACTGGGCTTTGTTGAAGTCCATTTGGTTGACTTGAGAATAGAATTAGAATAGAGAATAGAATACAATAGGATTTAGATTAGGATTCAGCATAGGATTCAGAATAGAATAAAATAGAATAGGATTCAGAATAGGATTCAGAATAGAATAGGATTCAGAATAGAATAGGATTCAGAATAGGATTCAGAATAGGATTCAGAATAGGATTCAGAATAGAATAGAATAGGATTCAGAATAGAATAGGATTCAGAATAGGATTCAGAATAGGATTCAGAATAGGATTCAGAATAGGATCCAGAATAGGATTCAGAATAGAATAGAATAGGATTCAGAGCAGGATTCAGAATGGAATAGGATTCGGAATACAATAGAATATTAAGACAACATTAAAATAATATTGAGATAAGTTGGGTTCCTCTCACGCAGATTGAGGTTGCTTGCATTGTGATTTCAAAGGCTGTTATGCCCCCAGAGTTGCTCCGGTTCTATAGATGAATGAATAGATCAAAAGGCCTGACCCTGGTTAGTTTCTGAGCTCAGAAAATGTCCCACCTTTCATTTCAGCACTGGAAAGTGGACAGCGCCAGTTTCACTGCTGGGCATCCATTTTCTAACTTTTAGCGCCAGTTTCACTGCTGGGCATCCATTTTCTAACTTTTAGCGCCAGTTTCACTGCTAACTTTTAGCGCCAGTTTCACTGCTGGGCATCCATTTTCTAACTTTTAGTGCCAGTTTCACTGCTGGGCATCCATTTTCTAACTTTAAAAAAAGGTGCTTTTTTTTTTTCAAGAGGCAACTGGACTTTCTGTTTTTTTCTTTGAATACGTTTTGTTTCTCGTTCAAGAAGCAAAAGAGAGCTGAAGGAGGTTCTTGGATGAGAAGCGAAATGTCTTCAAAGAAAAAAAAACAGAAAGTCCAGTTGCCTCTTGAAAAAAAAAAGCACCTTTGGGACAACCATGACCCGGATGGCTGAGAATCTCCATAGACATCCATTTTCTAGTTCCACTGAAAAGTTCCCAGTACCCAAGGCCAGCTCCTGGAAGCAACATCTGGATTCTGCCCAATGCTAGAACCAGTCTTAACATTTATTATTTATTCATTTATTCATTTCAAATATAGTAAAAAGTAAATATATATATATATATATATATATATATATATATATATATATATATATATATATATATATATTAAATTACAAAAGCAGTAAAACCAGTCAAACAATTAAAAGCATCCAATTCGAAACACACAAGAGCAAGATGTTTAGCCCTTTAGCAATATAGCCAGGAAATGGGGCCCTGGATACACTCAATGCCCCAGGTTTAAAAACATAGCCAGGGATTCAGGGCTTCGTGAAACGTTAATCTCCGAAAGGGAAGGTGTTCCATAGAGCAGGGGCCACTGCGGAGAGAAAGTTCATCATGAGGTCCCTGCTAGCTAGCATTTCCTGCTGGCAGATCTGCAGCATGTCCATTTGTACAACTAACTCTATCTTTGAACACCAACGAAGTTTCCAGAGGCAGGACTGCCATCTCTTAACAACAACACTGCTTCTTGTCAAAAGCCCATGAATCAATATTGGCTCAGAGGCTCTGGCGGCTGGTTGGCCTACCTTGTAAGAGCCACAGCAGTGCAGTGGTTAGAGTGCAGTACTGCAGGCTACCTCTGCTGCCTGCCAGCTGCCTGCAATTTGCCAGTTCAAATCTCACCAGGTTCCAGGTTGACTCAGCCTTCCATCCTTCCGAGGTGGATAAAATGAGGACCCAAAATTGTTGGGGGCAAGAGGCTGACTCTGTAAAACCACTTAGAGAGGGCTGTAAAACACTATAAAGTGTATTTAAGTGTAAGTGCTATTGCTATTGTCTGGATCTGTGTGCACCTACAAGGATTGTCCTATTGCTATGGTTGCATCACTTTTCCCCCCCTTGCCTGACCCTTTTCTTCTGGAAGTCAGGGTTTTTTTTTATCCCAGACTACAATTTTATTTTGCTCTTTTTTAAACACACACAAAAACATTTTTATTACTTAAAAAAATGAAAGTCAAAGGAAAAAATCTACAATGGATAATCATAGATGAAGAACAGTAAAAGAATCTACTATGCAACATGAATAAATTATGAGAAAGTTTTATATTATGATCCCCTCTCTTCCTTCCCTTTATTTCCCCAACTACTGACCACAGCCTAGATATATGTGATTTGTATTAAACATTAAATATTACTAATATCTGTTTGAATCCTTTCATTTATTACTTTTTATTAGTGTCATAGTATATTGCCAAACAGCTATGTTCCAAATATGTTTACTGAACTTGCTGTACAATGTGTTATGTACACATGATCCATTCTTGCTTCAATTTGATTAGGCTTTTCTTATGGATATTTATTATCAATTTTACCACTGTTGTATTGTCTTCAATTTTGGTCTTCCAATCAAATAGTTTTTCTTTCATAGAAAGATAACTTTTCCAGCATTTATTGGTCTATTCTAGTAATTATTGACAGAGGTATATCCCATTTGGAAAAAAAATATAGCAGTTGTCTCCGAATTATACTGCAAGTTATAATTCAGAGACAATTGCTATAAAATATTTTGAAATGCTTATACAAAACCCAAATTACCTACTATGACATTCATACAAATTGTTATTGAAGGAGAACAATGAAGTGGAATTAATTAAAAATGCCATGATAAAGTGGATGTAAAACAAAAATAATTACAGTACACAGTGGATAAAAAAAAAACTATAGAAAAATCATTAAAATATACTGCATTTTAATGATTTTTCTATAATTCTTTTCCACTACTGTACTATAATTATTTTTGTTTTACATCCACTTTATCATGACGTTTTAAATTTATTTCACTTCATTGTTCTCCTTCAATAACAATTTGTATGTATTTCCTAGTAGGTGATCTGGGTTTTGTATAAACATTTCAAATGCTGTCTTATTTTCTATTTTTCATTCTTTTATTATGTTTAGAATGAAAATAATAGCCAAGTGCTATGGTATTTATACAATAGGAACTGGAAGCTATTAACCCTGCAATGATTAAACTAAATTAAACCTTTCCATACAGAAAAATTTAAATTCTGTCATATTTCTCAAAATTCCTCCTTCTTTCTTGAGATCACTTTTTCTTCTTCCAGAAATTGATGGACACAAATGATCCAACTCCAATCCATCCTTGAATCTGTTGACCCTTATCTGGTGACAATTTAGTATTGAAGTTTAGTTGACTATATTCTTGTGTATAGACCTGAACAAATCTTCTATGCTGCTACATAAGAGCCATGGTGGCGTAGTGGTTAGAATGCAGTATTACAGGCTACTTCTGCTGACTGCCAGCAGTTCGGCAGTTCAATATTCACCAGTTCAAGATTGGCTCTGCCTTCCATCCTTCCGAGGTCATTAAAATGAGGGCCTAGATGGTTGGGGGCCATAGGCTGATTCTGTAAACCACTTAAGAGAGGGTTGTAAAGCACTGTGAAGCAATGTATAAGTCTACTTGCTACGTGCTATTAAGTCTACGACCTTAATGGATAGTCCTGATCCTTTGCACCTGACAGTTTGTGTACTGAATCTTGGTTAACTCTATCACCCTATGTGTTTACATGGTTGTCTTTGACTTATGACTAGTTGCTTAGCAACCATTCGAAGTTGTAGTGGACTTTCCTGGCAGTACTTGCAGCCTGGTTCTGAAGTTCCAACAGCCACCACCTGAAAGGGACCAATAACTAGGAACAGGAGTCGAGTTCAAAGCACTAAAAGTTTACTACCTATACACCAGAATCTGATCTATTAATGGTCAAGGCAATTTGGTGCTAGATAGGAGTCAACGAAGGGGGGGGCGGGTTTGACCTAGGTCTTTTATGGGAGCTGAGCAATTCCAAACTGAGAATGTGTTTGGACTCCTCCCTCCAGCTCAGCCTGGTCATCTCCTTATATCACCATCACCCTGTATGTTGGTCCCTTGGCAACTACCACAGCCCACACATATAGCATTTATTACACATCTCATGTTCACGTAACTGTATTGTATGACATTTTTGCCAAAAACTAGCATTTACTTCCTGGTTTGGGCAAACTCAGCCCATAGCAAACCATTGGTTCGCTTAATAACCATGCTATTCACTTAATGACTGCTGCAAAAAGCTTTCAAAATTGGGTCAGTCACAGGGGTGATCCATTTTACAACCATCATGAGTTATGACCAGAATGGATAGGCTCCATTCTGGTCATAAGTACAGGACTATTCCTTTTTTACTATAGTTTTCCCTGGAAGAAAAAAAACTTTGACCTTGAAGCTAATAATTCAATCCCCTGACTTATTCAAGTTTTTAAAAGTTTATGCATTTGCCATTTTATTGTTTACCTGGGTTTCTTGCACAGCCAGCCAGATGTTCAAACATTATTTATTTATTTCCACCGTCAACCAAATCTTTCCAGCTCCAGCAGTGACAAATCACCCTTCACAGACTTCAAAAGAGCCCTTTTTCTGCCCAAACTAGCTCCTTCTGTGATTCTTCAAAGCAGCCAATGTTTTTTTCTTTCGGGGCTTCAACTTCACACTTTCCCAGCACAAAGAAACATTCTTAAGGCTTTTGAGTGGGTAGAGGACATAACAAGGTTTCAAGACCCTGCTGGTTGCTTTGGTGTTATTCTTTTTTTTTTTGAAGAAGAAGAAGGTGTGACAAGTGTAATTGCCACTTGAAAGAGAAGGAAAAGCTTGTCGCGCCAACACAAAAGTGCAGAATAGCCATGCAACAATTTCACTTCCTTTCCTAAATGTTGAACGTTGGCAAGGAAGTATATATAAAATAACAGAGACAGTCCTTTCTTTCTTCCTCCCCTCCATTAGAGAAATGATGGTGCAGAGCCCTGCCCTATAAATAATAATAAAGAGAGAGGCTCATACTGTATCGAATTATACTCAGCCCCGGGATAAATGCATGCGCTGAAGCAACATTCTTAAATAACTAGATCCCTATCATATTTCTGTGGATTTGCATGACAAAGAAATGACATTTTCTCCCAACTAGGATTCAATCTGTTAACTGAAAGGACTGTGGAAGGTAAAGCCTTGCGTCTTTCAGGCTCATGATGGCATTATATTGCATTATAATGACACACCATCTGCTCTAACTGTAAACAGGAGGCTGATTAAATACACACGTAGGTGCTGCCAGAACTGGGATGCAAGATCTAGGCTGCGAATACATCCAAAGTGGTGTGTAGGAATGGGCTTGGGAGACAGGAAAAAAAAAGAGCTACCTGCTTTATGCATAAAGGCCAGTTGGGTCAATCACCAGGAGGTGGTGAATTCTAGTCCTGCCTTAGCCATGAAAGCTAGCTCAGTGACTTTGGGCCAATCATCAGGAGACTGGGAGATCTAGTTCCACCTTAGGCAAGGAAGCCAACTGAGTGACTTTGGCCCAATCACTAGGAGACAGTGAATTCTAGTCCTAGCTTAGACTTGAGTCTAAGCAATGCCTTTATTTTTCATTACTGTTGCAAGTAATGAAAACTAAATGAGCCCAACAGGACAGACCACTGGAGATTTTGCTTAAGCTCCCTAAACCTTGGAAATCATTTCTAATACTTACAAATTCACCAAGGCCAGGTTTAACTAATAGAATTTGTGCGTGTTAAAGGAGCCAGCTAGGACAGAAGCAATTGGAAACACAAAATCCAGAAAAGATTAGTACGAGGAAATAATAACTTCTGGGGGGGTGGAAACAGCTACTCAAAGGCATGGGGTAAATTAAACAAGAGAAAACACATTTTCTCCACCTTCAACCTGTTAATATCCTGGGGCACAAAAGGGCAGGTGGTGGACTGTTTTCCCTATGAGGAATGGATAGAATATGTGTGTCTTTTTAATTTAAAAATAAAAGCAACCAAAGAATGAAATAGGAAGGAGAAGTACAACTTTATACTTCTCCAAAAGTTTTTAAATCCTCCAAAGTAGGGGATTTGTTTTGCTCCTTTGCTCCAAACAAAGTTTATTGCAAACAAAGCAAGCGTCACAAACGAATTACAATATTCAACAGCCATATCTCTGGGTTATCATTATAAGTCATAAAGAGAGTAAAAGGTACAAAAACTTGCAAACAAAAATGCTCAAAAGTTTTCCATGGTGCCCGGAAAACTTCAGTAACAGAATGTTTATATATATATACAAGGATTGGTGGGTGGCTTGGGCATTTTCAAGGAGGGAAATAAGTGGAAGAAGAAAACATTCAATAACACTAGTTTTATAAGCTATTTAAAAAGAACGACCTTTAGCCGATCAAAGATAGCACTTCGAGAAGCTTTGTTCCCTGCTGAGCAGAATTTAGTTTCTTTTTGTGCCGACAGCCTCTCCGATCAAAATTTATCATTGAGGCACCATCCCAAAAAAACACAACACACGTGAGTGGAGCTGAACTGGAAAGCTGTGTCACATCTCCACCATTGTCCACTTCCATCGATTGTCCTCCTGCAGGACCCTGCTGGCCAAAATGGGGCAGGGGTGGCCCCTGCACGGCCCATTTTCACTGGCAGAGGCACCATGGGCTAGTCCTTTGCTATTTCCAGTCCAACCTCATGGGCTGGATCCAGCCCAATGTCAATTCATAAAATATTTCTCTAGTCTTTTAAGAGTTGCCAGCAGAAAGGGTGGGTGGGTGGGAAAGCAGTGCATTTCTTAAATGTTTTCATAGATAATTTCTAGGAGACCGAAGTTTCTGGCACGCAAAATTCTAACTGGGGAGCATGATGGATGACTCTTGGCTATGAAGGTGTCCCATTGGAGAATATGAATTATGATACACCCGGGGTGGTGGTGGCGGAGGGAAGACTAGGGTCAAGGGTGAAATGAATGGTGTTGTAGCACTGGCATGTTCACTCCTAATAAATCTTCTTTAAGCTCTGAAAATCTGGCTAGAGACTCATGAATTAAATGGGGGTAAATACCGGAGCCCTGACACCCATTGGCCTTGAGTTTGACAACCCTGTCCTAACAGAGGGGAGGTCGAACCAAGGAGGCTTATGGCCAGGGGTGGGCTGCTGGGGGTTCGCAGGGGTTTGGGAGAGCCTCCAGCTAAGATTCTGTGCAGTTTGGAGAACCCCCAAATCCCACTCCTGGCTGGTCCCACCCACTTCACCTCTCTCCTCCCAGAAGTCACCACATGGGCCATTTTGGATGCAAGTAAGTGTAGGGTGTGTGCGGAGGCTCGGGGAGGGTGAAAAATGGGACTCCTGGGTGTTTCTGGCTTCCAGGGATCCTGGGGAGCTCGTTTTTGCCCTCCCGAAGGCTCGAAGAAAACCTCTGGAGTCCGGGGAAAGCAAAAACACCCCACCCACCCCCCGCCACCATGATGCAGGAGGCCAAATAGGCCACGCTCACCCAACAACCAGGCAGAGAACCCTTTGCTAAAATTTTTGAAGGCCACCTCTGCTCATGGCTATAAATCTATGGTCATCTCATTGATCCAGGCATGTCCACTTAGGCAAGCAACATTCAATAGAGGCTTTCAGTGATTAAATGGTTCCATTTAATTATTTCTTAATCAAATGAGGACATCAATTTATCAAGCAGCAGGCAAAGTAATGACCAGGCTGCAACTCTGGGTGCAAGATATTAATTAGATGCCAGTCCTACACCTTTAGAGGATGAAGGGTTGGAGATGGGATGGGCCATTTTTTCCCCCTTGGCATCCCTTCCTAAAAATGCCAAGCATTGCTGATTTTGCAGCATGGTGCAAAAACCAACACAAATCATAAAGATAACCTGCCTTTCATTGAGGACCTGTATACTGCACGAGTCAAAACGAGGGCTGTGAAAATATCTAGAGAGCCCTCACATCCTGGACATAAATTGTTTCAACTTCTACCCTCAAAATGATGCTATAGGGCACTGCACACCAGAACAACTAGACACAAGGACAGTTTTTCCCCACATGCCATCACTCTACTAAACAACTAATTCCCTCAACACAGTTAAATTATTTACTATGTCTGTATTATTATTATTATTATTATTCTCATCCTTCCTATTACCTATCTCCTTTTACTTATGACTATAACCTTGTTGCTGATATCTTTATGATCTATATTGTTTTAATTAGTTTTCTTGTATGATTTGATTGCTTATTTAGTATTCTGTGACTATCACTAAGTGTTGTATTTTGTGATTCTTGATGAATGTATTTTTTATGTATGCTGAGAGTGCATGCACCAAAGACAAATTCCTTGTGTGTCCAATCACACTTGGCCAATAAAGTGTTCTGTTCTATTCTATTCTATTCTATTCTATTCTATTCTATTCTATTCTATTCTATTCTTTCCCTATTCTATTCTATTCCATTCTATTCTAATCTATTGTTCTATTCTGTTCTATTCTATTCTCCATTCCAATATACTATTCTATTTTATTCCTATTTCTATTTCTATTCTATTCCATTCCATTCTACTCTACTTCATTCTCACAACCCTCTAACTGTAACCTTGTTCTGTTCATTTGTTGGGTTAGCATGTTATGAAAATGTCATCAGTAGGTTTAATACAATTAATTGTGGTTTTGTCCCTGTTCAAGGTACAAAAATATGTATGACACTGAAAGGCTAATCTGCAGGGACATTTAAGTGCAAACAAGCTCTAATCTAAGATGATAGGGAGCCTCATTTGCAAGTTTCACTGCCTAAAGATAGTGTTCCCTTGCCCCGTGCACAGGACTACACTTCCCACCTTGCTGGCTGTGGATGATGGTCATCTCCAGCAATAACCTAATAAAGGAACTACCAAGGAGGCAAACACTCGAGCAGAAAACAATACCTTAATCAAGGAACAATCAAAGAGAAACCACATCTCCATCAAAATTGGCAAGGCAAGCTATTGTATATAAACAGGGAGCAAGCCCCGCTCCCTTCTAGCACTGATGATATTACCTAGTTGGGTAATAAAATGTCTGCAAGCAAACAACCAAGCTCAGAGAGCAATGAGGATGGGCATATTCTCCAAGACATCCAAAGGAGTTTGGGCTAAAAGGGGGCATTTTAGGACACTTAGAATAGTGGCTGGGGAATTCTGGGAGTTGAAAGTCGACATGTTTTTAAGTGGCCATGTTTGAGAAAGTGAATCCATGCCCACAGTTATCCTTCGACTCTACTACATCTCTGCAGCTGCATTTCGTGATTGTTTCACACAAAAAATTAAAAGCTGAAAGGCATTGGCAGATTCCCCTGACCATCTCTATTTACTCAACCTTTGGCTAGCTAAGGGATTGTGATGGATGAAGCAATTTTACCTCCTGGCAGTTCTGCTCATATAATATATAGGTTGTTTCCCTTTTATTGGACGTGTTCCTCCCTTAGCTTCTGTTTAGTCTCCTGGATTCTGCCGAGCTTTCAAAACAGAGAGACAATAACGCCTTCCTCTGATGTCAACAAAAGCCATTTGTGTTAATCGCGCAACCAAATAACAATATTAAAGTGGAAGGAACCCGTGTGTTGCATGGGTCAGAAGGAGGGCTGAGAAGATACCGACAGACCCCTCACATCCTGGACATAAACTGTTTCAACTCCTTACCTCGGATGGCGCTACGGGGCATTGCATGCCAAAACAACAAGACCCAAAGACAGTTTCCACCCCCTTCCTGCCATCATCACACTGCTGAACATCTAATTCTCACAGAACTGTCATGTCCAAGTATATTTACCCATGCTGTATGGCTGCAGTATTATTATCCTTCACATCTTCTCTACTACTCCCTCTTATTGGTATAATTATTATGATTATTATCACTCTGTTGCTTTGCATGTACACTGAGAACTTCTACATGGGACACAAATTCACCACCTCTGCCTCAGTCCTGCTGTAACAAAAGACAAGACAATCAAAAGCAGGGGTGGGATTCAAATTTTGTAAGAATCGGTTCTGTGGGCGTGGCTAGGTGGGCATGGCTTTTTTTGCAGCACACCCACCCCCATTTTTTGGGCCTTCTGGGCCTCAGGGAAGCTTCCTGAGTGAAGCATTAAGTAACCGAGGGGAATCCCAGAACAGCTGATCATTGGAACAGCTGATCGTCGGGAGGGGGGGGAAGAAATACCGTAAGGAGTGACTGGACGGGGGAGAACGCAGTCAGCAATGTCAGGCATGCACGTAAATGTTGCGTATGCGCAATAAGGACTGACTGGGTGGGGCAGGGCCAGCCAGGGACACAATTTGTCGGTTCTCCAAACTGCACAGAATCATAACAACCGGTTCTATAGAATCAGTCCGAACTGGTAGAATCCCACCCCTGATCAAAAGCCAACAAGGAAGGCTTGTTTGTAAAGAGAATAAGGCTCTCAATGATTTTAAAAGAAAGTTTAAAAAAAAATTGAAAAGAAACATGGAAGATTTTTATCAGTTGACAAGATGAACTTGAATAAGAATAATAACTTTATTGACTACTGTTAATAACTATTTGGTTTTTTATTTAAAGACAGTAATAAGTAAAATATGAAATATGATTAAAGTGAAAGACAACTGATATTACTAGGTAATGTTTGTTAAAAGAAATAGAAATGTAAAAGATTGTTATTAATATTAATGGCAGAGTGGTACTTGAATAGAATAACTATTCCATTTATTATTGTTATACACACACACACACACACACACACACACACACACACACACACACACACACATATATATATATATATATATATATATATATATATATATATATATATATATATATATATATATATATATCTTAAGTTTTCATGGGTATTATGTATGTATTCAGCTTTGTTGGTATTTTCCCGTCATTGTAGTTGTGCTTTTAAAGTTGTAGCAGCGTTTCGGCAGAATCTCATCTGCCATCATCAGGCTTCTGTACTGTGTTCGTCTGTGAGTCAGACTTTCACAGCCGTTTGTGTGAAATGGCTGTGAAAGTCTGACTCACAGACGAACACAGTACAGAAGCCTGATGATGGCAGATGAGATTCTGCGAAACATTGCAACAACTTTAAAAGCACAACTGACAATGACGTGGGAAAATACTTTTAATAAAGCTGAATATATATATATATATATATATGTTATGTCTCCCCTTTAATTGCAGGCGAGCAAAACAAAAGCAGCCGTTTCAGAATTAATTCAAATCAAAAACAAACCCCCACAAGAGAACAGCTGGAGTAAATTCCAATACACAGCAATAAATCCACACTCTGTCCGGCAATCCTGGCGTGGCAGTAAATCACAAGCCTCAGAGAGTTTGCTGCATGTCTTCACTCCCAATTAGTCACTTTGCTTCTGGTGAATTCCACCAGCCCAGCCGTGTCCTTTTATTCACTTATGAAGCGTGCTAATTTCCCTAATTAATGACTAGCTCGACGCTTCCTTTCTAACTGAGTTTGTCTTCTCAGCCTCCTTCTGTTTCTGACGTCTAGCCATAAGTTCTCCAAATTTTCAACTCCACTGGAAAACTCTCTCATGCCTTCCCTGTCAGCCATTCCCGGCTGCTGATCAGATAAAGAACCAGAGGAGGTCGAAGGTCCTGACACTTCTATTACTTCAGGTCTATCTTCCCTTGTTACATCCATCTCCTCATCCTGGTTACTATCCAAATCACTAAGCAATGCCGGCTCATATTTTGCTGCCATGTCCTCATCACTTGAACTCATATCTGCCACAGGAGCAGAATCCAAACCTGGAGCCACAACATATATACATACATACATACATACACACACACACACACACACACACACACACACACACATATATATATATATATATATATATATATATATATATATATATATATATATATATATATATATATATATATATATATTCTGAGGTTCTTGCGGGTATTAGTATGTGGATCTTTGGTTATTTAGGTTTTCTCCTGCGTAAGATTGGAAGTATCTAGGCAACGTTTCGATGAAGTCTCATTCATCATCTTCAGGCTTGTGTCTTCAGCTCTGTGCTTCTCAGAGTGATGTGAGCTTGCAGCTGCTTCTTCCTTTTAACTGCTAGTGGGGTGTGACTTGATTGGGTGGGGGCTTGGCTATGTTCTGATTGGGTGGGAGTGTGTTCTGATTGGTTGGGGGTTTGGCTGTTTTCTGATTGGTTGTGGGGTTGGCCGTGTTCTGATTGGCTGGAGGTGTGTTCTGTTCAGGTGGGGGCTTGGTTGTACTCAGGTTAGTCTTAGTTGCTGGGGGATTTGAGCTGGTGAGCTGTGATCTTGCTGTTTGGCTTCGAGTTCGTGGTCCTGCTGCATCTTCATGGTGGGGGTCAGTTCTAAGACTAACCTGAGCACAACCAAGCCCCCACCTGAACAGAACACACCTCCAGCCAATCAGAACACGGCCAACCCCCCAACCAATCAGAACACATGGCACCTCCCATCAAGATTAAAAGAGAAGCAAAAGGGGAGGGGGCTTTTGCAGGAAACAACTTGCTCGTTCCTTGTTCCAGCCTCGTGAGGATTTGTCAGTATAACCCAGCCCTTTCCTGCCAGCACTGAGTGTGGAACTATTTACCGGGCAGTGTTCCAGGATTGATAAAGGTCTGAGCTCATTAGCATACCTTTGCAAGACTGTTTGCCAAGCCGTTGGCTGACTGTGAATGCAATAAATTCACATTAATGTAATAAAAGTGGTTTTTGCCAGGACTCAGAATTGACTTATGCTTTTTGGGGAGGCCTAGGACAAAACACTAAGTGCCAATATGATGTACCCATTAAAAAGTTTCTTGAACCTGAACAAAGAGTCAAGAGTCCTGATTTCCTGGAGTGCCTTACCCGGAACCATGACACCATCCTTATTGCCACTGTTTGGAAAGAGGTTTGGTGCTGAATCTGCCGTAAAAATCTCTTGCTTTGTTATGTGGGTGTCTTACTTTTTAATTGCTAATTGTTGCCTTGGGGATCCATCATTTCTTCCTGGAATGTGACATAACAATTTAGCCTGCCCTCCCTCCCAGATGTCTTCCAATAACTCTGCAATGACATTTATAAATCAGAGGAGGCAGATTCTGGTCTGGATAGCAACCACGTGGGTGGCAGAGAAATGAGGAGGTGTTTTTTTTACTGGCTGGATAAAAGGAGATGAAATGTGTTCACCTTCTCAGCTCTTCGACAGCAGGCTCAAGAGAAGTATCCCCGCAGCCTCCAGAGAGGATATTAAAAACATGAGGGCATTTTGGGGATAGGAGATGCTGGAGATGGTAGAATTGGACAAAGTTTGACTTGGATGCTCCAGGATCTGCCCAGAGCTGCCAGAGCTAGCCTCCTGTCTGCTGAAGGAGAAGCATACAGGGGGCTCCATATCTACAGAAAACTATAGGTAGTCCTCACCTTAGGGCCACAATTGAGTCCAAAATTTTCACGGCTAAGCAAGAAAGCTGTTGTGTGAGCTTGGCCCCATTTTACGACCTTTCTGGCCAAAGTTGTTAAGTGAATCCCTGCAGTTGTTACATTAGCCACATGGTTAAGTGAATCTTAACTTTCCCCGTTGACTTTGCTTGTCAAGAGGTTGCAAAAGGGGATCGAAAGTGCCGTGGTGGCACAGTGGTTAGAGTGCAGTACTGCAGGCTACTTCCGCTGATTGCCGGCTGCCTGCAATTTGGCAGTACGAATTTCACCAAGCTCAAGATTGACTCTGTCTTCCCTCTTTCTGAAGTGGGTAAAATGAGGAGCCAGATTGTTGGGGGCAAGAGGCTGACCCTGTAAACCGCCTAGAGAGGGCTGTAAAAGCGCTGTGAAGCGATATGTAAGTCTAAGTGCTATTGCCCTTCCTTCCTTCCTTCCTTCCTTCCTTCCATGGTGCACAGTGGTTAGAATGCAGTATTGCAGGCTCATTCTGCCGACTGCCAGCAGTTCGATCCTGACTGGTTCCAAGTGGATTCAGCCTTCCATCCTTCCGAGGTGGGTAAAGTGAGGACCCAGATTGTTGAGGGCAAGAGGCTGACTCGGTAAACCGCTTAGAGAGGGCTGGAAAGCACTGTGAAGCGGCATATAAGACTAAGTTGCATTGCCATTGCCATCGTGACCCGGGGACACTGCAACTGTCATAAATATGAGCCAATTGCCAAGCATTCGAATTCTGATCATGTGACCATGAGGATGTTGCAATGGTTGTGCATGTGAAAACTGGTCATAAGTCACATTTTCAGTGCCTTTGTAACTTCAAACAGTCACTAAATGAATGTTTAAGGACTACCTGTAGCTTCAACTGCTAATCCAGCCATTGTCTTATTTATCTTATTTATTATTCAAAGACTGCCTCAAAGAAGAGACAGTCAAGCTATTCTCCAAAGCACCTGAATGCAGGACAAGAAGCAATGGATGGAAACAAATCAAGGA
Source organism: Notechis scutatus (assembly GCF_049901735.1). NCBI lineage: Eukaryota > Metazoa > Chordata > Lepidosauria > Squamata > Elapidae > Notechis > Notechis scutatus. Next base: position 8,476,277 of record NC_142020.1, read on the forward strand.
GAGAAGCAACTTAGAACTAAGGAGAAATTTCCTGACAGAATAATTAACCAGTAGAACTGCTTGCCTCGAGAAGTTGTAAATGCTCCAACACTGGAAGTTTTTAAAAAGATGTCATCTGAAGTGGAGTAGGGCTTCCTGCCTAAGCAGGGGGTTGGACTAGAAGACCTCCAAGGTCCCTTCCAACTCTGTTATTCTATTCTATCTCCTTAGATAGCTTGCAAGCTGGGAATGCTAGCAAATGTAAACACCTTGAGTAAACACTCATTCCATTTGAAGAATCGACACTGGTGATTTCAAGCCTGTCAATATTAAGATATATGGACTTCAGCTCTCAGAATTGCCCAACGAGAATGTTGGTTGGGCAATTCTGGGAGTCGAAGTCCAACTATCTTAAAGTTGAAAAACATGGATCCAAGAAGGTGTCCAGAGGAATTCACCAGAATTTAATTCTATTAGGATAGACTGCTGACTATAATCCTTGGCCTGCGGGGGGAGAGACCAGGATCAAGATTTAGTGAATAAAAACACGATCCCAATGATTGAACAGCAAGTCTTTTAATCATTTCCACTTTCTGTCACATTAGCAATTATAATTTGGCAGCAAAAGCTGGAGGGGCTTTTGAGGGCGAGCAGTGACTTTAGGGAGTATGAAGTTAGTCATCTTGGCATGAAACATGCAGAAAATTGGAAATGGTGTAAACCTCAGAGAGAGTGACCTGACTGTGCCCGTCTGCTTCAGAAAGAAGCCCACAGCTTTGCAGAACTTTTACTCCAAGGGAAGGACACATAGGATCCCAGTCTAACCTTTGTGTGTTACTCAGAAGAAAATCTGACAACATTGAAAGATATCTATGCCTCGGAAGGACAGAATAACATTGACTAACTGTCAGCGTTCCAGCAACCCTCCATTCCGTCCAACAACTCTGAGGCAGACATCTCTCAAAGGTTCCTTTTCATTTGGATAGTAACTGGCACAACTGTGGAATCCCAAATCTGAAAGTTCTGGGCTTCCTTACAATAAGTAAAAACTACAAAATCCATCCCCTTCACAACCATCATCCCATCACATGCCCCAATCACCATCCGTTCCCAGTTAAGATTTCCTTTCAGTTATGCGCAACACAACCTGACCTTGAATCAGAAAAAGAATGTTGTTATGTCTAACTAGATATACTCCAATATATTCCTCCCTCCCACTTTCCCAGGCTCAAGATGTGGCAGCATGGGAGCATCTGATCTCAATATGGCTTCCAAAGCTGACAATAACAGAATCACTGAGTTGGAAGGAACCTTGGAGGTCTTCTAGACCAACCCCCTGCTCAAGCAGGAGATCCTATACCATTTCAGTCAAGTGGCTGTCCAGTCTCTTCTTAAAAGCCTCCAGTGATGGGACACCCACAACTTCTGAAGGCAAGCTGTTCCATTGGTTGATCGTCCTCACTATCAGGACATTTTCCTTAGTTCTAGGTTGTTTCTCTCCTTCATTAGTTTCCATCCATTGCTTCTTGCTTTCGGGTGGTTTGGAGAATAAGTTGACCTCCTCTTCTTTGTGGCAGCCCCTTAGATATTGGAAGACTGCTATTTTGCCTCTTAAGTCACGTAACCAATAGGATGTTCATAGCAATTTTCCTCTCCAATTATTTTTTTACTCGCTGTGTAGCTTTGAACAACTTGAAATGTATTCACATGCTTTGAAGTAATTAACGCATCGCAGCACCTCCTCCCTAATGAAAAATGTCATTTTTTATTAGAATACGTCGCAAATGTTCTGTCGGGGTTAAAATTGCACTCTCAGCCCATCCGCAGCTCCAAACATGGATGCCCGCAAGAAGGGAGTTAAAAAGAAAAACTCATAGCAACCACAACCATGCAAAAGGACAGGGCTTTGATCCCATGGTCCTCTTGTCTTTTATTTTTAACCCACCTGTGGATACCCCTGGCTCAGAATATATCCCTGATGATCATCTGTGAGACCCATTAAGTCTTTCTGCATTCCTAGTTATTAGTTTATCAAAGTATGAAATACAGAAACACAAAGAAGATGGAAAATAATAGGAAAATAGGGGAGGGAAAGGGGGAAGAGGAGAAAGTGCAGGATAAAGGAGAGAAGAAAAAGAAAAACATTGACTTCCAACTCACTTTGGTGCAATAGAATAAGGTAATAACACACAACCTCAATTTGTTTTACTTTTACATAATATATACTAGTATACACTATAAACTATAGTATATAATAATCTCTATATATAAAAGCGAAATGCCACTCACACATCATCACAAAATCTCCAGAACTGTAAAGCCTACAAACTTGATTTTTGGCACATATGTTCCTCTTGGCTTCTAGGTGCTCACTAGGAAAGGACTTTTCAAAATGACCATCAGAGCATTAGTATTTCCTATATTATTATTATTAACACGCTCTGATGCTAAGGAGTTCTACTCCCCCTCCCCACCTGAAAAGAAATCTGTTCCAAATGCAAAACACAAGCAGAGGAGAGGAGTTTCAGTTTCAGTTTCACAGCACCAAGCAGCTTTAGTACAGAAAAGTTGAGCTAAGCCCCGCCCAGGCTCCTTGCTGTCTCCTTCTTACTCACACAGCAAACACTGTTTCAGTTTCCAAACAGCCCTCAACTCTCTCACACACTGACGGGATGCTAGCCAGATGAATACCGATGGATGCTGGTAGGCAGAGGCAGAATTCCCCCCCCCTTAATTTTCTTCCCCCCAAAACTAAGCCCAACCACATAGTTTCATAACGAAACACGGGTATCGAGCTAGTATACTATATACTAGTATGTAATATATACTATAACAATATCCAAAATCAAAGTTTTATTTTTTCCCCCACGCACAAAGTCCAAAACTGGTTTCCAAGCAGAAACAAAATTCATTGTATTCTTTGGTTTAATCAAAGCATGAAATTATTAAATCCTTGCTGAGTTTCTCTGACAATGCCCTGGAAGTACAAACAGTACATACAAGAAACTACTGGTCAGTTCTTTTCAGAAATATGATCTTCTTAAAAAGGCAGCTTAACTCGTATCATTCCTATATTTTCCAGTGGGCCAAAAATAAATCTATTGTTTTATAGGTTGGACAAGGGAAACAGGTGGTAGTAGATCGACCTGCTAAGAATACATGAGCAATGCTTCAGTGATCACACTGAGAGACTTCAATGGATAATATTGTATTCTCTTCATACTGCTTTAGTTCTCCACTTCAAAATAGGTCTTTTTCTAACTTGTGCCATTTCGGACAGAGCCTTGCTATTTCTCTGCTAAGACATAATCCAGTCTAGGCAACATCTGTATTCCTGTTTTATTTATTAGATTTTTAATCCTTCCTTTATTAGTTTATAAGTAATTCAAGACTGAAAACATACCTAATATTCCTTCCTCCTCTTATTTTCTCCACAGCAACAACTTTGTGAAGTGGATTGGTTGAGAGAGAGTGACTGGCCCAAAGTCACCCAATCAGTTTCCATGCCTAAAGCGGGACTAGAACTCACCTTCTTCTGGCAATTGGCCCAAAGTCATCCAGCTGGCTTTCATGCTTAAGGTAGTACTAGAACTCACGACCTCCTAATAATTGGCCCAAAGTCACCCAGTTGGCTTTCATGCCTAAGGTAGTACTAGAACTCACAACCTCCTAATAATTGGCCCAAAGTCACCCAGTTGGCTTTCATGCCTAAGGTAGTACTAGAACTCACAATCTCCTAACAACCTCCTAATAATTGGCCCAAAGTCACCCAGTTGGCTTTCATGCCTAAGGTAGTACTAGAACTCACAACCTCCTAATAATTGGCCCAAAGTCACCCAATCAGCTTCCATGCCTAAAGCGGACTAGAACTCACCTTCTTCTGACATGGCCCAAAGCCACCCAGCTGGCTTTCATGCTTAAGGTAGTACTAGAACTCACGCCTCCAATAATTGGCCCAAGTCACCCAGTTGGCTTTCATGCCTAAGACAGTCCTAAACTCACAACCTCCTAATAATTGGCCCAAAGTCACCCAGTTGGCTTTCATGCCTAAGGTAGTACTAGAACTCACAACCTCCAATAATGGCCCAAAGTCACCCAATCAGCTTCCATGCCTAAAGCGGACTTGGCCCAAAGCCACCCAGCTGGCTTTCATGCTTAAGGTAGTACTAGAACTCACGACCTCCTAATAATTGGCCCAAAGTCACCCAGTTGGCTTTTTCATGCCTGGCCCAAAGTCACCCAGTTGGCTTTCATGCCTAAGGTAGTACTAGAACTCACAACCTCCTAATAATTGGCCCAAAGTCACCCAGTTGGCTTTCATGCCTAAGGTAGTACTAGAACTCACAACCTCCTAATAATTGGCCCAAAGTCACCCAGTTGGCTTTCATGCCTAAGACAGTCCTAAAACTCACAATCTCATAGTTTCCAAGTCAGCAGCTTAATCACTACCCCAAACTGGCTAACACAATGTCTCCTCTTTGGTTTCTGGCCAATGCTTCCATGACCTTTCTCAGATGCCTGTTCCAAGTCCAAGAACATGTCCCACCCCCTATTGTCTTTTCTGAAGCAGGTCTCCTAGCTCTCCAATCAACACAACTCTGGAGCTGTGATTCACTGGCTCTTGCCTGAACACACAACCCATGTACCAATGCTTTACACTGGCAGAGAAGGTGGCGAAGCCTTGGATCCGCTGCCTGCTCCAGTGATCTAAGATGGCTGATTCATTCTGCCATGTGGTAGGGCTCAACCTGCAGCTGCTCTTCGTCTCACATATCTTTGTCATCTTGTGGGTCACTCCAGCCACACACTATCCTCCCATCCAGCGGTGACTCCTATAAATAGCTGTGGTAGCTTCACAGTCACTTGGATCCTGAAATCCTCAGGTGTTTAGTCAAGGTTGAGGGCAACTTCAGAAACTCTGCTCTAGGCCTAAAGAGGTGCAGCATAATTGACTGTTCTGTCGAGACAAGGCGTCTTTTGACTCCCCTCCATTCCATGGGATATTTTGGGCTGGTACCCAAGGTGAGGCTGAAGACCCCAGGGGCACTCTAGCTGCTTCCTGAATGGTGACTTATCTGCCCCTCCTTGCAACGAAATCCAGAGTTGCTTCTAATTGAGAAAACAGCCGGAGGCTAGAAGGACTTTCCTCTTCACTCAGGGCCTACCTTTCTGGTTTCAAATCAAAATCAATCTCTTTTCCCGAACTTGAGCTGCCTCCCCAGAGTCTGCTGGTTGGTTTCAACTTCAAATGGAGGTTGGGGTGAGCTGTACCCTTTCCAGCTCTTGCTGAAGGACATCTCCCCAAAACAATTGGTGGTTGGAGATGCCCTCCAGCAACAGATGCAAAAAGGCCAAGCTAATGGAAGCTGGGTGTTCCCTGCCTTAAATGTGACTGCTCTCCCTTGACAAAGAGCCATCTGGGGAATGGGAGAATAGGGGGTAACACTGCAGAAGCAGCAAACGATGAAGCATCCGTTCCTTTGGTTTCCCCTTTCTTTCCTAGGAAAAGGAACAAAGAAAGCTCTCAATGTTTATGGCTATTGTGCAGTTGGGGTTTTTTTTGCAGCCAAAAGATGATGTTCCTCTACTCTCTCCCTTCTTTCCTTCCCAAGCAGGAAGGAGGAAGAGGAGAGTGAGAAGAAAAGGTCACTGGCCAGAGAGAAAACCTCTGTGGGCTCCTGTTCCAGGACAAGTTGTTGAGGCAATAGATGACTCAGAAGGGATAGCACAAGGAGAACGTGATAACAGCAATGGTTCTTTCGTTGTCCGTTGCCTCCTTCTTTCGGAGTTCTACTTCAGCTATGGCTCTCAGTCAGGCCTCAGACTTAGCCTTACAAGTCTACCCTGAAAATGTCAGGATGGTCTCTGCTGGGTTCCATTAGATGATAGCAAAGATGACAGCGAGTGTGATGCTGTCATTAAAGACACTGAATTATTCTGACAGCCTAGGTTCAAGACCCAAGTGCCACATGATGGGATGAATGCCCGTTATTTGCTCCAGCTCCTGCCTGCTGAGCAGTTTGAAAACATGCAACTGTGAGTAGATAAATAGGTAACACTTTGGTGGGAAGGTAACTGCGTTCCATACGCCTCAGTGTATAGTCATGCTGGCCACAGGTCCACGGAAAGGGTCTTTGGACAACAGTGGCTTCCTTGACAAAATCAGGAGATAAGCACCACTCTTTTGAGTTGGACGAAACCAGACAGGGAAACCTTTACCTTTAATGGTTCCATATCTCTGCAGCAGTGATATGCTAGCCCCATCCTACGACCCTGAAATCTGATTGTTGTTGAAGACATGGGCTGAAGCCTGGCACTCAAGGGCTTCCAATGGGCCTCAGTGCCTGTAGGGCCTAAGGCAACAGCCTTCCCCACCATTACTATACTTATACCATCGGTGTAAAATGTAGCTCAGCTAGAAAGCTGGTAAGCAAGGCTGAGGTGTTTCTCTGCTTCTACCTCTCACAACTTACAGAGTTTGGCTTGTATCCTGACTTCAAAGACTGTCATTTTTGGATTGCTAGGATCAGAAGGTTGTAAACCCTACAAGAAAGTTATGGCACTTCAGCAGTAGATCCAAGGTGGGATAGTTTGGGATTTAGGCATGGTAAGCCTGTAATTTTTGTGAAGAGCCATGTGCAGGTCTGGTAAAGTCCCACCACAGGCCTGTTTCCTAATCAAAGACTGTAGCTGGGGGGTCTTGTATGAATACAGCACTTGGGTCAAATCAGAGTTGGGGCAGTTGGTCTTTATCTGTGGAGTTGCTCTCCATGGTTCTTAAACAACGGTAGAGCCCCCCCTATAAGATCTCTCCGTGGTGCTGAAGCTAGAGCAGCTACTTGCACCCTCTCCATGGTCCTGAACCTGCATTTCTCCACTTCTCTGCTGCAGACTTTGGTGAATGAAAACATAATGGGGTATTGTAAATTGCAGTTTACATCAACTTGAATTAGCAACCAGTTATTCAGTTTCAAATTCCATATTGTGGCAATTTGGAGACAGCTATCTTTGTTTCTTGGACTTCCTTCTTACACCTCACATAGAAGTGCCCCACTGTCCAAACTTTAATATAGGGTCATATTTAAGGTTCAAGAGCCAGTTTGATGTAGTGGGTTGGGAACCAGCTAGAAGCCAGGTGACTGAGACTTCTAGTCCCGCCTTAGGCATGAAGCCATCTGTACTTCTTGAGAATGCTCAGGAAGACTATCTCAAAGTCTACTTCTGTCCTACTGCTGGACAGAAGAGAGTTATCTTGTCATACGGCATTCTTGCATGGTATGGGAGCAGCTCTGTAGTGGACAAAAAGGCTCTACAGAGAATCATTAAAACTGCCCAGAATATCATTGGGCTCCACCTACCAGCCCTGGACGGCTCTACAGAGAATCATTAAAACTACCCAGAGACATCTTCGCATCTTGCTGCTTGAGGAAGTTGTACATTCTCAGAGACTCTTCCCAACCTACTTACAAACTTTTTGGACTGTTGCCTTCTGGCAGAAGATGCCATACAATTAAAACTCAGAAGATCCATTGAACAACTGTGTTACTAACTTGACACTGCAGTGATTCACTTAGCAACTTTGGCAGGAAGGTTGTAAGATGGTTGTAAAAAGTTCACTTAACAAAACAACAGAAACTTTGGGCTCAATTCTTGTTGTAAGTCGAGGACTATCTCTACTGCACAGAACCTCTGGTAGAGACCCCGAGGTTGAGGAAGCCACAGGCCACTCATAGGGCCGAGTAGGAAATGCTTATATACATACTTTACAGCTGCCATTGTGCTTTTAATATTGACTCTATTATTCAGACCAACGTGATTTGATTTAATTTAATTAATATTTAGAATCCTGTCCTTCTCTTCTCCCAAAAGCTTTCAAGAAAATGGCTAATAGCATTCAATAGCCTCTTAAAATCACTCTTAATTATGAAAAACAAGCAAAGGTTTTTCAGGAACCAGCTGAAAAATGAGCAACCTTATAGCTCCTTCCTCCTTCGGCAAAATCCCCAAATCCTTTGAGAGAACGGAGAAGGACGTTTTCTCTCTCTTTTTATGTTTTCATTTCTGTGCAGTCAATAAATATTGATGAGGAACACCAAGAAGTGGCTAAACAATATGAAGCAACCTTTCCTTTTCAGAGCTGTACCCGCCCTCGGTCACCTGTAATGTCCAGATCTCCTGCAACTGCAAAAGCTTTGAGAAAATACAAAGAACTGGCCAAGGAAATACAAAAGAAGGAATGCCAAGTGAAAATTGGATTTGTGCAAGCTGAGCAATCTTCACACTGCAGTTTACTAGTGTGCAACTTTGTTCTCAGCACACAACTTGGACAGGTAACCAGTTTTATGTTTGATTGCCCTCTGCTACCTTAGAAAAAAAATATTTTAAAAAAAAATTGCCCTTAAAATGTGGGATCGCAATCTTTAAAAAAAAAAAAAAAAAAGAATCTTATTAAAATAATTTTCTCCATCTCATTTTCTACCCAAAGGAAATTCCACAAGGATTTGCAATGTGAAAATGAGCCATCGGGTTATCACGTATACAATGAATTATCTCTAAACCAATCAGTGGAGCAAAATTATTGAATGCTGAGCAAAGACCATGGAGAATCACACAGCCTGAGCAAGTTTACATAAACCAGGCACTAGTCTTTGAAAACCAACCCAAATGGAGCAAAACTCAACTTCACAAAGGTCTCACTTAACAGCAGAAATTTTGGGTTGAATTGTGGTCAAGGATTGCCTGTATTAAGCCAGACACTAAAAAGTTGGCAAGCCAATTCCATCTTAGCAAGGGGCAAGAATTTTCTGGCTGCTACTGGAAACAGGATGTTTAAAATTAAAAGGCTTCCCCCCCCACACACACAATTGGTTTGGTGCAGAATTTCTTGGGAATAAATGAACACGGCAAAATGCTTTTCATCCTAAGGGGCCTCCAAGTGCTGTGAATAGAACTGGAGCGGCCACGGGTGAATCTTGGGAAATTGACATGCTGGTGATTCATACTTTCTTCAGAAAGAGAGGATATTAGAATAGAATAACAGAGTTGGAAGGGACCTTGGAGGTCTTCTAGTCCAACCCCTTGCCTAGGCAAGAAACCCTACACCACTTCAGACAAATGGTTATCCAATCTCTTCTTAAAAACATCCGGTGTTTGAGCATTTACAACTTTTGGAGGCAAGTTGCTCCATTGATTAATTGTTCTAACTGACAGGAAATTTCTCCTTAGTTTTAGGTTGCTTCTCTCTTTGATTAGTTTCCATCCATTGCTTCTTGTCCTGCCCTCAGGTGCTTTGGAGAATAGCTTGACTCCCTCTTCTTTGGGGCAGCCCCTGAGATATTGGAACACTGTTATCATCTCTCCCCTAGTCCTTCTTTTCATTAAAGTAGACATACCCAGACATAACCAGATTTCATCCTTCTGGATAAAAAAAAGTGGAATCTAAAATTGGGATGTTTTAATCATTATCTAGTTCTTAGCAATCATTTTTTGTATAGCTACAAAGAATGAAAAGAACAAAGTGTAAAAAATAAATTTGGTATCCATTATGGTCTTTGTGGTTTTTTTGCAGGTACTCATTTTAAGTAGAATACTGATAGAATATTTACACCTCAAGGTACAATTTCAGTAACTTTAAGTTGTAAAGCTTACTATCCCAAGAATTTGAATTGATTAATTGATTCTTGGAGTTTAAGTCCATACTTCTTAATGTTGCTGAGATGGAGAAACGCTGGTTAAAATTAAAAAGAGAATAACAAGAGGGTTGGAAAAATGAGCTGCTATTGTAGTCTGAAGATTGTGTTGCCAAACCAACACATGCAGAGTGGTTTCAATTGTGTGGCATTGCCCTTATTATATAGTTTGCATCAGTCACGGTTTATAGTCTTATAACCTTCCAAACGACACACAAATTCCAAATTCAGACCTGTTCTGGGGGTTCAGCGGCTAAAGCCAAAATATCCCTCTTCATTTGGATGAGAATCAAACAATAAATTAAATAATTGATTGCTATTAAATAGCAATTGGTTGCTTCTATTATTTAAAGGATTAACAGATTAACAGAGTTAGAAGGGACCTTGTAGGTCATCTAGTCCAACCCCCAGCCCAAGCAGGAGACCCTACACCATTTCTGACAGAAGGCAGTCCAGTCTCTTTTTGAAAGCCTCCAGGGATGAAGCTCCCACAACTTCCAAAGGCAAGCTGTTCCACTGAATATAGAATAGCAGAGTTGGAAGGGACCTTGTAGGTCATCTAGTCCAACCCCCGGCCCAAGCAGGAGACCCTACACCATTTCTGATAGATGGCAGTCCAGTCTCTTCTTGAAATCTTCCAGTGATGAAGCTTTAATTTAATGGGACGGTACGGACTCATCAAAGGGTATAGAAACATACTAAGGCAGAACCAAACCAACCACGTGCTAAAAAAACACCCAAAAACCACAATTTATGCCTGTGAACTTAACTTAGCACGACTGAAACAAAGCCTGAGAGTCATAAGCTGCTTTAGCCGATATTTTCATTCATGCACCCCACTGCTTAGCCATCCTGTTGGCTCTGTAACTCTGGGGAATCCATCTCTCGTCTGGAGGCTCCGCGCGTCGTGTGAACCGACCCACTGGCGGGTTATTCACCCCCACCAGAGCGGAACCCAGGGCGATCTGTGCGAGGCCCGCGCCTGGCCGGCTGGCCTTCCCAACTTTGCGCATGGAAGAAGAAGAAAAAACAAAACCAGAAAAACAGACGCAGCGCTTGCAGAAGGAGAAACTTGCCACGCGCGCGGGGGGAGGGAGGCCGCTTTCCACACACACCCCCAAGCCAGGTTTCTTTAAAATGCCGCCCCCGAGCAGGACGCCGCGTGGAGCAGGGAGGCGACTGGGCAGGCGAGGGCGCGCCAAACCTCTCCTGGATCAGGTCTTCTGCGGAGGCGCAAGCTTCTTTGCCTCTTCCGACGACGCGGTGCCCGGGCGATCTTGAGCTACTGCCGTGGCGTGCCGTGCCTGGCGTTTTCCCCACCAGCGCGGGTCTGTGGGCCGCGAGAAAGCTCTCCATCTGTCCGGAGGTGGGAAACAGGCTCGTACGGGACACACAACGAAGGAGGTAAGGGGCTGGGAGATGGCCCCGAGGCCGGGAAAGCTTGGGTGGGGGGTGGGTGAAGATTGTGAGGTGGAGGAGCCCCCCCGGGGACACGGCAACAACCTCGGCAACACGCGTCGTGGGTATGCCTCTATCCCGGACGCGCAAGTTTGGAATGGACGCGCGCGTTTCCCAGGTGGAGAGTTGCTTAAGGCTTAATTGGACTGAGCGGGGATTTGACTCCGGAAGGTTTCGCGTGGAGATGGAGTGGGGTGGGTGGGTGTGAATAAGGATATGGGGGTCTCTCTGCAAGAGTATGTCTGGGGACGTGCAAAGGGTCTTCTTCCTTCTTCTTCTTCTTCTTCTTTCTTCCTCTTCTTTCTTTCTTTCTTCTCCTTCTTCTTCTTCCTCCTCCTCCTCTTCTTCTCCTCCTTCTTCTTCTTCTTCTTCTTCTTCTTCTTCTTCTTCTTCTTCTTCTTCTTCTTCTTCTTCTTCTTCTTCTTCTTCTTCTTCTTCTCTTCTTCTTCTTCCTCTTCTTCCTCTTCCTTCTCCTCTTCCTCTTCCTCTTCCTCTTTCTTCTCTTCTTCTTCTTCTTCTTCTTCTTCCTTCTTCTTCTTCTTCTTCTCCCTCTTCCTCTTCCTCTTCCTCTTCCTCTTCTCCTTCTCCTTCTCCTTCTCCTTCTCCTTCTCCTTCTCCTTCTTCTTCTTCTCCTTCTTCTCAGCAGCCAGTCACGCCGCTGGACCTTCCAGATGAACAGGGCTTTTTCTTGGTCGTATCTGGGGGCTTGAATGAGAGGGGCATCTCCAAATATCATCCAATTTGCAGAGTCTTGCATGGATTTGGGAGCTGGTGGGTTTTAAAGCAAAGCTGGCTGGTGGGGCAGAGAGCATTTTGCTAGGATGCCAAGCCTAAGGAAGGAGCTTTCTGAAAAATATGTCCAAAGAGGAAGAGGAAAGAGATTATTACTGTCTTTAAGGGGCTGTAGAACTTGTGGGTCTTGATGAAGATAAAATGAGGATGGTAGAATTTCTGCCTGGATTTCAAATTACCTTCATGGGCATCCCTGAGCAGGGGACTTGATGAATAGATCTGTCTAGATGCTTGTCTGGATTTATTCTTAAAATTCAATCCTTCCTAGACTCATTTGAGTCTAATTGTAACTCATGATTGTTTCATATTTTGAATAGAGCTGGAAGGGACCTTGGAGGTCTTCTAGTCCAACCCCCTGCTCAAGCAGGAGATCCTATACCATTTCAGACAAGTGGCTGTCCACTCTCTTCTTAATAAACCTCCAGTGATGGAGCACCCATGATTTCTGGAGGCAAGCTGTTCCACTGGATAATTGTTCTCACTGTTACGAAGTTTCTCCTTAATTCCAGGTTGCTTCTTTTCCTTTTAAGCACAAAATATTTGCAAAGCTAGTTGTGATGGGATGGAAATCCTAGCCTAACCTGGGCAATTTTAAGACTTGTAGACTTCCACTCTCAGAATTCCCCCAGCCAGCCTGTGGAGCTGAAGTCCACAGGTTTGCCCAGGTTGGACATCTTGGTTTGAAATACCTGAAGGGACTGAGAAAGACAGTACATTATCACCTGAGGACTCAGTGATGGACAATTCCTACACAAGGTTATGCGTCAAAGTGCCTTGAAGAAATGGAAGGAAAGAGGGGCAATGCTCAAAGAGTTTTAATGTTATCTGCAAGTGGGAACGAACATGTTTGATCAGGAAGAGCATACTCCAGAAATTAGATCCAGGTCAGCCCTGGATTCATGTAACCTGTCCTGCTCTGAGGACACAAGAGAGCACCAGAGGTTTATAGCCTGACCCAACCAAGTCCAAAGGTGGGCTAAACATCAAGAGGAAGAAGTTCAAGCTAGCAGTGAAAGGAAGATCCCAGGGGAGAGAAGGTTTAGGTGACATGATAGCTAGGGGACTGGAGCTAAAATATATAAAGAATGGCTGCTGGAACTGGGCCTGGCTAGTCTAGTGAAGAGAAGGACCAGGGGAGACAGGATAGCAGTGTTCCAATATCTCAGGGGCTGCCCCAAAGAAGAGGGAAGCAAGCTGTCGTGTCCGGCGCAAGAAGAAGCTGAGTCAGTGACAAAGTTCAGCTCTTTATTGTGCTCAGTACATGCTTGGGAAAGGAAGGAAAAACCCGGCTTTTATTTCCAAGCAGCGCCGGCCCTTGACCAATGACATCGTTCGAATCTCCGCTCTTGGCTCGACCAATAGCGGGAAGATTCTTTGGACCAATCCGGGTGGCTTGCCCGACCAATCCGGTTGCCAGCGCGCTTTAGCCAATCGCAGCGCAGGGTTTGCAAGTATGTTAATTCTTTGTACAGAACACCCCTCCCCTCTTGGTTCGTTCCTACGCAGCGTAGTCCCGTGAGTGAGGCGGGGCTCCGTACTTGTCTACTGGACCTCGCCCAGGTCAGTTGTTTCCTGTTCCCGGCCTGTTCGGTCGGGGTTTTCCTTGATGGCTTTTACTTTGTCCCTGGTCGGGTGGATGCCATGTCGGTCTAGGAGGGTATCCCAGAAACTCGACTTTCTCTGTGTAAAGTTGGCATTTTTCCCTTTTCACTTTTAAACCGGCCCCTTTGAATTTCTCTAGTACTTCCCTTAGGCGACCCTCTAGTTCTTCCGGTTGGTTGCAAGCTATTCTCCAAAGCACCTGAAGGCAGGAGAAGAAGAAATGGGTGGAAACCAATCAAGGAGAGAAGCAACTTAGAACTAAGGAGACATTTCCTGACAATGAAAACAATTAACCAGTGGAACAGCTTGCCTTCAGAAGTTGTGAATGCTTCAACACTGGAAGTTTTTAAAAAGATGTTGGATAATCATTTGTCTGAAGGGTTTCCTGCCTAAGCAGGAGGTTGGACTAGAAGACCTCCAAGGTCCCTTCCAACTCTGTTATTCTATTCTATCTACTAGCTGTCACAGAGAAGAAGGGGTTGACTTATTCTTCAAAGCACCTGAGCGTAGGATAAGAAGCTATGGGTGGAAGCTTGCTAAGAGTAGAAATAGAAGGAAGGGTAACATTTCTGATAGTGAGAATGATTAATCAGGCCCCACTAAGAGCCATATGTTGGCTTGGAAGATTGTGGCCATGTTTGTATTCACACGATTTGTTAGGCCATTTTTTAATTTTTATTTAGCCATGGTTAATGATGCAATTGTGGCTAGCTGCATCCATTCAACAGAGGATGGTTTTTAATTAAGTGGATTTTCATAACTTGTTTGTCATGCCCCTGTTGGAGATTGACTCAGAGGGAGAGGAGGAACAGCCGACAGGGGGTGGAGGTGTGGCTCCGGAGGTTGGGGAGGAGGCTGGGGAAGGGCAGAGGCCGGCTGGGCAGTCAGAGGAGGACCCAGGCCTATCCCCTCTCCATCCTAGGATACGCAGGGAGGAGAGGATAAGGGAGAGACATGAATGGTGTGGACTATGGGGGAGGAAAGGGCCTTGATCTTCTTCATGGGCTGAAGCTGTAAGGACTGGTTAAAAGGACGGACATGCATATGGGCCAGTGCTGGAAACAAAGTGTGGAAATATCTCTAGTCTGTCGTTCCTCTCTGAGTTTGGCGTTCTTCCCAGTGTGTATTCTGATATCTGTGTGGTTCCCTTAATTGCTTCAGTGCGATTTGTGTTGTTTTTACTCTTTATAATGTATAGGCATTTTTAGTTTAAACGGCATTTCCTCCTTTTTGTAACTGCTTGTGGGGGAGATTTTTTGTCTCCAGTCAAGGATATTTGGAGCTTTGAAGCAAAGTGAAGGAATAAAAGGGGCTTCACCTGTTTTTTTGTGACTGTTTATTTTGTATCCCACCCTGGGTCATCACATTGTTAGAGACTTAAAGGATCCATGTTATAACTTAATGGGTTAAATAAAAGGACCTGGTAGGCTTGTGACTTATGACACCAAATGGCTGAGGGGGGGGAGGACAATTCTGCAACTATTAATCATGCTTCTTAAGAAGTAATTAATTAATCCTGCAGGAATGCACTATATCGCCACTACCACAGATGACCCGGAATCATGACCTAACTTGGTTTATTTTGGTTGAGCGGATTGGCATTATAGTTTAATCAATGAAATAAGACAATGCATTTCTTGGTGCAACGTGTGAACTAGCCCAAGGATTTGGGGCATCTGAAATACGAACTTGCTATTAATGTAATAAAGGTGTACATTCCCCCGCCCCCTCC
Organism: Notechis scutatus; assembly: GCF_049901735.1. Lineage (NCBI taxonomy): Eukaryota > Metazoa > Chordata > Lepidosauria > Squamata > Elapidae > Notechis > Notechis scutatus. Next base: position 8,491,529 of record NC_142020.1, read on the forward strand.
TTTTGTGAGATGGATGGCTCTATAAATTTGAAGAATTGCATAATTAAACTAAAATTATGTACAATGTCTAGCCTGTCTACATTTGCTCCTAAAATCCAGATTTTTGTTGCACTGTTATATACATACATACATACATACATACATACATACATACATACATACACATATACATACATACATATGTACATATGTATATAAATAGCTTCCATTTATATGTATATAAATGGAAGCTTTTGAGGAAATGTCTCACTTTCAGTCTGAACCCAAAACATGGGGTGTGATGCTGCCTTGCCTCTCCCTCCCCTCTGATACCTGAGCCCCTCCTACTTATTTTATTTTTTTATTTTATTTTATTTATTTGATTTGCCAATTGTTTACAAGATAATAAGTATAAGTGTATACATAGTTGTGAATACATGAAATGGGTACATATAAGAAAAATAAAAGAAGAATAAGAGAAACAATAGGACAGGGACGGTAGGCACGTTGGTGCGCTTATGCACGCCCCCTTCTCCCACTCCTTCCAAAAAAAGTAATTTCCGCATCTGCCAGCAGTTGGGAGTTCCTCTATTTCCTACCCTCTTGACTCAATGGATGCAAAAAATAAATAAATATTGTTTTATTTCAAACATAAAACCTTTGCCCATTATGCTGGCAGCTTTATTGATGGCTTCCAACATGCAAATCAGTGCTGGGCAACCTTTTCACAAAATGCCAATCTGATGTTTTCCTGGAACTGGGAACAGAGTCGCTTTGTTTGGATGCCACCTCGGGTTTGTTCTCAGATTGCTCTTTGTTGGCAGGTTGGGGTGACTTTGACTCACAAGGAAGCTGAGTTGTGCGGATGCGGAACCACAACACTGGCAATTCCCTTGACATTATGCCAGGCTCCTCATGCAAGTTGATGTTTTCTTTTTAAAGATCTCTCCATGTCTCTATCTCTCTCCACCTACTTGTATCTATCATCAATTCCATCATTTGTCATTTATCTCTCTATATATCTGCTATTTTATCTATCTATCTATCATCTATTACATACAGTATCATCCATCTATCATCAATCTATCATCTATCTATCTCTATCTATCTATCTATCTATCTATCTATCTATCTATCTATCTATCTATCTATCCATCCATCCATCCATCTATCATCTATCATCTATCATCTATCATCTATCTATCATCTATCTATCATCTATCTATCATCTATCTATCATCTATCATCTATCTATCTATCTATCTATCTATCTATCTATCTATCTATCTATCATCTCTCTCTCTCTCTCTCTCTCTCTATCTATCTATCTATCTATCTATCTATCTATCTATCTATCTATCTATCTATCTATCTATCTATCTATCTATCTATCTATCTATCTATTTATTACATATCATCCATCTATCATCTGTCTTATCTATCTATCTATCTATCTATCTATCTATCTATCTATCTATCTATTTATCTATCTATCATCTAGCTATTACCTATCATCCATCATCAATCTATCATCTATCATTTATCTATCTATTATTTATCTATCTATCATCTATTACCTATCATCCATCCATCATCCATCATCAATCTGTCATCTATCATTTATCTATTGTCTGTCTATCTATCTATCTATCTATCTATCTATCTATCTATCTATCTATCTGCTATCTATATCATCTATCAACTACCTTCTCTCTCCACTTGAGTTCAGAGGCAGTGAAATTTTGAAGAACTTGGTTCAGATACCTGTTTTATTCCTTCAGTAGAACTAAGTAACTATTTCAGTTTTATTCAGATGGATGGGTAACCCCTAACCCCGTTGCAACTGTACTGGCAAAGCTCCTGAACGAAAAGTTTTTCCTTGTGTGGAATTCTGATGTTTGACAGATCAGTGTTACGCTGCGTTGCAGTAATGAACTAAGCATCTCTTTGGGATTAAAATTTCCATCGCTTGAATGGATTTCCACAGGGGATCCCAGCCAAGTGGGAAATATGGAGTCAGAGTACTGAGACCCGTATCCAACAGGATTTTGCACGTGGCAAAACAACAGCAAGAACCTTTGGGTCTGATCGTTGAGCTCCGAACCCACATCGTCTTGAAATCCTGCATCCTTAAAGGAAGCTATGGTTTCTTCTAGGGGGGGAATTAAGCTGGCTGGAGAATTCTGGGAGTTGAAGTCCACAAGTGGTTAAAGTTGCCCAGCTTCAATATCCCAGGTCTAGTGGGACAGCTTTGAAACTTTTTAATGCCAGCGCAGCCTTTTAAAATGTTTTTCTTCTATTTTTCCGTTTATTTTAGAGAGACATCAGGAGCATAGTTGGGTGAGTGATTCATGCCCCGAGGTTGTGGCTCAGGATGAAGGATGTGCTTTTCTGCCATCATATAACAAAAGAAATTGGTTTCCTCTTGATGAGCTCCATCTTAATGGAGGTAAGAAGGTCAGATCAGTAGATAGCAAGAATTTGCCTTGTTCCCGGGAAATGTGTCAGGTGTAAAGAATCAGGACCACTAGATTAGGTTGCAATATAGGAGATTGATTCAAGCCTACACATAAGAATCTGGTCAACTAAAGTTCAACACTAAATTGGCACCAGATAAGAATTCAGGGCTTGGATCTCTTGTGGCAACGCAATAACTCCAAACTGATGACACGTTTAATTCTGCCCTCCTAGCTCTGCCCGCTTTTCTCCTACAGAATTCTACTGGATGTACTAGGACTTCCTATCCACAACTGACTGAGCTCTTAAGCCTCCTGGGATATGTTGTGAAAGGAGGTAGTATTCAGCTGGGGAGAAGTGAAATTTAATGGTATCAATTGGGCATCAATTGATTTTTCCAACTGTTTTTCATTGAAGAAAAATAAGACGCTCAATACTACATCTTTAAAAGAAAACAGCAAATGTTTAGATTTCATTAGACATTTTTTGTTAAATTTCATTAAAACAAAAGAGACTGAAAGGAGATAAGTCCGCTAATAGGAACCATTTTAGAAGCAAGTGGAGATCTTCCTCCTTAATTCTAAATCCCAGATGAGGATTTTAGTCCTTCTCCCAAAAGAAGGAAAGAGTTGGTCTCCATTCACACATGGTCAAACCTGAGTGTTGAGTGGGCTCCTCCTTCCCTTTGTCTAAGAAAGACTGTCTTTTCCATCAGTATAGAAATAAGGCTGGAGGCACATAGCGGACATGAATAAAATGAACACAGTATATTATGTGACGTGATCTTTCCTCACTCAGAAGAAGTCAACTGTTGAATGGATTTTGACTGATTGGGGAATTCTGGAAGTTGAAGTCCACAGGTCTCAAAGCTGCCAAGGTTGGACACCCCTGTTTTAGAGCAAAGAGGGCAGGTTCTATACCCCAGAACTACATGGACTTAGAGAGCAAAAGGGAAGCAGAGTGGATGAAATCTAGATAGTGCTAGTATGCTCTGAATATTGTGCTTCTGACAGGATTAACAAAGGTGTGGTTTTATGCAGAGTTGCAGCGCAAAGATTCTAGAGAAGACATTTGACCAGTGGTTGAGATATAAAGATGAATGTATGAAGAAGATGGCAAATGATCCTTATCCTTCAGGTGAGGCTCTGTATCATTGGTGAACTGTCAGTCATAGAAACAAGGGTGTCTTGGGAGTAAAATTACAGGGTTGGGAGGGAGTTTGGAAGTCTTCTAGTCCAACCTCCTGCTCAAGCATGAGACCCTTTATTTTAGACCAGGGGTCTCCAACCGTGACAACTTTAAGCCTGGAGGACTTCAACTCCCAGAATTCCCCAGCCAGCTTTGCTGGGAGTTGAAGTCCTCTAAGCTTAAAGTTGCCAAGGTTGGAGACCCCTGTTTTAGACAAATGGCTATCCAATAACTTCTTGAAAACCTCCAGTGATGGAACACCCAGAACTCTGGGAGGCGAGCCAGCGCAAAGATTAATTGTTCTCACTGTCTGGAAATTTCTCCTTAGTTCTAGGTTGGATCTCTCTTTCACCCATTACTTCTTCTCCTGCCCTCAGGTACTTTGACCCCTCCTCTGTGATAGCCCCTCAAGTACTTCAAGAAGATTGCTATCATGTCAACCCTAGTCCTTCTCTTCATTAGACAAGACATACCTAGATGAATGAATGAATGTATGTTGTTGTTTTAACCATTCAGTCAAGTCTGACTCTTGGCGATTTTATAGGCAAGTGTTTTTTATGCTGGGGTCGCCAACCTTTTGGACCTCAGGGACTATCAAACTCATAAATTTAAATCCTGTGGACCAGAGAGCCTGGGAAAATCCCCCCAAAAAAGACTGCAGGAAAATTCCCCACCCCGTTTTCCTACCAATCAATCATTCTCCAGCTCCGTTCTCAGCGGGAGAGAGAGAGAGAGAGAGAGAGAAAGAGAGGGAGGGAGGGAGAGAAAGACAGACAGACAGATGGACAAACAGAGACTTTTGGCTTCATGCAAGGAAAGCAGCAGAAGCAGCAGAAGTCTTCCTTTCTCTCCCCCAAACTCTGACAGAAATGAGTCTTTGTGAGACTTGTTGCACCGGTGCAGCCTCTTGGAGCAGGATGCCTTGCAGGGTCCCAAAGACTCATTTCTGGTGGAGTTTTGGGGAGAGAAAGAAAGACTTTTGCTGCTTTCCTTGCGTGCAGCCAAAAGCAGAAGAAGAAAGAAGTGGAAAGAAACAGCCCGGTGGCCAGGTGAGGTGCATGGGGCGTGTGGAGCAAGTTCCCCCCCCCACTCCACCCTTTCCCCCCTCCCCTCAGTACCTCATGTTGTTCACAATGCAAGCCACACAAGCCTTGTGTTCCCACGGGCCATGTGGGCAGCACAGCCTTGTGTTCCCATGCAACCTGGATTAATTGCTTTGGGGGTGATATTTCTCTGTGGACCACCGAAATTTTCTTACGGACCACCAGTGGTCCCCGGCCCACTGCTTTATGCTACCCTATCAAACACAGCTTCTTTCAGTTGTTGGATGTTCATCTTTGTATCAGTTTTGAGCCAAAGCCAATGTGTTCTTTGCTTGCACCCTTCTTCTTGTTCCACTAACCATTCCTAACATCATTGACTTCTCCAATGAATTGACATGTATGACATGGCGAAAGTAAATCAGACATAGTCTTGTGATTTTGGATACTAGTGATGTACCTGGTTTTATATGATTCAGCACCTCTTTGTCGGTTGCTGTGGCTGTCCATGGTATATGCAACATTTAGTCCAGGAACAAACGAATAGTTGAATGAATAAACGTAGAGAGTTTCATGATATCGATACTGTTGACTGTGAACACTTAAGATGCTTGTGGGTATTCAAGTCCTATACCCAGTTAAATCATGGTCATCCTACCCAACCAGTCTTGTTTCTGTGCCTTGCAGGCCTCTTTTGCAACCGGACATTTGATATGTATGCATGCTGGCCAGATGGGAATCCAGGAGCTATTGTCAATGTATCTTGTCCTTTCTATCTACCCTGGTATGAGAAAGGTAAGTGAGGTTGGATTTTGGGGCACTCGGAAAGGGATCAGCAAAGTATCCCAAGTAGATTGCTTCCTAGGTACCCTGAAGTTAGTTTGTTTCATCCCCTCCTTTTTCAATGAAAAAATACGAATGTGTAAAATAAAATCAAAATCAATCCTTTAGTCCGTAACATCCCTATTATAAAATGATCATCCAGTCTAACTTTTGTCTAACTGCTCTGCATTGTTTGGCTCCATGAAAATCTAACCAAACAATGCACTAAACTTCAGCAAGGAACAGTCTGCCAAAACACCCTAACCCATCTTCTGCCAGCTTCTGCTTTACATCATCACCTGGTGTCTTTTGATAGAGTTGGTTGGAGCTGGGCATCACTCAAATTGAACTAATGAAATAATCTAAAAAAATCTACTGGATATCAACTCCCAGAATTCTCCAGACATCACAGAGAGAATAATGGATAGTCCTCCATCCTTTCTGGGCTACTCAGTAAGGCATTAATGTTCGATAACTGCTCCATCTGGTGACTATAAGAAGAAAAGCAGATTATCGTAGACTTAACAGAACAGAGTGTTTATGTTGTGTGAAAACCTTCTTGTGTATATCTGTCAACCAACCCACAAAATATAGCAGTTTGGATCTCTTAAAGATTCTAACCATGCCCTTTTTTTTTGGTCCCATGTGGATCCTCATAAATATAAAAGTTGTGTGAAGGAGGCTGAGCCTTTCTACCTTCTAAAGTTCTTGAGATGTTTGAACCTCTTGGTGGGACTCTTCAAAAAACAGCCTTCTTCTAATCTGAGTTGCCCTTAAAAGCTGGGGGAACTTCACTGCCCGAGATTTCCTAACCAATATGGGCATTCCTGAGACTTCTGGCCACGCGAGTTGTGTGTTCCCGCGTGCAATCTTGCCCTCTCTTCATTGCTTCCCACTCTGTCTTCTTGAGAGTCTCAGGTGGGAAGAGGATGACTAATGCAAAACTCCCTTTTAATGACCCAAAGATCCTGCTTACAGAGCACATCTAATTGGATTGTTGCAGATTAATCAGTTGCACGGGAACCTTAACCCAGTTATCTGGTCCAGACAACCCCTCTCTCCCCATTACCCATGTCATGGGAATTGACACTGCATGGATCTGTGAGGGTTGAACTCCTAGAGATTTAACAGATTTAACAGAGTTGGAAGGGACCTTGTAGGTCTTCTAGTCCAACCCCTGCCAATGCAGGAGATCCTACTACACCATTTCTGACCGATGGCAGTCCAGTCTGTTCTTGAAAGCCTCCAGTGATGAAGCTCCCACAACTTCCAAAGGCAACTTCTGCTCCATTGGTTGATTGCTCTCACTATCAGAAAGTTTCTCCTTGTTTCCAGGTTGAATCTCTCTTTGTTCAGTTTCTATTATTCTTTGTCTGGCCTTCGGATACTTTGGAAAATAGCTTGACCCCCTCCTCTCTGCAGCAGCCCCTCAAATATTGGGACACTGATGTCCGTCACTGAAGGTTTTTAAAAAGAGACTGGACAGTCACTTGTCTGACATGGTATAGGTTCTCCTGCTTGAGCAGGGGGCTGGACTAGAAGACCTCCAAGGTCCCTTCTAGCTCTATTCTATTCTATTTTATGTCTCCCCTGGTCCTTCTCTTCCCTAGACTAGCTATGCCCAGTTCCTGCAACCATTCACTGTATGTTTTAGCCTCCATTCCCCTCATCATCTCTGTCTTTAACTCCTTTTCTGTCTAGGATAAGGGGTGAAAATCAAACAGACAGATGTAGAGTCCTTGATGATTCTGGCTATTTGTGTTTGCAGTTAAACATGGAGTTGTGAGCCGCCAATGTGGGCTTGACGGGAATTGGGTGCTGCTGAATGGGACGGCGTTCTGGAGGGACCATGTCCAGTGTATCGAAGAGACGGAAACCACCATGAAAGAGGTGAGAAATGAAAGAACTGAGTAGCATGTCAAGAGAATGATTTATGAGGGCTGCTCTCCAGATATCGAGAGAGGAATAGTTTCAAGGTCACGAGAAGTGATTGTACCACTCCAAACTGTGTTAGTGAGGCCACGCTTGGAATAGTGCATCCAATTCTGGACACCATGATAGAAAAAAAAAAGATGTTGAGTCCCTAGAAAGAATGCAGAAGAAGAAGAAGGATGGTGAGGAGTCTGAAGGTGAATTGAATTGAATTGAATTCTTTATTGTCATTGTACTTATATACACAGCATACACATACAATAAAATTCACATAACACCCAGAGACCAGGCCCAACACACATACACACATGACAATCCCCAAACACACACCCCCCACCAAAATTCCCCATCCCCTAAAAACATGCAAGCATCCACACAACAGACCAAATAATACTGTCCAACAGCTCACTGATGATGGTCCTTAAGTTCATTGTTAAGTGCAATTATAGCTCTGAGATCAAAGCTGTTCAGAAAACGTGTGGACCAAGTTTTAATGGTTCTTTATCTTCTGCCAGAAGGCAACAGTTTCACAAAGATTGTGAGCAGGATGGGAAGAGTCTCTAAGACTGTTGTGCAACTTCCTGAAACAGTAAGATGCAAAGATGTCGTCCAGGGCTGGTAGCTGGAACCCAATGATATTCTGGGCAGTTAAATTATATGTTGAATGACCCCAAGGGTACTTTTTTCAGGAGGCAACTGTACTTCCCTGTTGTTGTTTTTTCTTTAGAAGATGTTTCGCTTCTCATCCAAGAAGCTTGGAAGGAAGGGAAGGAAGGAAGCTCCTTGGATGAGAAGTGAAACGTCTTCAAAAGAAAAAAAAACAAGAAAGTCCAATTGCCTCTTGAAAAAAAAGCACCTTTGGGACAACCATGACCTGGAGGACTGAGAATCTCTACAGACTTTTAGCTATACAATTTGGGATGGACACCCTTGGAATGGTGTGGGAGTAGGAATGGATTTCCAGAGGAAAAAATTGCAGACTACAAGAACCAGGAGCACTAACTCAGGTGACCCTGAGGACTCAGATAAACCTCCAAGTGACCTCAATGACCCTCCAAAAGGATGCAAATGACCAGCTTTCTGCAAGGAATATAAATCCTTCCATTTCCCACCATCCTGTCAGAGCTGAAGAAGCTTCTTGGATGAGAAGTGAAACATCTTCAAAAGAAAAAAACAAGAAAATCCAGTTGCCTCCTGAAAAAAACCCACCTTTGGGACAATCACAACCTGGAGGACTGAGAATCTCTGCGGGCGTTTGTATGATGAATGGTTGCAGGTACTGGGTATGTCTAGTCCAAAAAGGAGAAGACTTGGGGAGAACAGTAATTAAGGGATGGTTACTGAGAAGAAGGGATTGATTTATTATCCAAAGCACTGGAAGGCAGGACGAAAAGTAATGGGTGAAAGATCCTTAAAGAGGAACTAAGGGGAAATTTCCTGACCGTGGGAACAATGAATCAATGGAATCGCTTGCCTCCCAAAATTGTGGATGCTCTGATGAGGTTTGTGAGAAGAGATTGAACCTCCGTTTGACCAGGATGGTAGAAAGAATCTCTTGCCTTGAGTGGGGGAGGGGGTGTTGGACAAGAAGACCTCTTTGAGGTCCCTTCCAGTTCTATGATTCCGTATCCAGAGGCTACAATCCCATTAGCCTGCTTGATCTTCTGGAACAGGGGACGTTGTAGTCTAATCTTGGCTGACCTAAGGTTGAGAACCCCGACCTATTTTTAGAGTTTTGTTGGATTTCCTGTGAAGGTTTGGGATGGTTAAATGATCGGCTTTCTTGTGTTCGGGGATTTCTGAGCTTAAAAGAACCACCTGTGATCTCTTCTTCAGTCGAAAGTTCATTTTTATGTTGTTTTTGTCAACGAGGGCAGCAGGCACAAGGAAGACATAATGCAGGTTTTTTTTAGCATTTCCTATTTACTTGAATTTATATTCCAAGTACGTTTTCATGCTGTACAATCATGGTTGTTTTGTTTGTTTTTTAAAAAAAGCCTTAAACTAATTTATTAAATTGCATTTCCCCCCCTCAAAGATGACTTTGAAGCATGGCTTGGGGTGTGTGTTTTTTTCTTTCTTGCTCTGCAGGATAGCCTGATCTGCATAATGATGATTTTTGCTGATTTCCTGCAGGGTTAGGCTGCTTGGTGAATGTTTGAAAGAGAGACTTCAGACTAAAATCTGAAGATTGCTCAGACTAAAATCATCCTCAGATCACTTTTATATTTCTGTTAAGAACATGACATAGATCATCATCATCATCATCATCATCATCTTTTAATGACCCCATAATCCTTTGCTGGGTGGAATCTAGGCAACTGAATGGAGCTGAGGGTTTACTGGCCGGATGCTCTTCCTGTCTCCAATGCAAAGGTTCTTTTTTCAGCAAATATACTCCAATCTAGCCCAGAGAAATATCTGCCTCTACTTAGGATCGAACTCACAACCTCCTGATTGGGAGGTGAGAGCACCACCTCTAGGCCACCACACCATTCAAAGAAAAAAACCATGCCATCACTAATGATGTGGTCATTAAGTGAGTCTCACCTGATTTTAAATCTTTTTTTTTTTTGGTCGTGGTTCTTGAGCGAATCATCAGTTTCATTAAGTGAACTTGGGCTTCCTTCACTGACTTTGCTTGTTGGAAGCACCCCAAGATGGTTGTAAATGTGACCCTGGACGCTGCAGCCACTGTAAATATATGCCTGTTGCCCAGGGCCCAATTTGTGTCACATGACCATCAGGACACTGAGATGGTCATAAGTGCCAAGACTTGTCACTTTCTTCAGCCCCATGGTAATTTGTAGTCTATACTTGTAATTCAAGGATTACCTGTAGACTGACATGGGGGGAAGGTAGGTAGGTAGGTAGGAAGGAAGGAAGGAAGGAAGGAAGGAAGGAAGGAAGGAAGGAAGGAAGGAAGGAAAAGGGAGATAGGGGAGGGAGGGAGGGAAGAGGGAGATAGAGAAGGAAAGAAGGGAGGGAGGAGGGAAGGAAAGAAGGAAAGAAAAAGGAAGGAAAAGGAAGGGAGGGAGGGAAGGAAAGAAGAGGGAGATAGAGAAGGAAAGGAGGGAGGGAGGAAGGAAAAGGGAGGGAGGAAGGAAGGAAGAGGGAGGTAGAGAAGGAAAGAAGGAATAGGGGAAGGAAAGAAAGGGAGATATATTTTATTTAAATAAGCATCCATGGTTTGCAAGGGGAAGGAAGGAAGGGAGGGAGGGAGGGAGGGAGGAAGGAAGGAAGGAAGGAAGGAAGGAAGGAAGGAAGGAAGTCTGCTTTAGATAATGTAACATACAACTGATAAAAAAAATAGATGGGGCTCGTTTTCGGGTTAGCGATTTCAATTTTACCTTGGTAAAAGTTTGCATAGGATCTACCTTCTTTACGATGAGTGCTTTGTTTTGTTGTACTTCGTGGGGAAAACAGTAAGTTGATTTGCTCTACACTAAAACGATCCTTTTACTCTTCCACCCCCCATGCTGCTAACCATCCAGTTCTACCTCCCCTCCACCCCAAAAATGCTATCCGTGGCTACCGCTCCTTTTCACCTGCTTGACGGAACCCCTTCTTTCTTCTGTAGGAAGCAACTCATCGCCTTATGGTCAGCTTCAAAGTCCTCTACACAGTGGGCTATTCGCTGTCGCTTCTGGCCCTGATCTTGGCTCTACTCATCTTGACTGTCTTCAGGTAATGCTTCCCATGGTAGCTGAGGAAGCTTCCAAGCACCAAATTTGGAAAAGGTTGAGACCACAAATAATATGGTGCCATGTTTCTCAACGGTATCATTCTAAAATGTGTGGGATTTCAACTCCCAGAATTCTCCAGCCAGCATAGAGCTGTCTGGAAATGTCTGGGAGTTGAATGCCACACCTCTTAAAATTTGCCAAGGTGATGAAACACTGACATAGAGTGGGATCCTTCCTTCACTGTGCCTTGTTGAGGTTACCTAGTTTGGTGATGAAATGTCTGCAAGAAACAACCAAGCTCAGAGAGCATCAAGGATCATTCCTGAGCTACAAATATCCTCTTTCTTAATACAGGGATTATTTCCTTCGCAAATTGCACTAACGGTTGGGAAGCTTTTTCCTAAAATTTAACTGGAGTTTGCCTTTCTGTATCTTAAATCCGTTATTCCGTTTCCAACACTCTGAAATAATGAAGGACAAACCTTGATCTTTCCTTTTTTGTGATATCTTCTCAAGAGTTAAAAAGATTTAGCTGGCCTATTTTCTTTCAGCCATTTTTCTCGGGGCTAAATATATCCATCTCTTTCTACTTTTCTTTGTAGCGTTTACCTTTTGATCTTCCTTCCATTCATTCTTGTTGCCATTGTCTGAATCTGCTCCAGCTTCTCTGAATTTCTCCTTAAAATACGGCTACATACTAACACAAAATAAAATGGAAGAGTTCCTTCTCTTGATTTAGATGTTGACGGAATCATCCACATGTTGATCTTTTCAGAGATGATAATTTGGGTTTCTGTTGAGACTCTTTCATAGATGTATAAGGTTCTTCTAGACCAGGAGTGTCCAACCTTGGCAACTTTAAGACTCGTGGACTTCAACTCCCAGAATTCCCCAGCCAGCTTTGCTCTGCTGGCTGGGGAATTCTGGGAGTTGAAGTCCACAAATCTTAATTTGGCAACGTTGGACATCTTTGTTGTAGATCGTTCCAAACACATGGCCACTCAATTCGTCTTGAAAGCCCCCAATAAGAGGAAATTCTTCTTCCAAGTGATTGCACCATATAATGGAGGTTCTCGCGATCAAAAAGATTGCTCTATTAGCTGATTTAATTGTGACAACTTTGCCTATGAATGGTCATGTTCCCTTCGTCTTTCAGGAGACTTCGCTGCACTCGGAATTATATTCATGCTAATCTTTTTGCTTCCTTTGGTCTACGGGCCATTTCGGTGATTGTGAAGGATGCGCTGCTGGAGAAGATGTGGGGAAGGGAGACCTTCCAGATGTCTGACTGGGAAGACTTATTGAGTCATGAGGTAAGTTACTGTCTTCCTAAGGGTAGTTACAGACAGTGGAGGTTGAAGACCCTCCACTGAGATCTTCTCATAGTGATGTGCTTTAAGCCAGGAGATCACAAGGATTGCCTGGCAGCCATGGTGGAAGAATTAGCTGACTCTATGTCATTAAGGGACGCGGTGGCTCAGTGGCTAAGACGCTGAGCTTGTCGATCAGAAAGGTCGGCAGTTCGCCAGTTCGAATCCCTAGCGCCGCGTAATGGAGTGAGCTCCCGTTTCTTGTCCCAGCTTCTGCCAACCTAGCAGTTCGAAAGCATGTAAAAAAAAAAACGCAAGTAGAAAAATAGGGACCCCTTTGGTGGGAAGGTTCCGTGTGCCTTCGGTGTTTAGCCATGCTGGTCACATGACCATGGAGACATCTTTGGATAGCGCTGGATCTTTGGCTTTGTAACAGAGATGAGCACTGACCCCTAGAGCCGGAAACGAGTAGCACGTAGGTGTGAGGGAACCTTGCCTGATGTCATTGCCCAGGAGATGCCTGAGTGCAGGATTCCTACATTCTTCAGAGAGACTTCTTCCTTGTCCTCCAGTGGAGGTTAAGTTCCTGTCCTACCCAGACTTGTAGCCTACATAAAACTCTCCTTGGATCCAGCAGGTTCTACACATTCAACACGAGATGCCATGACTAGTTGAATAAATCACAATTGGCTGCGCTTACAGGACTTGTTGAGATATGATCCCTATTTTGCAAATCATATCTGAATTCATCCAAAAAAAACTAAGCCAAAACTACTTACGTGGCAGTTTAGAGTGAGGTGTGGACTAGATGGATTTGAGAATGGTTCCAATGGGATCTGCACTAGAGCTAACTCAGCGAATTTTGCTATCTGGGGTGAAAGCTAATAAGTTCATATCATGCCATCCTCTACCAAGCCATCCCACCTGGTATAAGTTGTCTATTTTAAGACTTGAAATGGGGTGACATCTTCCCTTCAGGACAGCTACAGAATACTTGCTGGGAATACCAAAGTCTTCAGTTCGGTTGCACGGTATCTTCAAGAGAGCTGCAAAGAATTCCTTTCTAATATCCTTGGAGACCCACTGTGGTTGGGTGAAATTGGTTAGGTGATTTTGGCAGTGAAGTCCACACCCAGGACATTCCTGTGGTTTCTCATCCAAGGACTAATCAGGTTGTCCTCAAAATACCCTTCTTTTGGAGAAGTAAATGGCTATTCCAAGAGAAGAGAATATTTGTAAGTCAGAGTTGAACTGTGGAGTCCCTGGTGCTCTCTGAGCTTGGTGGTTTTCTTGCAGACATTTCATGACCCAACTAGGTAACATCATCAGTGTTAGGAGGGAGTGGGGTTTGTAGTGGTGGTGGTGGTGGTGGTGGAGGAGGAGGAGGAGGAGGAGGAGGAGGATGACAACAACGACAGTGACAATGAGGACAACAATGACTATGGACTCCCTGAGCTTGGTTGTTTTCTTGCAGATTTTTTAATACCTAACTGGGGGACATCATCAGTATTAGGAGGGAGTGGGGTTTGAGGAGGAGGAGGAGGAGGAGGAGGAGAAGGAGGAGGAGGAGGAGGAGGAGGAGGAGGAGGAGGAGGAGGAGGAGGAGGAGGAGGAGGAGGAGGAGGAGGAGGACAACGACAGTGACAATGAGGACAACAATGACTATGGACTCCCTGGTGCCCCCTGAGCTTGGTTGTTTTCTTGCAGATTTTTTAATACCTAACTGGGGGACATCATCAGTATTAGGAGGGAGTGGGGTTTGAGGAGGAGGAGGAGGAGGAGGAGGAGGAGGAGGAGGAGGAGGAGGAGGAGGAGGAGGAGGAAGAGGACCATGGGGTTCCTGGTGCTCTCTGAGCTTGGTGGTTTTCTTGCAGACATTTCATGACCCAACTAGGTAACCTCATCAGTGTTAGAAGGGAGTAGGGTTTGCAAAGAGGAGGAAGAAGAGAACAGTGGAGTCCTTGGTGCTCTTGAGCTTGGTAGATCTCCTGCAGACATTTCATGACCCAATTAGCGCAAAGATAACAACGATTATGGAGTTCTTGATGTTCTCCGAGCTTGGTGGTTTTCTTGCAAATGTTTCATTACCAAACCAGGTAGCATCTTTTTCTCTGCTTCCCTTCTCTTAGGCTGCCATTGGTTGCCGGGTGGCTCAGGTCTTGATGCAATATTGCATTCTAGCCAATCACTATTGGTTTCTGGTGGAGGCCATCTACCTGTACAAACTGCTGATTGGCGCCGTCTTTTCAGAGAAGAATTACTACACGCTGTACCTCTACCTTGGCTGGGGTGAGATGAAATGAGGGAAGAAGATGGCTTGTTCCAATGTTGGGGGCCAGGATTCAAATTATTTCAGTATTCCCCATTATGCTCAACGTATTTGAAGGACATCAAAGTAGAGAATCCCCCATTATGTTCAGGATACTGTTGGGGAGGCAGATGGAGATGAGATGTGATCATCCTACCAACCTTTGTCTTCAAGCACTGGAATGAGGTGTTTGCAGATAAGAGTTCGACTCTGTATGTAAATAGCGATGCTGCAACTGGTTGTAGGGACTGGCCATAGGTTCAGTGCCATCGTAACTTCAAACAGTCGCTAAACAAATGGTTATAAGTCAAAGACTACCTGTATCCTTCTCCATCCTTCCTTTATTTTATTTTATTAGTTTTTTTTCTCCTTCCTTCCTTGAGTCAGAATAACAGAAAGCATTTTATTGTTCCATTTGAAAATCTGCAGAACTGATTCTAATTGCAACATTTGCATTCCCTGAACAGTTTCCCCTCTTGAATTGGACCAATTTGATGGCTTACGGAACCTGAGATTTATTTCTTGGGTGCAATCTTTTCAGCACCTAAGAAAACCCAGTAAAAAAAAAAAAAAAAGGAGGCAGGAACCAACTTGTTGGAGAGAGACTGGCCAAGCTAGGGGGAGGAGTCAAGCAGGGAATTAGCCTGGAATCTTAACATAGGCACAAAAAGGCAAGGCCTGACCTTAAATGCCGTTGAATTTTATCTTGCCTAGCCCAGATGCAAACTGCTGGTCTGGGAAGGTTCCTGTGAAATAACCACAAGCTAACTTATTTATTTTATTTGATTTATTTGATTTGTCAATGGCTTACAAGATAATAGGTATAAGTATAAACATGAGTAAGAATACAGGAAATAGGTACGAATAAATGGGGACAATAGGACAGGGACGGGAGGCACGATGGTGCACTTATGCACGCCCCTTACAGACCTCTTAGGAACTCTTCACACATGGGTCTGGTTGTTCTTGTCTGACACAACTTGCTAGCTGATTCCCATGATCATTTTGCCTTTTTTTTTTTTTGAATAGGGACCCCTGTGGTCTTTGTGGTACCCTGGATGGCAGCCAAATACTTGAAGGAAAACACAGAGTGAGTCTGGAGATGCTGGATGGGAACCAATTTTAAGCACTTAAAAAAACTTTGGGGGGGCAGAAGCTCATGTAGATGGTAGGCCTAATGATAATAGACAATGTCACCCCTTTGCTGTCTTCTGGAAAAAAGTACTTTTCCTCCAGATCTGAACCGTTTGTAACAAAGAGTCTTGAAAACATGTCTTAAGGATTTCATAAGATTCCTATCATAGATGGGAGAGAGAAGATTTGGGGTTATTCTAAGGATAGTAGAATTGGGAATGCCATGCTCTACTGAGCAACTTTTTATTTTTAACAACAAACATAAACAAACACAAAAACACAAAACACCAAATAAAAGCTTCTTTCCACTGTACAGTGTGTCGGTTGGTACGTATCTTTTGTGCACAATATCAGCAGTCATTCCCTTTTAATTTTATGTTACATTTCATAATGTATAAAGCGACTGTCCACTTGATATCATACAGTATAATTATTATCAAATAATTATTAGACGATGATTACAAATTCACATCATCCTTTTCGAGCAAGCATCGTCCTTCTGAGCAACTTGAAGTGAGCACTGCAGAGCAAAGTTTGGGCCAAACAGATCTTAGTTCTGCATGTTGTAGGAGTTACAAGTTGGCATGGCATTACCACGATCCCAACGTCTTGAGACCTTAGAAAGGGCACAGAGAAGAATAACCAAGATGATTAGGGAACAGGAAGCTAAATCGTATGATGAATGGTTGAGGGAATTAGGTATTCTAACGAAGGTAGGTAGTCTAACGAGGAGAAGGACCAGGGAGACATTATAATACCAGTCCTTGAAGGGCTGTCACAGAAAAGAAGAGGTTGTCTATTCTCCAAAGCATCTGAGAGCAGAACAAGAAGCAAAGGGTGGAAGATCATTGAAGAGAGATCCAACCTAGAACTAAGGATAACTTTTCTGACGGCGAGAACAATTCATCAATGGAACAGCTTGCCTCCTGGAGTTGTGGGTGCTTGAGGTTTTCAAAAATAGACTGGACAATCATTTATGCAAGATGATATAAGACCGTGAGGTCGAGCCTATGACACGCCTGCCACAGGTGGCACACAGAGCCATTTGTGCCAGCACACAAGCTGCAGGCAAATTTACCTCACTGCGCATGCACTGCGCCCCAGAGCTGATTTTCGGCCAGTTTGAGGCCTTTTTCAGCCTCCCAAAAACTTGAGGAAGGCTTCTGCAGGCTTTGCAGGATGAAAACTGGCCCCGTTTCGTCACTTCCTGTTTTTCCAAACCCTCCCTCAAGCCTTTGGGAGGCCGAAAAAGGCCTCAAACCGGCCGGAAATCAGCTCTGGGGCGCAGTGCAGGTAAGGGGGCAGTGGGTGGGTGGGGATTGCACGCGCATGTGTAGCGGGCATGCATTGCCTTCTGGGCGCTGGCACACGAGCGTGAGTGTACAAGTGCGCACACAATTTTTGGTACGGGAGCCCAAAAAGGTTAGCCACCACTGGTATAAGATCTCCTGTCTTGAGGACTAGATGACCCCCAAGGTCCCTTCCAACCCTATAGCTCTATATTCTATGGATACATTTTTCTGTTCGACGAAAACTACAGGCACTGGATAAAGAACAAGCATTGTGAAATCTGGGTTGATGATTGAGGTCCACCAGGGCAAGGGAAAGAATCTGGACTTCCTGACATCCTCCAGGACTTGATGGTGATCAAAGAGGCTTTTCTGTCCATTCACAAGGCAAGCTGTTCAAGAAACTCCTATCGTGGCAATCGATTTCTTTGAAAAACACGATCTTCTAATGTCCCCTTGGACTTAATTTTGGAGTGCTAACTATAAAACAGCCCCAAAGCTCTTCAATCCTCATAGCCAGGAAGACCTGTCAACAGTCTGTTAGAACATTTATCTGTGGTATGGACGGTCGGAATATGGTCTTATTTATGTCTTATGGCTGCCTTATTTTATATACTGCAGGTGCTGGGGAGTTAACGAGAACATGGCTTACTGGTGGATTATCCGTATCCCTATTCTGCTGGCATCAATGGTAAGTGCTACTCCGGTTGGAATGGGAGGGAGATGACAGGATGTGGTGCAATCTTCTAGTTTGAAATATTAGTCTGGGGGCCTTTGAAGAACGTTGACATTAATCTTTGGGGGGGGAAATGCAAATCGTCATCATTTTCTTATGTAACGTTGAATTGATTTGCACCACAAAAACCATGATACTCTTGTTCTAATTGGTTCCAAATGGTAGCATGTAGCATTAAACACACACACACACACACACACACACACACACCAGTTCATTTAGTGACTGTTCAAAGTTACAACGGCACTGAAAAAAAAGTGACTTATGACTGGTTTTCACATTTATGCAGCATCCCTATGGATATTAATAATTTAACAATTGCAGTGATTCATTGAATAACTATGGCAAGAAAGGTCATTAAATGGGGCAAAATGCATTGAACAAATGTCTCACTTAGCAACAGAAATTTTGGGCTCAGTTAATGGTCGTAAATTGAGGTCATACCTGTATATATAAATATTTTATTGTAGAAAGACCCTTCTTTTTCCTGTTTCAATTGCTCTATTGAAGCTTGAATATCTAATCGATAAGATTTAATGCTACTTCCACCCCTGGAATAAGTTTTGAAAATTGCTTTCTCAAGAGGTCAGCACATAACAAGTATGAAAATATGAAAACATTCCTGATTTCAGCTTTTAAACTTTATTCTGTAATGAAAATATTTCTTTGGAAATCTCAGTCATCTTCCAATGCATGCTTCCTTTTTCTTCCCAGATTAATCTGTTGATTTTCATGCAAATCCTGAAAGTGATCTTGGCTAAGTTACGGGCTAGTCAAAAGGACTACACAGATTATAAATTGCGGTAAGTTGAGATCTCCAGGCCAGCAATGGTGGTTGATTGTGGCTTCCTAACAGAAGGTTGTAGCTAAACCTGCGTTACTGATTCTGACGTCTCTATGCTCTCTTCCAGGTTAGCCAAGGCCACCCTCACACTCATCCCTCTCTTTGGGATTCATGAAGTGGTCTTCATCTTCGCCACGGATGAGCAAACCACGGGAGTCTTGCGCTACATCAAAGTTTTCTTCACACTTTTCCTCAACTCCTTCCAGGTAACTTTCACCTCAGTGCCATTCCAATTCATCTTTCAGATGTTTACAATTGGATCCTAGACATCCTGCATTCACTTATATTCCGATATGGGGAATTTTACTTGTACCAACTTTGCAGGAGGAATCTTTCTGTGTTTCTTGATAGTCGAGCGGTCAAGGTTCATTCCATGTCCCACGTGTCCCAAGAGTAACCTCTTCAAAAGATACAACCGGTTGATCTTTTCATTTTGAAGAGCTGAAGCGTTCCACTTCCACGCTGTGGTTTTGTACCAAGGCATTCTGGGAGATACCACTGAATATGGCTAACTCGCCATTTTGTGTGTTTCGGCCTTCAAGACAAATTCAGCCTTCAAGTCAATTTTCCAACAATGGATGGAAATTAATCAAGGAGAGAAGCAACCTGGAATTAAGGAGAAGCTTCCAAACAGTGAAGACAATTAACCAGTGGAACAGCTTGCCTTTAGAAGTTGTGGGTGCTCCATCACTGGAGGTTTTTAAAGAGAGGCTGGGCAGTCACATGTCTGAAATAGTATAGGATCACCTACTTGAGCAGGAGGCTGGACTAGAAGACCTCCAAGGTCCCTTTCCAGCTCGATTCCAAGCAACTGCAATTTTCATTTTAGGAAGTTATTTGCCATTGCTTACTTCCTAGGGCCGAGAGGGACTGGTCAAAGACCACCACTGGCTTTGTGCCTGAGACAGGAGTAGAACTCAGAGTCACCTGGTTTCTACAGCCTGGCACCTTTAACCATCTGTTGTGGCCCACTGGTGGCTAGCGGAGCTGGCAGCAGAGTCGGATAGTGAGGAGGTTGGGCAGGAACCTGGGCCAGTCTTAGAGGCTGAGGAAGGCTCGGGCGAGGGCTCTGCATCAGAGGCAGAGATGGGGCCAGGGCAGGCTGGCAGTTATCAGCTGCCTTCAGAGTCGGGGAGCAGTGAGGTGGGGGAGCAGCTAGAGTCAGTTCCCAGCCTGCGCATGCACAGAGCTGCCAAAAGAAAAGAACAATTACGAACTAAGGTTCGACGTGAGAGTTAGGCCACAGGTGGACGGTGAATGGCCCCTCCCATAGGGATTAAAAGGGGAGCAAAAGGGGAGGGGGACTTTTGCAGGAAACAATTCCTTCGTTGCAGCAGTGTGAAGATCTGCCTGTGCATCTCAGACCCTGTGCCGAGTCCTTCCATATCAGCACTGCGTTTGGAAATATTTACTTGGCAGCTCTCCAAGCTAGATAAGGTCTGTGCTTACAATTAGACCCTTGAAAGGCTGTTTGCCAGGCCTTTGGCTGAATGTGAATGCAAGAAATTCACCTTCGTTTAATAAAAGGGGTTTTGCAGGGTCAAAGAGTCTGCTTAGTGCTTTTGGGGGAAACCAAGGTCAGAACAGCACCGTACCAAGCTGTCTCTGTGTAACTGATCATATAACGCTATAAATCTAGTACCTAGGTTTGCTTTCTCCAACTTGGTGCCCTTCTAATGCACTAGTCTTCCAGTCCCATATATCCCTGGTCCCCCACCAACACGACAGCTGTGCATGCTTGAGATCAAAACATACTGCACATGGAAACCTGAACTGGGGAAGAATGAGAAAAATATAAACAGAAGAGTCCATATGAACATGTCTGGCTCTCAAGTGCATGAAATAATTTTAGAATTAAATCTAAGAGGCAAATTGTGATGTTTTCAGTAAAGCTGTACGGATAGACTGAACGATCATAGTTGTAGAGTTGGAAGGGACTACAATTTCTACAAGTGACACCAAAATGCAATTTCCATAATGCAAGATTTGGGTTAAGTAACAGGATATCAGCTTATACCCCAATTCTGATATCTATCTTAGTCCAGATCTAGTGCATTGCCCAATCACCACAATTTTAAGTATCCTGACAGGTATGTCTAATAAGATAATGTGTTCTGTCTACTACAGGGATTCCTGGTTGCTGTTCTCTACTGCTTTGCCAATAAGGAAGTGAGTATCCCTCCCTTTCTTAACCCATCACTAATTCTGAACAGCTTCAGAGGGTCCCTTCAGGCTATCTCCAACTTTAGATTAAAAAGGCACTCCCAGAGATGGTCTACAACAGTGTTTCTTAACCATGGCAACTTTAAGACATACAGATTTCAACTCCCAATATTCCTTGGTTAATTTTGTTGGTCTAGATTGGGTGTCAGCAACCACAGCTCTGGAGCCACATGAGGCTCTTTTGGCCTTCTGCTGTGGCTCCCTGTTGGGTGATCCCACCACTGACTGGCCCCCCTCGTTGCCCTCCCCTCCCAGTCACTCCTCACCTGGTCTGAGAAGGTAAAATATAAAAAAACAGAAATGAGAGGGAGGGAAAGACCCATTTCCCACAGAAAACACCGGGAGCCACAAAACCTGGGTAGGCGTGGCAGGGGAGTGTGTCATGTGACTGAGTGGGAGTGACATTGAGTTGTCCACACCCACACAGGCTTTGAGGCTGCCGGTGTTTTCTTTTCTGTGGGAAATGGGTCCAAATGTCTCTTTGAGTGTTTAAGGTTGCAGATCCCTGGTCTAGACCAAGAGCAATTAAGAGCATCTTAATTGGCTATGTTTAAAAAAATAAAATAAAGGAATCTACAGTGTAGGATTTCAGCTTTACAGTTACCATAAGCTTACAAGAGGAAGCCTAGATATTAATAAAACTCTACATCTTTTCAGATCTAAGTTTTCAGAGAATATTAAGGTTCCGGTAGTGGGCTGGGATTGGAGAGGCCCAGGTTCAGGTGCCCACTCAAACAAGCAGGTGGCAATTTTGGGCCAGTCATTCTCGCAATCCATCCGGCCTCACAAAGTGGTTCCTGTGTAATAAGATGGAGACATTTCCATCACATATAAAACCCTATGAAGAAACATGAACTCTCAAACATTCTTCTTGTTGTTCCAGGTGAAATCTGAAATGAAGAAGAAATGGCAATTGTGGAGACTGGACCACCCAGCGGTCAGCTGCAGTTAGTGAAGGAGATGGTATGGAATTTGGCATATCATACAGCAAGAATGTGCAGAAGCTGTTGAGATAGGCCTTGGAACTGCTCCGAATGGATTGTTGCTGCTCTTTAAGGCAATTATGACCTACTCTGGAATGATGGTTTGCTATCTTCACTGTCTGGAGACCAAAATATGGGGAAAGATGCTTGACCCAATATCGGCAGGAGGAGGTTCTGAGGAACATATTGGGACCAACAGCAAAAGGAAATCTTGGAAGCTTTTCCAACAGCGTTGCATGCATATATCATGGACTTTAATGAGCTCAGGATTCAACTTTTATTGATCAGACTTGACTTTCATGACAAGCAGAGGCCTTAATGCTCTTCAGGCATGAAATGAGTTGAGTTCTGCTCTTATGCCTTTCATATAGCAAGATGTGGCGGTCCTAAGAGATGAAAGGACAGGTCTTCATTTTCACTTTTGAACATCCTGGACAAAAGGGGAGGAATCCAGAACATCTTTTCATCAACTGATGTAGGGCACCCAACTCAAGCAATGACCAACTTACTACTTATCTAGCTCTATTCTGGGACCTTCCCTAATATCTACACTGAGATTCAGTGCAGATATCACCTAACAGGGAGATGGTTTGAAAAACGTTAAGGACTTTTCTGTGATTCACAGGCTCAACATTTATCTCCGATTTTTCTTTTCTTTTTATATACGTAAGTGGAATCATGATTGCTGAAAAAAGGACATTTAGCCTCGGCTAAGCCGCAGAAAAGGATGCTTTATGAAGGAACGATGTACAGAAAGGTTCAGAGTTAAAAAAAAAACCCCACCCCATCTCTAATTTAAAAAGGATACTGGTATCGGACAACCACAGTGCCCAGTTGTCCAAAAGAGGATGAAATTGTAGTGTTTTAAGCCAGCAGAGCAAGAAAGAAGCATACTCACAGTTCCGTATTAAAAAAGGAAAACCTACATCATTTTTTTTATTTGTAATGCATGACTCCCCCCAAAAAAAAAAAAAAACCCCAAAAACCTCAATCTATGTTCTGGGAAAAGAATATGGCCAATATGAATGAAACTATTTTGGAATTTCAAAGAAGCATCCCCGCTGATATTGAATCCTGACAAATGTTAGGAAAATAGCACTTCTTGCGAGCTTAGCCCGGCCTGGCATGTTCCTTTGGATTTGAAAGATGTTGGTGCTTATAGACATTTGAACATGTATTAAAAAGAGTGAAAATATATATTTTTCCAGCAGAAGAGATGTTGTCAAGAGATCAGGTCTGTCAATGAAATATATTGTGTGAAATCCCTTCCTGGGCTTGGATGCAAATTTGCAGAACTGTCCATAACCAAGCAGCATCTTGAACCATTTCAGCCTTGTTGTGACTTATTCACAGAGGTGATGAATGTTGGATCTGCAAAAATAGAAATCCCTTCCCCACAACCCATATTTGACACAGAGACGCCCAGCAATTTAAAGCCTCTTCCAAACCTCTCTATGCAACACACTCTATGGCAGACTCTCCAAACTTGGTGAATAGAATAGCAGAGTTGGAAGGGACCTCGGAGGTCTTCTAGTCCAACCCCCTGCTTAGGCAGGAAACCCTATAGCATTTCAGACAAATGGTTATCCAATCCCTTCTTTAAAACTTCCAGTGCTGCAGCATTCATAACTTCTGGAGACAAGTTGTTCCACTGATTAATTGTTCTGTCAGGAAATGTCTCCTTAGTTCTGGGTTGCTTCTCTCCTTGATTAGTTTCCACCCATTGCTTCTTGTCCTGCCTTCAGGTGCTTTGGAGAAAAAGCTTGACTCCCTCTTCTTTGTGGCAGCCCCTGAGATATTAGGACACTGCTATTGTGCCTCCCCTGGTCCTTCTCTTCACTAGACTAGCCAAGCCCAGTTCCTGCAACCGTTCTTCGTATGTTTTAGCCTCCAGTCCCCTAATCATCTTTGTTGCTCTTCTCTGCATCCTTTCTAGAGTCTCAACATCTTTTTTACATCATGGCAACCAAAACTGAATGCAGAATTCCAAGTGTGGCCTTACCAAGGCATTATAAAGTGGTACTAACACTTCACGTGATCTTGATTCTATCCCTCTGTTTATGCAGCCTAGAACTGTGTTGGGTTTTTTTGGCAGCTGCTGCACACTGCTGGCTCATATTTAAATGGTTGTCTACCAGGACTCAAAGATCCCTCTCACAGTTACTACTATGGAATGAGGTGCCACATATACTGCACCTTGCAGTTGATTTCTCTTGCCTAAATGTAGAACCTTATTTTTTTCACCGTTGAATTTCATTTTGTAAGATAGCGCCCAATGCTCAAGTGACACCCAATGGTGTCCTGTCGATTGATTAGTTTACAACTCCTGTTCTTTCA
The DNA here is from genome assembly GCF_049901735.1 of Notechis scutatus. Lineage (NCBI taxonomy): Eukaryota > Metazoa > Chordata > Lepidosauria > Squamata > Elapidae > Notechis > Notechis scutatus. Next base: position 8,515,797 of record NC_142020.1, read on the forward strand.
GCTGGGTCATTCGTTCCGATAAATACCTTCCAATGCACTGTGATGATAGGCCAGCAGAGTTTCTGCATATGGCCCCTTCCAGATGTTCTCAAGGAGAGGACAAATTTCCCTTACAGAGCTGGAGGCCACGAGACAGGATGATTGTTTTCAATCGCACGTTTTGGTCTTTACAATACCATTGTTTTATTTGAAAAAAAAGCATCTACTTCAGTATATCAAAAATAGATTGCAATTTTTATTCTACGTCGCTATAAATAGCCAGAGGTCTGGTTTGCATAAGCAAAAAAGGCTCAGGTATAAAAATTTACCTGGGCTGTACCACGTCAGTCTGTATTTGAGCATTTTATGACTGAATCACCCTCTTTACAAAACAGTCCCTGCGCATTTAAGAGTAGCTGGCGTAACAGGAAAAACAAACAAACCATATCCTAGCTAGAAACTCTTGCCTCCCCCTTCCTCCAACCTGATGCCATCTACATCATGATTACCATCTACATTGGCTCCGAGGTCGTTTTGAAACCTCCAGAAGACACCAGGTGGGCAAGGAAGAGGAAGCATGTAAAATCATGTCATCCTTTGAGTTCCTTCTCCAGTTGGAAGTAGTACAGCCATGCCCGAGGTTTAAATTGGTTTCTGTTTCATAAAGGTCTACCTCGCCTTGCCAGATAGATTTTTTTTTAAAAAATCACACTCTTTAATATAAAAGACAAAAGTTGTACAGTATATGATCTGAAGAGAAACCGGACTATAACGATTAAAGATCGAAGTACATTCTTTAAAATATTGTTCTGTTTCTGAGGAGTAGGTTTTATGATGTGCCCTGGAAAATAATACATAATACATTATACACCCAACTCCCTTTAACTATGAGTTAGCAGCCGTAAACCCTGGAGTGGTCCCTCAAGCTTTAGAAATACTCACGCAAATACTCACGCAACCACAGGTTCCCCCTCCCCACGAGGCCCATTCCCAATCCTGGCCACGCTCACCCAGCCCTCCGAGATCAAACACAACCCTGATGCAGCCCTCAAGGAAATCAACTCTGACATTTCTGCCTTACATACACTAGGTTTATGCTATTCTTTCTGACCAGGTTGTTATCTCTGGCTCTTCAGAACTAATCCCAGAGTCCTTTGTTCTGCCTGAAGATTTTACAACTCCAGCTTTGCTAACGGGAGCCACCTCATATTGTCAAGTGTGAGACTATCATCTCAATTTGTGTGTTAAAAGGACCCCAAAAGGCAATTTTGTGCCTGCGGAAAAAAAAAAAAGAGAGCATTTCCACATTTTTTTCTTTAAAAAAAAAATATCACATTTGATTGGAGGAGAAACGAAAGGATAAAACTGAGGGAGGGGAGAATTGCAAACTCTTCCGGCCTCTAGGTCAAAAGAGGATGAAGTCCTTACGTTGAAAGTTTTATTGCCATGACGTTTCCTGTTGTGGACCCAGAGACGAAGGAAGAAGAACCTTAGATATTGACACCTACAAGGCTTGCAAGCACATCTTCCACAACAAGGCACGTGTGAACTTGCTTGCTTGGCACTTCCAAGCTTGAGACAGCTTCTGTTTCTCACTGTTCTTCTGGCTTTGCAGAATCGGACCCGCATTCCTCCTTCAGCACAGCAGGCGTGCCATCCAGAGGATCTGCCCTCCTTCACCACCGATGGCAGCCGCGTATTCCGAGACCCTCGCTGGAGGTGGCCCATGCAGCCGATCCGTCACTTGCACTCTCTTCACTCTTGCAGGCAAACACAGCTTCAGGGTGGAAGGGTCACCCAACGTCAGCATGTCTGCAACACAAGGCATAGGCTTCAGCCAATTTTAGGGACAGGAGCAGTGGTGGTATTTGTTATGATATGTACAGAATAACGCTTGAGTAACAAGGATATGCCCATGGAAACTTTTATGAGAGTAGTTATGAATAATTATTCAGCCACACACAGATACACTGAATTGAGTTAAAGTTTACTTTAAGAAATAGCACAGTCCAAAAAAGGGTCCAGGTCATATACGTTTACAGTCCAAAGAATATCCAATTACAAAGTATTCTTACCGGTTGCCTTCGTCATTTCCAGTAAACAAAAATATCTAAGTATAAGCACAGCATAAATACAACAGAGAATCTTAGATAGCAACAGAATGTCAGATAGATAGAATGTCAGAGAGACAAATTGTCAGAGAAAACAAGCTATGACCTCTAGCTCCCTCTTATGGTAACTTGCAATATAATCAACCAATCGGAATATAGTATAAATCAATACAGTGATTTTGTCTGTACAAACCTACATTGTTGGTTTATATATTGCCAACCCAACTAATTGGTGGACAGATTCCTAACAGTATTCTACCGGTTCATCCCGGTTCAACTGAACCGGTAGTAAAAAATGCTACCATTCAACCAATCCTGTATTACTTTTCTTTTTCCTCCCGATGATCAGCTGTGCCAGGATCCCCCTCCCCGTTTTACTGCTTCACCCGGAGGCTTCCCTGAGGCCCAGGAGGCAAAAAAAAACCGGAGCATGTGTGTGTGTGTGCTGCAAAAAAAGCCACTCCCACCCAGTCACTTGGCCAAGGCCACCTAGCCACGCCCACCTAGCCACACCCACAGAACCGGTAGTAAAAATATTTGCATCCCACCCCCGGACAGGAGCAAACAAGCCCTGCTATTTGGGGCAGACACCTTGACAAGGCTGAGCAGCCTTTGGAGCTGGGCACACCTCACATCACATGGAGGCTGAAGTTTCCCAAGGCATAAACGGGGATTCATGCATCGGGAGGGCTGAACCACAAATAAGCCGCAGATGGCTTGGTGTGATGCAGAAACCCAACGTACAGAAAGTTAATCTAAGAACTAGACAACTCATGACTTTTTTTGTCTCAGAGACATTGCCTTACCTAAACAGAAGGAAAGGACCCCCTGAGGGTTTTATTCCATTTGAAAACTGTGACACAATTATGACCCTTTTTTTTTCAGAGTTACGACCTCTGTAGCATCCTCATGGTCAAAATTCAGGTGCTCGGTTCATATTTATGACCGTGGCTGTGTCCCTAGGTCTTGTAATCCTCCTTTTATGACCTTCTGACAAGTCAATGGGGAAGACAGAGTCACTTAACCACCGGGTAATGCTAACTTATCAACTGCAGTGATTCACTTGGGGGCAAAGCTCACAAATGCGTCACATGACAACAGAAACTTTGGACTCAATTGTGGTTGTAAGTCAAGGACTACCTGTAGCAACTGGGAAGTGGTCCAGCTTCTTGCTTCCCAGTATGGTCGACCAACTGTCCCCAAGGCATTCTCTTGGCCTTCAAGAGCACAATGTTTTTACATGCCAACATCACCTCTCAGTCTTGGGGGCTATTTGCTCCTCACTTACCTTCCTCTACTGCTAGGGCTGTTTGCGGACAGCCTTGCCCTTCTCTGGACGATGTAGCCTCTCGAGATTACGGTTGACAGAACAGAGAGTTTCCCCTAGAGAGAGAGAGAACAGCACAGTTGTCACAAGGGTTGGGAAAACCTCCACTATGACAGGCAAGCAAGCTAGCTCAGGGAAGTTGTCCTTTATTCCATTATTGTCAGGTGCAAAGGATCAGCACTGTATGTTAAGTGGGGATTTGGAAAGATTTATTGCTCAAGCCTATATATAAGAATCTAGTTGTGATGACCCGAGGCGTGGCACAAAAATAACAAAGTCAAAAAAATAGATGATTTCCCTTTAATAACTCCAACTTGGCCCCCAATGTCCAATTATCCTCGGCTGGAGATCAAACTCTTCTACAAAGGGAAGAAATGCAGTCCGAAACCAAAGTACAGATAAAATAGAAATAAAAAAAACCAACACAAACCACGCTGAAGTAATTAACACAACAGGCCAGGATAATAAATTGCAGACATCCAAAAGATAAGACGCACACACAGTTGGGAGGACACCAAAACCCAGATAATTCTCGACAAAGATAATGCATGCTTTGCTTCCAGCAACTGCTGTATGCAAATGCCCTTCTTATATTCTGTTCTCCCAGCTGCAACCAATGAAAGGGATCAGGGCCCTTTTCTCTCTCATAAGCCATGTTGCTCCTTTATCCATTCCTCCCTGCATGCCGTAAGATGAAGAGGGGGTGGCCCTGGGTCTTCCTCTGATTGCCCAGCTGGACTGTACCCTTCCTGTGTCTTCCACAGCCACTGGAGTCACACTCCTACTCACTGTCAGCTATTTAATCTCCCCCTCAGAATCCGACTCCAACAAGGGCATGACACTAGTCAACTAAAGTTCAAATCTGAACCAGTGCCAGATAAGGATCAACAGAATTCAAGCAGGACTGAGCTTGAATTGTTTGTGGCAATGTAAGGATTCTAAGCTGATGACATATTTAGCTCTGCCCCCCCTAGCTCTGCCTGCTCTTTTCCTACATCTATTCCCCTTTGATAGCAAGCATTGGGTGTGTCATGCTGCTGCGGTCATGTTGATCAGATCAAGAAGAAGACAAGTGCTCAACAGTCTGTATTAACCTTACCCATTTCCCCCACACATTCCTCCAGAAGAACGGACAGCTCAGGCAGGCTAAGGGCCTTCAAGGTAGGCGACCATCCTTCGGGGCCTAAGATCAAGAAAGAAATCAGCAGCATTCATTCAAGACAGCGTCGTTCTAAAGATGAGGTGGACATGAAAGGAGCCCCTTTCCCAATTTCAGTCAAAGCAGAGCCATGGTTTTTATTTTTAAGAGGGAAACAAAAACAATTCAGCTGGTTTGCCCTAGGAAAACATTAGGACAGCACTAGCACTTAAGTCTTATATACCGCTTCACAGTGCTTTGCAGCTCTCTCTAAGCAGTTTACAAAGTCAGCCTATTGCACTCCAACCACCTGGGTCCTCGTTTTACCCACCCCGGAAGGATGGAAGGCTGACTCAGTGAGACCTGAATTATAGTTGACACTCAGCAGAATTAGCCTGCAATACTGTGCCACCACGTCACCAAGGATGAATAGGAAAAAAGGACAGCTGGTTCCATGATTTTTTTTTTTAAAATTTCTAGTAGTTTTAAATTTCGGGCACTTATATCTTGGAGGACCCTTTGTGGAATATGAAGGTTAACATGCTTGTGAAGAAGACACAGAAGAGGCTGTACTTCCTGAGAATGCTCAAGAAGATCAATCTATTTCAACATCTACTTCTGTCCTACTACTGCAGCACCATTGAGAACGTCCTGACATACGGCATCCTTGCATGGGATGGGAGCAGCTCTGGAGCAGACAAAAAAGCTCTACAGAGAATCATTAAAACTGCCCAGAATATCATCAGGCTCCAGCTACCAGCCCTGGACCACATCTTCGCATCTCGCTGTTTAAGGAAGTCGCACAGCATTCTCAGAGACTCTTCCCATCCTGCTCACAATCTTTGTGAACTGTTGCTTCTGGCAGAAGATATGGAACCATTAAAACTCGGACCACACGTTTTCTGAACAGTTTTTAATCCCAGAGCTATAATTGCACTTAACAACGAACTTAAGGACCACCATCAGTGAGCTATTGGACAGTATTACTTGGTCTGTTGTGTGGATGCTTGCGTGTTTTAGGGGGCAGGGAATTTGGTAGGTGGGGCATGTGTTTGGGGATTGTTATGTGTGTATGCGTGTTGAGTCTGGTCTCTGGGTGTTATGTGAATTACGTTGTACGTGTAGACTATGTATATTCGTACAATGACAATAAAGAATTCAAATTTCCAAATTTCAAAGGATGTGAAAGAATGTAGGCAGGAAGTGCGTTCTCAAGAGGGAAGTGATTGATTCTGCAGGAGTAAGAGGCAACTTAGCCCAGATACTATGTGTGAGAGAAAGAGGGTGAAGACAGCCTCTTGGTCATGAACTGCACATCCCACTTACTGGCTCCTAGCTGTGCTCTGATCTCCAATTCCTGGCTGCCTGCCTGCTCCTGGTTGATCCGGGAAGCCAGCTCTACCTGACAGGCCCTTAAAGAGAAACCAGAAGGACATAAAGAGGTTTCTATGAAAGAAAAAAATATCACACACAGAGGCAGAGAAGCAGAAGAAACAGGATTATTCACGGAAGGATTACATGTAGTCCTGGAGTTACAACCATTCATTTAGCAGCTGTTTGATATTACAAGGGCGCTGGAAAAAGTGACTTAGGATTGGTCCTCACGTTTATGACCATCACAGTCATGTGATCAAAATTGGCAACCAACATGTATTTACAAAAATGGCAGAATCCTGGGATTATGTGAACATCGTTCATGGCTTCCCGGCCAGCTTCCGACAAGTAAAGTCAATGGGGGGGAAGATGGATGTGCTTAATAACGGCATGATTCACTTAACAACTGTAGCGATTGGCTTAATAGCCATGGCAAACCAAGGTTGCAAAATCAGGCGCAATTCACTTAACAATTGTCTGGCTTGGCCATGAAAATTCTGGTCCCGATTGCGGTCATAAGTTGAGGAGTATTCTGCCTTCCTATCCCATAGTCCAGGGGTCAGCAAGCTGCGGCTCTGGAGCCACATGTGGCTCTTTCGGCTCTCTGCTGCGGCTCCCTGTCGGCTGATCCCACCCCTGGCTGGTCCCTCCCTGCCCCTCCCCATCACTCCTTGCCTGTCCTGAGAGGGTAAAGGTGACGGCCAGGGATGGAGACTTGCTCCCTGTACCAGACCAGGAGGTGACTGGGTGGGAGGGAGTGACCTCGAGTCGGCCACGCCCACCCAGTCACACCGGTTGTTAAAGTATTGGCTCCTGGTGTTTTCTTTTCTGTGGGAAAATGGGTCCAAATGGCTCTCTGAGTGTTTAAGGTTGCAGACTCCTGCCACAGTCCGTGTTTTCTATACAGCAGGAGTCTCCAAACTTGGCAACTTTTAAGACTTGTGGACTCCCAACTGCCGGAATACCTCTGAGGGATTCTGGGAGTTGAAGTCTACAAGTCTTAAAAAGTTGCCAAGTTTGAAGGCCGCCCCCCTGCTATACAGCATTGCTTGCTTCTCGGGCAACGTCCCAAGTGGGACCACTCTTTAAGAAAAGCCACCAGAGCATTCTGCTTTTCTCATTCTTGCCATGAGACTGTGGGCACCGGTGCTTGGAAGATAAAGGAAGGGATCTCAAGCGGAGTGAATGGCGTCCCCTTGAAGGCTCACTCACCGTATCTGCTCCAGGAGGATCCCAGCACTTCTGGTGATGCCCTGGACTTCTTGGAGTTGAGCCTGGGCATTGCTCCAGGCCACGTCCTGCTCCATGAGGCAGCTCTCGACCACCGCTCGCAGCTCCTGCTCTTGGCTCACCTGACCTTTCAGCCCTTTGACTTCCTCACATCTCTGCAAGGAAAGAGAGCAAAAAAGAGACCAGAGTCCAGTGTTTTGATTCCAACCAGAGCAGGTCCCTTCCAACTCTTGATGATGTTCTATGTCAATCAAAATCTGATGAAGCTGTAACTCTTAACACTAGAATAGAATAGAATAGAATAGAATAGAGTAGAGTAGAGTAGAGTAGAGTAGAGTAGAGTAGAGTAGAGTAGAGTAGAGTAGAGTAGAGTAGAATAGAATAGAACAGAATAGAATAGAATAGAATACTTTATTGGCCAAGTGTGATTGGACACACAAGGAATTTGTCTTGGTGTAAATACTCTCAGTATACATAAAGAAAAGGTACATTCGTTAAGAATCAAGAATCATAACGTACAACACTTAATGATAGTCATAGGGTACACTAAATCCACTCCCATCTGGATTTCCTTTTTTCTCTAGAGAAAAAGAACTAAAGGACCAGTATTCCAACCTCACTCTCTCCGTACTTCAGTGACTTAAACCAAGGAGGCACCCAACCAACATGTATGAATCACAACTGGGGTGCAACAGAGCATCAACTTCTTCCGAATGCTCTAGAAGAGTTGGGTGCTTCACCTTGTGAAGCTGGATGGCCAGTTCTTGCATTTCGGCTTCCAGACGGTCGGCATAGGCTAGCTCCAGGGCATCGCTCAGCGGTCGGGCACTGCTGTGCCATCGGGCAATGGCGGACGTCATCTTTCTCTTTGGTCCAAAGAGCCTACGGGGGAAAGGAAGCAGGAATCAGAAGGAAAGCTTCCACCAGAGATGTTTGCAGGTGCAACAAAGCAGCCTCTTGTTGGGTGGACCTATCTGTTCTCCCACAATAGCCATAGCACTTGAGACTTATATACCACTTTATAGTGCTTTACAGCCCTCTAAGCGGTTTACAGCTCCTCATTTTATCAATCCTCAGAAGGATGGAAGGCTGAGTCAACCATGAACCTGGTGAGATTCGAACTGATACAGATACAGATAATCAGAGTTGGAAGGGACCTTGTAGGTTATCTAGTCCAACCCCCCGCCTAAGCAGGAGACCCTACACCATTTCTGACAAATAGCAGTTGTATCACTTCTCGAAAGCCTCAAGTGATGACACTCCCACAACTTCCGAGGGCAACCGCTGCTCCATCAGTTGATTGTTCTCACTGTCAGAAAATTTATCTTTATTTCCAGGTTGAATCTCTCCTTGTTCAGTTTCCATCCATTATTCCTTCTCTGGCCTTCGGGTGCTTTGGAAAACAGGTTGATCCCCTCCTCTCTGTGGCAGCCCCTCAAATATTGGAAGACTGCTCTCCTGTCTCCCCTGGTCCTTCTCTTCACTAGTCTAGCCATGCCCAGTTCCTGAAACCGTTCATCGTATGTTTTAGTCTCCAGTCTCCTAATCATCCTGGTTGCTCTTCTCTGCAACCAGGTCTTCTCCGGTGACCAAAACTGGATGCAGTACTCTAGGTGTGGTTTTACTAAGCATTTATAGCAGGCAGCCAGCAGAATAGCCTGCAGTACTGCACTCTAACCACTGCGCCACCATGACCCACTTGGCACCAAAGTGTGTCCAGAAGGTTGTGGCATATAGTGACATCAAATACGCTACCCTTATTTATTTATTGTTTAATGAATGCAACCAGATTCACTATTGATAAGGAACATGCAGGGCCAAAACAGAAGATGTGAAGCACTGAGGGACAGGCTATCTGGCAGGAAAGCTGCGTGGTTCTGGGTCCAATCCTCAACATAGAAATCCACTTACGTGATGCCAATCTCTTTTAGGTCGCTCTCCGTTAAGGTCAGGAAGATGCGGAGGTCAATATCTTGCTCCTCAAAGATTTGCAAGTACTTCAGGCAGCCAATCTGGTCTAGGAAGGTGGCCAGATCCTACAGCCCAGGAGAAGCAAGCAGAAGAGATTGTCAGGAACTGCAAGCTTAGAGGATGAGATCAAACAGACCACACAACAAATAGAACAAGGGGAAAAGAAGGAGGAGATTATAAAGTTGGGTGAAATAAAGTTGGGAGAATATATATATTAGGAGGTAGAAAAATGGAATTGAATAAATTGAAAGATATTTTTTTTTTGAAAAAAAAAGACAGAGGATTTGGCAGACCTATGAGTGGACTGGCAGCAAAAAATAGTGGGGATGGAAAAAATGGTTGGGTTGAATATGAAAGATGTAGATAAGGACGCAAGGGAGGAGTATGGCAGGCAAGTCAAAAAGAGAAGAAGTGAAACTTCCAAGAGAATGAGAGATGATGGATAGGAAGGTTTTTTCCTAAAAAAAAAAAAAAGACTGGCTGTACTAAAAATTAGAAATAGGGGGAAATATTGTCATACATATTTTTACATAACACATTCAAAGTGAATATTACAGATTAAGATCAGAGTTTGGAAAAGGACGTTATGAGGTATGCTAAAAAATAATGTTATTATTATTAGAAGGACGTAGCAAATATTGAGCGATTGAAAAATGAAGGATTGTGTGCTGATACAGCACATTACACGTCAGTCTGATTAATATAGTAATTCTCATTGTATTAATATTACTTTTGTATCAAAATGAATAACACCAGATCAGACACCACACTGCCCATAAAATGATATTGATGTATGTTTAAAAATAAAATAAAAACTTTACGAAAAAGAAAGATTGTCAGGATGTTGGGTTAAAACTCAAGGGAAAAGGACTTGTGCTGCTCCAGCTCCATTGACAAAAACCTCACCGTTCCTCCTACCAGCTTCTGCACGAAGTCAACACCACCACCTTAAGTGGAACCACCCTCCAGCTGAGGAAGTCAGGATATTGTGGAAGTAACTCCAAGCTCCTACTCTAATAGGCAATATTCTCTGAGCAAGCTTTAGGTCCTACTCTTGTTCAGGGTATTCCAGTCTACAAGGATACAGTGAGAAGAAAGGAGACAGCTGCTTATACAGTGAGAAGAACGGAGACAGCTGCTTTCAGGAAACCGCAGGCTGGCTAGCAAAAAACTGGATTTGGCAGCCACATCTGCACACCTGGATCACAGGAGCAGCAACCACACAGAGCAGCACCACAGCTGAGCCAGCAACCACCAGACAGAGCTGACTCGGCAACCCTACCGCAGAGGCCGGCAGTTAAGTCCACTTGACTGCCAGGGATGAAGTTCACCTTGATGTCTCTAGTTGGGCCAAGATTTCTTGAGGACTGAACTCCAATTCCCATATGTAGGAGAATTTGGGTTCCACACCTTAAAGACGCCGTTGAACCTGTTCTAGGTATTTTGTGATGGGAAGTTGGAAAGTCCCCCCCAAATTCCCAGTCGAGATGTTGGGGATCTGGCACAACCAAAGACGCCAAGGTTGGGAATGATCTTGATGGATAATTTTTGGGAAGGTAAGATCTTACAGACTAACTCCCAGCAGAATCCTCAGTTCAGTGATAGTTGGGGAATTCGGGCGAATCCACACCTTAAAGCGCAAGGTTGAAACACTGTTCTAGGTATGACTTGGGATAATTATTTGGGAGTTCTCAAGATCTTAAGACTCAACCCCAGTCGATGATAGTTGGGAATTCTGGGAGCTAGTCACACCTTAAAGACGCCAAGGTTGAGAAACACTGTTCTAGGTATGATCTTGAATGGATAATTATTTGGGAAAGTTCTCAAGATTCTCTTACAAGACTCAACTCCCAGAATTCCTCAGTCAGTATGATAGTTGGGGAATTCTGGGAGCTGAAATCCACACCTTAAAGACGCCAAGGTTGAGAAACACTGTTCTAGGTATGATCTTGAATGGATAATTATTTGGGAAAGTTCTCAAGATTCTCTTAAAGACTCAACTCCCAGAATTCCTCAGTCAGTATGATAGTTGGGGAATTCTGGGAGCTGAATCCACACCTTAAAGACGCCAAGGTTGAGAAACACTGTTCTAGGTATGATCTTGAATGGATAATTATTTGGGAAAGTTCTCAAGATTCTCTTACAAGACTCAACTCCCAGAATTCCTCAGTCAGTATGATAGTTGGGGAATTCTGGGAGCTGAAGTCCACACCTTAAAGACGCCAAGGTTGAGAAACACTGTTCCTTGACATGGAGAATTGCTCTGGCAGGTTCTCCAATTATTTGGGAAAGTTCTCAAGATTTCTACAAGACTCAACCCCAAATCCTCATCATGATAGTTGGAGAACAAACCACCCTTAAAAAATCCAAAATGTTTCTTCTTTCCTGTATTTGCTAAGACTTACCTGTGGTCCAGCACAGGAGGAGGTCTCATCATTAGAGGGGCTGTGCTGTTGAGCGGAGGCCTTGGTTTTCCAAGGCCAGTGAGTGTCACTGTTGCCATAGCGATTCTTGACCTTCATGGAACCCTTGGCGTGTTTCCGGCTGGAGGATTTGGCTGCCGAGTCAGAATCCTGCACACATTGAGAAAGGAAAACAGGGGATAAATCCAGCGAAAGCAGACTTCTTCAAAAGCCAGGTGAGATTAAGATGACAGGACTTCCTCCAGGACCAAAGGTCAATGGTTAACAACTTCAGAAGCTCCACACATTGTCACTTTTTATGTTATTATCACAAGTAGAAAAAGAATTAGATTTCTTTTCAAGGAGCAATTCCAGTCTCAGTGTACTTTAAAGCTTTCTAGGGCCAGAGGTGACATGATAGCAGTGTTCCAATATTTGAGGGGCTGTCACAAAGAAGAGAGGGGTCAGCCTATTCTCTAAAGCAGGGGTCTCCAACCTTGGCAACTTTAAGACTTGTGGACTTCAACTCCCAGAATTCCCTGGCCAGCTTTGCTCTAAAGCACCTGAGGATCAGATAAGAAGTAACAGATGGAAACCAATGAAAGAGAAGACCAACCTAGAACTGAGGAGAAATTCCCAGAACAATTAATCAGTGGAAATAATTCAGAAGCTGTGGGTGCTCCAACACTGGAGGCTTTTAAGAAGAGACTGGACAGCCATTTATTTGGAATGGTCTAGGGCAGGGGTGTCCAACCTTGGCAACTTTAAGACTTGTGGACTTCAACTCCCAGAATTCCTCAGCCAGCAAAGCTGGCTGAGGAATTCTGGGAGTTGAAGTCCACAAGTCTTAAAGTTGCCAAGGTTGGACACCCCTGGTCTAGGGTCTCCGGCTTGAAAAATACAATACTGAGGGTGGGGCTGGACGAAGATAACCAAGTTTTGTTCCAAGTGTTAGCAATAGCACTTAGACTTATGTACGGCTTCACAGTGCCTTACATCCCTCTCTATAGTAAGTGGTTTACAGAGTCAGCCTCTTGGCCCCCAACAATCTGGCTCCTCATTTTACCAACCTTGGAAGGGTGGAAAGGCTGAGTCAACCCTGAGCCAGTCAGGATCGAACTCCTGGCAATGGGCAGTGAGTTAGCCTGCAGTACTGCATTCTAACCACTGCACCACCACGGCTCTTCTCTTCCGCACCAAGAAGATGTATTTGTTTTCTACTTAAGACACCTTTAGGTCAAGTTGAATTCCCAGTGACTACATGGAGACCCCTGCCGTTTCCTTGGCAACTAAGATAAAAATGGCCGCCTCAATCTAGTGCTGTTTTCTTCTGGGAGGGGGGGGGTTCCCTTCACCCGAGGCCCAATTCTGCTTAGCTCCCAAGACCACATAAGACCGCTCAGGTGTTGCAAGTTCTCTACCTCATTGCTCTCTAAGGAGCCCTCGCTGCTGAGTCCCACATTTCTGGCCAGGCCTTCACTGCTGCTGCTGGTTCGGATGACGCCCACGTCATTTGTGAAGAAGGAGTTCTCTTCTGAAATGGTGAGAAGGGATACAAGAGGCAGTTTCAGACCCAATGGAGCGGCCACCATTATATATTCAGATGCTGACTGACAAAACAAGGGGAAATCTCTCAATTTTAGGTCAGTGTTGTATCTTTCACTGTGAACTACACCCAGTATTCCGAAAAATCGCGGATGTTGGCATCCTGGTGCCTTTTGATGTATTCCCCAGGTGTAAATTGTGCTGAGTTTGGCCTGCAAACCTCTCTTCCCTTTTTCAAAGTGCTTTGTATTAATTTCAAAATACATTAACAGGTTACAGCTTTTACTAGAGATACAAGCTGATAATTTTCCAACTTCTCCAGCTTTTCGACAGGCGATATATTACAAAAAATGTGAACAAGAGAAGCAAAAGAAATGTCAAAAATTAGATTATCTAAGCTGTCAGGTCAAAGTCAGCCCTAAGATCAAAAAGAAAACTGAACTAGTTTGGTCTCGTGTTTAAGGTGCTGGCCTAGAAACCAGGAGACACTGAGTTCTAGCCCCATCTTAGGCATGAAAGCCAGCTGGGTGACTTTGGGCCAATTACCAGGTGATAGTGAGTTCTAGACCTGCCTTAGGCATGAAAACCGGCTGGGTGACTTTGGGCCAGTCCCTCTCTCTCAGACCAATTAACCTCACAATGCTGTTGTTGTGGGGAAAAGAGGAAGAGCAAGGTACATTATGTATGTTCATCATTTTGAGTGAGTGAGAGAGAGAGAGAGAGAGGGAGAGAGAGGAGGAGGAGGAGAGATAGATGGATGGATGGATGGATGGATGCATGGATGGATAGATGGATGCATGCATGCATGCATGCATGTTGTAAATTGAACAGATCCCAATTCCAGGAGCAGAGAAATGATTATTTTCCTTCAGCTCAGAGAACACAAAAATCTTATAACCCTATTCTAACATCTGCCGGTAGCAGCATACCCAAGCCCCTTAGTTTGGCAGAGAGCAGAAAGCGAAGAAGCCTAATTCATCTTTAGATTATTTATTCCGGAGCAAAATAAATGTCACTGTAACAAAACAGCCTGTATTTTTTAAAAAGAAGCCCTGTCTCCCTGGATCAGTCCATCCAGGCCAAAGGAAAGGTCAGGTACCTCGGCTGCTGCTGCTTTCCACGTCACGGTCGTTGATGGGAGAGATGACATCTCGGTATCGAAGGCCACCTCCCTCCAAGCCGCTTCCATCGTCTTTAAAGGTGACATAACCTTCTGGCGGGATCTGCTCTGTGTGTAAAAGGAAGGGGCGGTAAAAGGAAAGGGAGGTGAACAAAGGAATGGGAAGTCTTTTTTTCCCAATAATATATATATATTTTTAATACAATCATTCCATCTTCAGTTGAACAGTGTGTGGTCTGGATATAAAACATCTTTGTTAAACAATAATCAAAGTTACAACATCCTTCATTGCATATTAATTCCACAATATTTAACATCAGAATATCCACCCATTGATTATGCAATATGAACGTGGTGATATTCAACACCCTAGTCATCATATTAATGTCAGCTTTGAAAGTCATATGGAGATCAGATGCTCCCACAATTTTGAGCCTGGGAAAGTGGGAGGGGGGAATTTCTTGGAGTGTACGTAGTTAAGACATAACAACGTTCTTTTCCTAATTCAAGGTCATATTATTTTGTGCATAAGCGAGGGGAATTCTTAAGCTGGGGCGGATGGTGATTGGGGCATGTGATGCAATGATGGGTGCAGGGGATGGATTTTGTAGTTTTTACTTATTGCAAGGAAGCCCGGAACTTTCAAATTCGGGATTCCCCAGTTGTGCCAGTTACTATCCAAAATAAACTTTTGAGAAGATGTCTGTCTCGGAGTTATTTGTTGGAGTGGAGATTTGCGGGAACGCTGACAATTCACTTGTCTCTTTTAACAGATCTTCTTCTTTTAACATATAATCTTTATTTTGTTTCCCCATTTCTAACATCTATTTTTATTATTTAATAACCATTGATAGAATTAAATCCCATACCATTGTAATATTCGGTTTGCTCTTTCTCCTTAATTGCCAATGTTGATCTATTCATTTCCACACATTCTAGTATTTTCCTAATCACATTCTCCTCTGTAGGTATCTCTTCACTCTTCCAATTTTGTGCAAATGCAATTCTAGCAGCAGTTAACATATGAATAACTAAGTATGTATTTTCCTTACTATATTTTTTGGGGAAGTCTTGAAAGTTTAGCCAACCTCGGAAGGGTAAAAGGCTGAGTCAACCTTGAGCCAATCAGGATCAAACTCCTAGCAGTGAGCAGAAACAGCCTGCAATACTGCATTCTAACCACTGCGCCACCATGGCTGTAAAGGATTGTATTGGTGGCAGCCATCTAGGCCAGGGGTGTCCAACCTTGGCAACTTTAAGACTTGTGGACTTCAACTCTCAGTTTCTAAACAGACACGCAAAACTACCTATGTTCTCTTCGCAAAGAACTTCCTTACGAGGTCAATTGAGTAGCTTTAGATCAGGGGTGTCCAACCTTGACAACTTTAAGACTTGTGGACTTCAACTCCCAGAATTCCTCAGCCAGCTTTGCTGGCTGAGGAATTCTGGGAGTTGAAGTCCACAAGTCTTAAAGTTGCCAAGGTTGGACACCCCTGATCTAGGCAGCTTCTAAAGCAGAGGAGGTAAAACCCGAACTCACCATGATGCAACCGAGTATTCCCACCAGTTCTGACAGCTGTGATCTTGGCCAGAGCATAAGGCCCTTCGTGAATACTGGGTCCCCTGGATTTACGGGCAGGCCTTTGTCTCTGGGGAACACAGTAAGACTCATCGGAGGAGCTCAGATCTTCGTACTTTCCTTGAAGGTCCAAAAGGGCAAGCAGTCGTTGTTGTTGTTTTTAAAAAAATATTATTTATTATTTTATCATAAAAGTGAAAATACAAAACAGTAAAACAAAAGAAAACGAAACAAAATAAAAGCACGCATTCAATCCTAACAACAACAAAAAAAGGGGGGGGGGGGGATTGTGCGCAAGAAAAAGAGGTAAAAGTGATCAATATGTAGGATCCACCCTGGCTGGATGCTGAACAAAAAGCAGTAAATTCTCCTCCCCTTTTGAAAATATAGAGAGGCTGGAAACTGTTTGTGGACTTTCTATGCACTAAATATAACAGATTCACTCTCCCTCCCTCCCTCTCTCTCTCCATAGATAGGTAGGTAGGTAGGTAGGTAGACAGATAGAAGAAATAGCAGTCAGCAGGTTGAACTTGACATTACACTAATCTTCAAATCCCTGTTAACCACCTGTTGTTATACTTGGTGCGCAGAAAGCCCACAAACTGTTTCCGATCTCTTACAAAGCTGCCTAGTCCATTATCTACCGTAATTAGCTTTAATGAAAGCTTGGATTAGACTTCTAGTCATCCTTGAATCCGTTTCCTGACTGGGCCTAGCTCAAAGGGTAGATTCCCATCGACGGCGTTCACCTGGGCTTGCCTTTCAATCGGATCCTTTTCCCAAGACATTTATAGCCTTTCACTCACCTGTGCCTCTGCGCAAGACTTTGGGCACGGGAGCAGTATGCAAGTCTATCAGGCCCACAATCTTCATGTGTCCGTATTTCATGGCCAAGGTCCGTGCCGTGGCCCCCGTGCTGTCTCGTACGTCCACTTTCACACCCTGTGGGAAGACAGCACCCTTCACTTCCATCTCTCCAGCAAAAATGAATACGTTAGCAACCAGAAACATTTGTAACTGGGGTGCTCCTAATGAAAAACTTTTGTGGGCCAATGCTCCCACAGCAATCAGCAGGGGGATTAATGCTGAAAAGCTTGTGAAAATTAACCTAAAGTTATATCAGCTTTATTCACATGCCGTGCTCGTCCCAGAACAGAAAAGCATGTTATGGCTGAGCATGATATATGCACCGCTGTTTAATGAAGGCTGGATGGCAGGCATGGCGCTTTTGATTTTCCTGGAAATCAACAGTCACTCACATGGTTGAGAAGATACTGGACGATGATCTCATGACCAGAAGCCGCTGCTTCCATCAGAGGGGAGTATCCACAAAAGGGTTCCCTGGCATAAGAGAGAATCAAAACGTACGGAAGGCTGAAGTCAAAACTGGGGTGATTAACAATGAGGCAAAGCCACGCTGGCTACAAATGCATAGAATGAAGAGAACAGTAAAGGTAATAGCTAAAGGTTTCCCTTCGCACATACGTGCTAGTCATTTCCGGCTCTAGCGGGCGGTGCTCATCTCCGTTTCAAAGCCGAAAAAGAGCCAGCGCTGTCTGTCATGTGGCTGGCATGTCTAAATGCTGAAGGTTCGTGGAACACTGTTCTCTTCCCACCAAAGGGGTTCCTATTTTTCTACTTGCATTTTTACATGCTTTCAAACTACTAGGTTGACAGAAGCTAGGACAAGTAATGGGAGCTCACTCCGTTAGGCGGCACGAGGGATTCGAACCGCCAACCTTTCTGATCGACAAGCTCAGCGTCTCAGCCGCTGAGCCAAGCACAGATTAATTTCAGATGACCTCACATTTCAAGGTATTCCATGTTTATTTACTGATCTGGGTTCTGCTCTTAATTTCACACGGCTCCCAAAGTAACTTCTGTAGAGTCAATTAGCCCGACTGGGTGACTTAAACAGTAACTTAGCTAAGGAGTTGGCAACCATGAAAAGGTACTCTTCTTCATAGTATTCTCTATAATAGCCTCCATGAAAAAAGGGAGGCACAGTCCCAGCTTACTAAATCTTTCTGAGACACTAGTTAGAGGACTAAATCTCTTTATTATTAGATCTATGCCTTTTTTAACTTACTGCACCTGTGCCAATTGCAGAGTGGCAGATAGGACAGTGCTCCAGAGGGTTAACATCATTGCCTAGACCAGGGGTCTCCAACCTTGGCAACTTGAAGACTTGTGGACTTCAACTCCCAGAATTCCTCAGCCAGCAAAGCTGGCTGAGGAATTCTGGGAGTTGAAGTCCACAAGTCTTAAAGTTGCCAAGGTTGGACACCCTGGCCTAGATCATTGATTGCCCTCTCCCCTCTTTGGAAGAGCTTTATAGCTCCCGCTGCCTTAAGAAAGTTCAAAACATTCTCAAAGATCCATCTCATCCTGGGAATCCGTTTTTTTGAACTATGACCATCTGGCAGACAGTACAGGACAACAATAGAAACAAGGACAAATAGGCTGAAAAACAGCTTCTATCCCAGGGCAGTAGCTCTTTTGAATTCTACTGTATATAGTGTAATATTAATGCAACATCAGGTTTTCAATTCAATTGTATAGAATGTATTATTATATTCTATAGAATGCAATATTATAGTGTTTAATGCAAAAAGAAAGGAGGAAAGTAGAAAATTAACCGATTAACAGAGTTGAAAGGGACATTACAGGTCATCTAGTCCACACACACACCCCGCCCAAGCAGGAGACCCTACACCATTTCTGACAAATGGCAATCCAGTCTCTTCTTGAAAGCTTCCAGGGATGAAGCTCCCACAACTTATGAAGGCAACTTCTGTTCCATGGGTTGATTGCTCTCGCTGTCAGAAAATTTATCCTTATTTCCAGGTTGAACCTCTCCTTGTTCAGTTTCCATCCATTATTCCTTGTCTGGGCTTCGGGTGCCTTAGAAAATAGCTTGACCCCTTTCTCCTCTCTGTGGCAGCCCCTCAAATATTGGAAGATGCTCTCCTGTCTCCCTTCGTCCTTCTC
The DNA here is from genome assembly GCF_049901735.1 of Notechis scutatus. Taxonomy (NCBI): domain Eukaryota; kingdom Metazoa; phylum Chordata; class Lepidosauria; order Squamata; family Elapidae; genus Notechis; species Notechis scutatus. Next base: position 8,534,564 of record NC_142020.1, read on the forward strand.
TTCCCTAGACCAGCCATGCCCAGTTCCTGCAACCGTTCATCGTAGGTTTTAGCCTCCAGTCATCCTGGTTGCTCTTCTCTGCACTCTTTCTAGAATCTTGGGAGCTTCAATGGGACTTCTTTACTGATTAAGATTGTTGGAGTTCTATAAGGTTAGCTATTATGGCCATTTACATTCTAGATTAGTTGATTATAAATCAAGCAATCAGACTTGTTACTTTCTAGATGTCGCCGCCTTATATAGGCTATGATAGCCAGATTTGCAATTCCTTAAAATTTACAGCTAGTCCTCGACTTAAAACCACAATGGAGCCCTAAGTTTCTGTTGCTGAGCTAGACGTTGGTTAAGTGTATTTTGCTCCATTTTATAACCTTTCTTGCCACCGTTAAGTTAGATGTTAAATTAGTCACATGGTTGTTAAATGAATCTGGCTTGCCTACTGACTTGGCTTGTCAGAAGGTGGCAAAAGGGGATCGTACGACCATGAGACACTGCAACCGTCACAAGTGTGAGTCAGTGGCCAAGCCTCTGACTCTTGGTCACGTGACCGTGGGGAGGCTGCAATGGTTGTTAAGTGTAAAAAACATCCATAAGTCCCTTTTTTCAGTGCTGTTGTAGCTTTGAACATTCACTAAAAAAACTGTTTTAAGTGTTCCGACCAAGGCTTCCTGAGACTGTAATTAATCACATGCTTAGTCCAAACAATCCTCTTTTTATTTCAACAGCTGGGAATTATGTTCATTCCCAGCCCGTAACGAGTCCCAAACAGTCTCTCGAGATAAGCACCCACCTTTCTCTCCTTTGAATTGCTGCCAACAACTAAAGTGCCAAATGAACTGTAAAAAGCCAAATGGAGTACAAAGTCCACACGGAGCTTCAAGGTTCAATCCGAACAGAGCGAACAAAGTTGCTTCCTGCAAAGGTTCCTGTCCCTTTGCTCCTCCTTTATATCTTAGAGGAGGGCCAATCACCTACAAGCCTTACTCCCGAGTCACCCCTTTTGTCTTAACTGTTCTTGCCTTCTGGCAGCTCTGTGCAAACGCGTTCACTGGGAACAGGCTCCCCCTGTTCCTCTGCCTCACTGCTGTCAGATTCTGGAGGCTCCGGAGTCAGCACATAACTCCCAGATGGTCCTGGCCCCATCTCTGTATTGGACGCAGGACCCTCGTCCGAGTCCTTCCCAGACTCCCACACTGGCCCATGTTCCTCCCCACTGTCTGGCTCTGCTATCACCTCCACAGGCTGCCGGCGGACCACAACAGTAAGTTGAGGATGACTTGTGTTGTATTTAGTCATTTTCTCCCACCTGCAATTGGCGTTGGCTCCACTGTCCAGTAAGAACTTCACCATCTGCTGATGGCCAGCGCTGGTGCAATGAAAGAGGGCAGTCCAGCCATGGGTGTCTTTCATCTCCAACTCAGCACCTTGCTTCAGAGAAATGAAACGTTATAACACATTTCCCAGGTTCACCTCCCTGAAAAGTAGGTACCTCATTCAAGGTGCCTTCATGATGTTTTCAGAGAATAGAATAGAATAGAATAGAATAGAATAGAATAGAATAGAATTCTTGATTGGCCAAGTGTGATTGGACATACAAGGAATTTGTCTTTGGTGCATATGCTCTTGGTGTACATAAAGAAAAAATAAAATATATTCGTCAAGAATCACAAGATATTACAGTGATAGTTCATAGGATACTAAATAAGCAATCCAAACCATACTAGGAAACTAAATAAAACAATACAATCATAAAGATAAAAGCAACAAGGTTGTTGTTATAAGTAGGAGATAGTTAATATAAAGGATGGGAAGAAGAGTAATATGGTCTAAGTAAATAGTTTGACAGTCTTGTGGGAATTACCCTGTTTCCCCAAAAATACAACCTACCCTGAAAGTAAGTCCTATTTTGATTTTTACACGAGCACCCAATAGAAGCCCTACCCCCCAAATAAGCCCTAATTAAGACCCCCACCCCACTCCAGAGTGGATGGGTAAAAATTAAGCTAGGGTGGGGGTGGGGGAGTGGAGCTAACCTACTACTTGGACAGTTGTAGGTTATGTTAGTCAGTGGATAACATCCCCCGAAAATAAAACCTGGTGCCTTTTTTTTTTTATGGGGAACAAATATTAAGACAGGGTCTTATTTTGGGGAAAACACGGTTAATTATTTAGCAGAGCGATGGCATGCGGGGAAAAACCAGTCCTTGTGTCTAGTTATTCTGGTGTGCAATGCATTTGATCTTGATTCTTAAAACTGGGATGGCTGTATCAAAATGAAAAGCTAACCAGAAGTGGCCCTTGCCCTATTTAAACGGTGTGACTGATTTGATATTTTGACAGTCGTTCTAAAGCTCACCCCACCTGAAGCAAAAAGGCAGCTGCACATTCGTTCCCACAGCTGGCTGCCAACATCAGCGGGGTCTGTCCTTCTGGGGTGGACATGTTCACGTTGGCTCCGGCTTGTAGCAGCATGCGCACAACGGTGTCGTAACCAATATAGGAGGCATACATCAGTGGAGTCCAGCCACCGCGGTTCTTCTGATCCAAGTCCTTCTCCCCTCTGGAAGGTACACAGCATGTGAGTTTTCCCCCAAAGGTGGCAGACCGCAAGGCATTGCTGTTCAGGTCAGAAACTTGAAACGGTTTCTCTCTGGCCTAAAAATGAGTGTTTTCAAAATTCTTTTAATCTCACTGCCTTTGTTCTGTCCACTGGGAGCAAACTCCCTATGATGGCTTGCTGGAGAAGAGGAGAGAAAGGGGCCAACTGTGCTCACCGGCTTCATTTTGACATAGGATCAGTTGTCAGGATAACAAACTTTTGGGCAAGGTGGGCCTGGAAATGCTCTTCTTATGTTTGCAAGGTACTGTATGCTGCTCTCAACATTTCCTCTGGTTTTCTTGAAGGCATGCTTGGGCTGCCACTAATTTACACATAGCACAGAATTACAGTATTTTATTTACTAATATCCTGCCTTTATTATTTAAAAAAAAAAACAACTCAAGGCGGCAAACGTGTTTAATATTCTTTCCCTACAACAACCCTGTGAGCTGAATTGGGCTGAAACAGAGTGACTGGTTCAAAAATCACCCAACCGGCTTTCGTGCCCAAGGCGGGACTAGAATTCACTCTCTCCCAGTTTCTAGCCTGATATCTTAACCACTATACCAAACTGGCTATCCTGAATTATCAAAATGAGGTCATGCGGGCAAATGAAGTAGCAGCATAGTCTCCCATTTTAGATTGGATGTGAAACGTTTTGAAATGTTAAAAAACCCCATCCCTATTATTGACTTTCATAAAATTACTGACAGTAGTAAGTTCCTGTTAGATATTCTCCTACTGTCAGGCTCCAGAAACCAAGACAGACAAGTAATGATGCTTCCTAGTAGATTACTTTATTGTTTCTCACCTATAGATTGAATCTTGCCAAACTAAAGCAAGCTACCACCCACATCAAGCATATACTCTGGGAACTATTAGGGAGGAGTATCTTCCCTCTCTTTCTCTCACAGCAACTCTCTACACTAAGTTGCCTCTTGCTCCTTTGGAACGCAGCCTCTTCCCTCCTGGGAATCCAGACTACATTCCACCCTACTTACCGTTCAATACTGTCCTTCACCACCTCATACTGGCCTATGGAAGCTGCTGTATGAAGATCCAAAGGTATGTCTAATTCTTGTTGGCTGGCCGCCTGACCCTCTCCGTGCCACATGGTTAGGCTGCAGTTCAAGAGCTCGGCCTCACTGGCTTCGTCGCTCAGTTCCGACATTCTGCCCTCAGAAGCCAAAAAAAAGTTCCTTGAATTCTTTTAATTTCACCAATCTACTGGATATGAGACATCAGGGCACCAACGACCGCGGGGCTGAAATTTATCCAGACAAGACAATAGCACTGTTAATCAGCACCCAATGCATTTATTATAATGTCAGAAAATCCTAAGGAGTGCTTAGCCTTCTATCAACTGCATAAGGGATCTTGGTCTCCTTGCTTCATAGAATGTTCCTTGGATTGAAATCAGACCTCAGGCAATAGTGGGAAGGGGTGCATTTGCACACTTAATCACAATAGTTGGCTTTTTTTTTTGTAAAATAAATAACAACATGGTGTAATAGGTCATGTATTGCTCATCTGAGGTTGCATTTACCTCCTTTTAAGAATTACGAAGGACCAGATGATTTTTTACCATATCCTGATACATAAAACCACAGAAGTCAAAGAGGGTTTACTTTCTTTTTCACCATTGTATGTGTGACGGGCAGCTGTATAAAAGGAAATAAAATGGGCGTTTAGGAAATCACTCAAAACCTGGTTTTTTCAACAGGATTGTAGTGAAATTGGGGGTTCCCAAGATGGCTATGCTGTGTGTATAGAATGCTAGTCCACGCTCCCACAGTCTTATTTACCTTTATGTCTTACTTGTTTTTAAATTGTTTTGCATTTTTGGTTGTGTTATGCTGCTCTTATTATCATTGTTTTGGTATTCTACCCAGAGCCACATACCTAAGATGGGCAGCTATATATAGCGGCTATTAAATTTATATAAATATAATATAAACCTGTCAATTTCATATATATGATTCTGGGTGGCATACCAATAGGTAAAAACAATACAAAACAATTCAAAGAAATATTAAAACCATCATGAAACAGGTTCTTCTTTGATGGCAAATCAGAAGTCATTTTAGACCCTGGGTTGTTCTCATTTTTATTGCTTTTTGATCATCATCATCTTCATTTAACGATCCCATAATCCTTGGCAGGGTGGAGTCTGGGCAACGGAATGGAGCTGAGTGTTTACTGGCCCGGATGCCCTTCCAGTTGCCAATGCGGAGTTATATTCAGCAGATATAATCTCCACAAATACCTGCCTCTTTTATTGTTTTTTGATGTTCCTCTAAAATTTACACTGTATCCGTTGTTCTAAAGGTCCATTGTGCTTCAACTTGGGCAATTTTAAGATGAGTAAACTTCAACTCCCAGAATTCCCCAGCCAGGCTAGGGAATTCTGGGAGTGGGAAGGAGTTGGCTTCTTAAAGTTGAGAAATACCAGGATAAAGAAACCAAGAGGCAGTGGTGCCTATCAACCTCATAGGCTGGGACCGATGGGAGTTGTAGTCCAACTCCTGGGACACCGGCCGCAAACGCCCATTCGTTTCTCAAGCGGCCCCGCCAAGACACGGCTAGGCCTTCGGGAGGCTCCCGGGGTACGAAGCCTTTCGGAGAGCGGCAGCCTAGAAGTTTTGCCCCTCGCGGCCACCGTACGCAGTACACCTACCCGGCTCTCCGGCGAACCAGCGGCGACAAAACCAAGAAGAGAGGCTGTCAGCCGGATCTGCAGGCCTCGCTCACGCCCCGCCCTCGTGACCCCACTCTCTTCCTGCCGCCTCCATCTGGCTACTGCTTCTCGGTTACGTCCATCATCCATCGCCGGGGCCCAACCAACCAATGGGAAGCTGGGCTCGCGCTACCTCCCCGCCTCCCGAGCCAGTCAGCCAATGAACGCCCTTGGCAAAAAAAAAAAAAAGCAGAGCGGGTGGGGAGAGAAAACAACCTCTTGTCTAAGTCTCGCCAGGTCCGGAAAGATGACGAGAGAAACGACCGTTTAAAGAAAGGAGGAAGAGAAGAAAGAAAGAACAGCGGTGTGTCCTTCCTCGCCTGAATCCGACTCCTGTCAAGCATTTAATTTTTTATTGGCTGGTCGTTTCCAAGCAGGGAAGGGTGGCCACTTTAAATGGACGTTGCTGTCCTGCCAGGACCTCCCGGTGGGTGGAGCCAAAGACGGGAAATGCACGCCGTTTGAAATGCGGTTCGGAGTTAACAGCGATTGCGGTTCGCGGACGTTGTGCGGTTCCTCCCTTGCGGCGGGGAAGGGGTCGTGAGAGCGGCTGGGCTACGCCGGTGGCCTTAACAGCGAGGCGGTATTCAACCGGACAGAGGCCGTCGCCTCTGGTTGCTACGGACGCGCCGAAAGCTGGCCCCGTTACCAGGAGGCGGGGCAAATTGATCGACAGTTGCCATAGTAACCAGACTCCCTTTTCTTCCTCCCTGTATCTCATTCTTGGTTCTTTGACTCCAAGCTGTTTTCTTCCCCCTTTCAATTGATGGAACTGAAAGAACTATTTAAATGATGTAATTGGAAGAAATATTTAATTCACGTAACTAAAAGAAATATTTAATTCACCTAACTGAAAGAAATATTTAATTCACGTAACTAAAAGAAATATTTAATTCATGTAACTGAAAGAAATATTTAATTCACATAACTAAAAGAAATATTTAATTCATGTAACTGAAAGAAATATTTAAATGATGTAATTGGAAGAAATATTTAATTCACATAACTGAACGAAATATTTAATTCATGTAACTGAAAGAAATATTTAATTCACATAACTGAACGAAATATTTAATTCATGTAACTGAAAGAAATATTTAATTCACATAACTAAAAGAAATATTTAATTCACATAACTAAAAGAAATATTTAATTCACGTGACTGAAAGAAATATTTAATTCACGTGACTGAAAGAAATATTTAATTCACGTAACTGAAAGAAATATTTAATTCATGTAACTGAAAGAAATATTTAATTCACATAACTGAACGAAATATTTAATTCATGTAACTGAAAGAAATATTTAATTCACATAACTAAAAGAAATATTTAATTCACGTAACTAAAAGAAATATTTAATTCATGTAACTGAAAGAAATATTTAAATGATGTAATTGGAAGAAATATTTAATTGATGGAGCTGAAAGAAATATTTAATTCACATGACTGAAAGAAATATTTAATTCACATAACTGAAAGAAATATTTAATTCACGTGACTGAAAGAAATATTTAATTCACGTAACTGAAAGAAATATTTAATTGATGGAACTGAAACAAATTGCCTGTCTGGTCCTCTTGTGGTCCTTGGGGGTTAAGGCCAAAAGACCCCCCCAGGGAGACCCCCAGAGAACCAACCCTATAGAATCCCCTGTATCAAACTTAGCAATTCTCCATTTGTATGCCTGTTGCTTTTTTATTTTTATTTTTTGCAATTTTTGCTTTGTGCCTTTAGTGCCATGCACTGACTCCTTTCTCAATGAGTAGCCCGGGTCCCCTTCAGATGGCATCGGGGGATGGAAACCAGGAAACGGGGGGGCCCCCTGATTTTCATGGCACTCCTTTCCGGTGGGGATCCCTTCTGTCTGCAGTAAGAGATCAGATTCCTTCGATGGACTCGGATGTATCCCTGGTAAGCGTAGTTATTAGTTCTTTTTTTATTACTTCAGTTATTCTTTTTATTCATGCATTTATCAAATTTCTGCATCTCCTGTCTCACTTAAGTGGCTCTGATCAAGTCAGAGGATTTGATTCATCCATGGAGATTTGCAGAATGAGTAGCAGGGGGCTGAACTAGAAGACCTCCAAGGTCCCTTCCAGCTTCATTCATTCATTCATTCATTCATTCATTCATTCATTCATTCATTCATTCATAGATGAAGCAGTTGCCTTTCTCTGCAAGGCAGGCATTCATAGTCATAGAAACTCAAGTTGAGGCCCTGAATTATAAAAGTTTAACGTTTTCTCCCAGGGGCATACATCCATAAACAGATTTTTAAAATAATAATAATAATAATAATGTTGTTAAACAGCACTGTGTTGTTTGCTGTGATTCGTACTGTCCTATTTTATTTTTAAAGGTCCTTTCTAGAGAAATGCTATAGAGATTCTGGTTTAACTCTGGAAATTGTGGGTGCTCCATCACTGGAAGTTTTCAAGAGGAGACTTTGGAAGGGTTTAGGGCAGAGGTGGTATTCAGCAGGTTCTGACCAATTCTGGAGAACCGGTAGCGGAAATTTTGAGTAGTTCGGAGAACCAGTGGTAACCTTCCCCTGGAGTGGGGTGGGAATGGAGATTTTACAGTACCCTTCCCCTGCCACGCCCACCAAGCCACGCCCACAGAGCCGGTAGCAAATTTTTTGGAATCCCACCACTGGTATAGGGCAACGGTGTTCTCCCTTGGCAACTTTTAAGACTTGTGGATTTCAAAGTCTTCCATTTCCCTTGGTTGGCCGGGGAATTCTGGGAGTTGAAATCCACAGGTCTTAAAAATTGCCAAGGTTGTCCAGCCCCGCTATACGGTCTCCTACTGAGTAGATGGTTGGACTAGATGGTTGGACTAAAGTCCCTTCCAACCCTATGATTTTATGTTTGTGTTCTATGACTTCTTCCCAGTAAATGAGCGTATTGTTTACAATGTGATGCTGAGATTTATGATCTCCCCGAAAGAAACAGTAGGCAGGCGCCAGTGTCGTTTTCTGTTGCTGTGCCTTTTTTACAAATTTCATCCAGTTTCTACTTCTTACCTGACAGGCTGATAGCGATGAAGATGGGGACCTTTTTCTCTTCCAACGAGATCAGTCCAACTTGATTCCTGATCTGACGGAAGAACTAGAAGATCTTCCACTGGAAGAATCATACTTGCAAGTAATTGATTCTAATGATCTGAGTGGCACGGTGGCCTAGAAGTGGAGCTCTCGCCTCAAAGTCAGGAGGCGGTGAGTTCGATCCTAGGTAGAGGCAGATATTCCTCTCCCTGGGCACGATGAGAATGTATCTGCTGAACAAAACTGCGTACTGGCGACAGGAAGGGCATCCGGCCAGTAAACACTCAGCTCCATTCAGTTGCCCAGATTCCACCCCCGCTAGGGATTATGGAGTCGTTAAAATATTATGATGGATTCGAATTATCTAATCATTCTGTCTCATTGTATTTAACCTAGAATGAATGAGGCTTAGTTGGGCCAACCAGGAAGTTGACGAAGCCTTAAATAAGAGAGATTATTAATAGTTTACTTAAAGAGCTACCCCTGGCTGAAGTTTTGTACAAAATTCCTTGGCTGCAGTTTACAAAACTTGCTCGACTTAACGTGTTTGATCATTTTCTAGATAAGCACAGAACACTGAGGCACAAGCCAACCAATGGGCTGGTTTTTGCACAACACGCTGATCACGACAACAAAAGTAACCAAGGGTAATGCCACCCAAGCATTACATGTTGTGCAAATGCAACTAGTGGATCTTTAGCCTGCCGAATTAAGTTGTTGTATAAGCATTGTCTCTGCGTGTGGCATATAGGCACATACAACCACCAGGCACAAAGTTTTTGCCTCAATCTGTTAATGTTTTTCAAAGGTGCGTCACAGGTAGTCCTTAATTTACAACCATTTGAAGTTAAACAGTATTGGGAAAAAAGCAATTTAGAATAGAAGAATGGAGTGGAGTGGAATGGAATGGAATGGAATGGAATAGAAGAATAGAATAGAATAGAATAGAATAGAATAGAATAGAATAGAATAGAATAGAATAGAATAGAATAGAACAGGGGAATAAAATAGGGCAATGGAATGGAATGGAATGGAATGGAATAGAATAGAATAGAATAGAATAGAATAGAATAGAATAGAATAGAATAGAATAGAATAGAATAGAATAGAATAGAATAGATATTAGAATGAATGGAATGGAGTGGAGTGGAGTGGAGTGGAGTGGAGTGGAGTGGAGTAGAGTAGAGTAGAGTAGAGTAGAGTAGAGTAGAGTAGAGTAGAGTAGAATAGAATAGAATAGAATAGAATAGAATAGAATTCTTTATTGGCCAAGTGTGATTGGACACACAAGGGATTTGTCTTCGGTGCATAAGCTCTCTGTGTACATAAAAGAAAAGATACATTTACCACCAGCCCTTATGTTTACTGTATGGCCATCGCAACATTGCCGCGGTCACAGGATCAGAATTCAGGCGCTTGGCAACTGGCATGTATGTATGACAGTTGCAGCCTCCCAGGGTCACGTGATTGCCATGTCATTCCCATTAATGAACTCCAGGAAGTCAGGACTCTGATACCTTGTTCAAGTTCAAGAAACCCTTCAACGAATACATCATATCGGCACTTAGGAAGACGAAGCTAGCTCTATATCAGGGGTATCAAACTCACGGCATCACAGCAGCGTCACATGACGTATCAGGACTTTTTCCCCCTTTACTAAACCGGGCAGGGGCAGGGCCAGCACATAATGCATCCAGCCCACAGGCCGTGAGTTTGACAGCCCTGCTCTAAATTATTCCCATGCATAAGGAAAGTTAAAAGAATAGGATTTTCCCCCACCCACCTGCAGGTCTCTCAGGTCACATTCAGAGGTGGTCTTCAGCAGGTTCAGGTAGCAGAAATTTTGAGTAGTTTGGAGAACTGGCAAATCCACCTCTGACTGGCCCCGCCAACCCCATCTCTTCTCTGCCTCCCATTGAGTCCCAGCTGATCGGCTGGGTCTTCTTTGGTCGCCCTGCACAGGAGAACGGAGCTGCAAAGCAGGTTAGTGGGGTGGGGAGGGGATTTTGCAGTACCCTTCCCCTGCCACGCCCACCAAGCCATGCCTCTCCCACCAAGCCACGCCCACAGACCTGGTAGTAAAATATTTGAATCCCACCACCACCACTGGTCACATTGGCCAATCAGTCTAGTCATAGGCTCCCCTCCCCTCCCTGGCTTCGACAGGTGTGCATTGACATGACCTTGGTTCACACGCCGGCTGGTAATCGTTATGACTATCCAGCTGAGGCACTACATTCCTAAGTTCCTTCCCTCCCCACTCCCCCAGCAAATGGCAACCGAGAAACAAAGCGGAAGTAAGCATGGCTTCAGTTGAAGTTGTTTGCAGGTTGACACGCCATTTGCTAGGGGAGTGGGGGGGGACACGCCACTCTCCCAGCTGACTTCTGACAAGCGAAGTCGCTGGGAGGAAAATAGACCGCCTTCACAACTGCACAATTCACTTCAACACTTCAGTGATTCACTTAACAACCAAGGTTGTGCAATCGGGAGTGATTCACTTCATCGCCTTGCTTTAGCAAAGGAAATTCTTAATCTTAATTCCTACTGAATCTCATAAATCGAGGAGTACCCCTACTGTTGATGGCAAGGTAACCGGCGTTTCTTCTGAACTTTCAGGAAACCTTCTCCTTCATGAGGCCTCCCCAGGAGGCCTGGAATGGAGATCTGAGAAGTTCAGCTTTTCAGAATGAGGGAGTCCTTCTGTCCGAACCTAGCGGGGGCCTCTTGCTTGAACTCCGATCTCAAAATGAAGAAGACCCAAGCCAAGATGCCATTAGTTCTTTGGAATTCTCCATCAATGAGCAACGGTTGGATGAGGGCATTTCAAGGGTCATTGCCGGAAAAGTGTGGGATCTTGGGAAAGAGAAGGACATGCCAGGTTCATCCCCTGACGTGATACCACCCGTGGAAATACCGCCTTTCTTGAGGTCGGACGATAGTGAGGAAGAGCGGAGGAAGCTCATCGAAACCCAGATCCTTTCCAAAGCACCGTTGAGACCTCTTTCTGGCCTAGGCTGTCCAGAACCCCAAAATAAGAACAAGGAAGGAAGAACGGCAGAGGTCAAAAAGGAGGAGGCAGTTGTGTCAGTTGAACATCCTCCAGAACTGACACTATTTCGCTTCAAGGTATGGATCGGAATAGGATCTTTTCTGCCTCTGTACAGTTGGTCCTTGACTTATGACTATTCATTTAACAACAGTTTTGTATTATGGCGCTGAAAAAAAGAGACTTAGGACTCGTCCTCAAAGTTACAACTGTCTTCTGCGGTTATGTACTAAGGTGTTAGTTAAATTCTCAGCATCTCTAGAGAGGATTAGAAAAGTTCTTTGTAGAAATACGAAGGAATGCCACTAGCAACAGCACTTACTTATATACCACTTTGTAGGGCTTTACAATCCTTGCTAAGCAGTTGACAGAGTCAGCCTATTGGCCCCCAACCATCTGGGTCCTCATTTTACCCACCTTGGAAGGATGGAAGGCTGAGTCAACCTTGTACCAGTCAGGATCGAACTCCTGGCAGTCACCAGAGTTAGTCTACAATACTGCATTTTAACCACTACGGCACCATGGCTCACTAACCAGGAATAAGACCAAGCTAGATGGTCTAGTCTAGGGACGGGCAACTATGGCTCCTTTACGACCTGTGGACTTCAACTCCCAGAATTCCTGAACCAGCCATGCTCAGTCAAAGTTGAAGCCCACAAGTCATAAAGGGGCCATAATTGTCCGTTCCTGGTTTAGTTTTATACGTCTTTGGCAGTTGAAGTCGAGATGGTGATGGCACAATGGCTGAGGTGCCGATTAATCACCAGGCATGAATGTACCTGTGTCCTTAGCAGAGCAATGCAATGTATTTATTTATGCATGAGGAGAAGTGTGAGTGACTGGGGCAAGTTCTCAAAAGCTCCAAACATGCCCCAAAGCTGGAACTTTCCTTTGACCGAACTCTAGCAAAGCTAGGTCTACTTTTGAACTGTAAACAGTCCTGTTTCAGAGCTCATGAACTTAGCCCATTTACTGAACATTTCTTGGGCATAATAAATTTATTGAAGGGTTGCAGTGCACATTATCCTGTAGCCGAAGTGGATTTAGGCATCATTCGTCATGCTTCTGTGGAAAAAAAACGCTTTAAATGTAATTTCTATGGATTTGCCATCTTCACCTCTTCCCCGCTCCGCAATCAGTGAATCTCTGGGGCCCTTGCCAAGTCACAGTTAGCTCCAGCCTGATGTGGCAAATTAAGCTGGAGTATCTGAAAAAGCCAATTTTTTTTCTGTTTTAGAACAGAGCTCATTTGGGGTGGGGGGGGGGGTTGGTTGGTCTTCCATTTCTTGGAGGTTCAGCAGCCAACAACCGCGTAACGGCCCCTTTTTTTGTTTCTGCTTTTAAGAGGCAACAAATAGATGGGAGTTTACAAGGGAAACAACATTAGCTTTGATCACCAGCAGTGTCTGAATCAGAATGAAAGGCTCATATTTACATATTTGTTGCAACTGTGATGCTATTCAGCGGTAATTGGCAGTTTATGTCTTCAGAATGATGCACAATTGCTATTGTGGTCCTGAAGCTGTCAGTTTATGACACAAAGCTCGGGGCTGTGATATGAAAGAAACAGCAACATACATTTCTAACTGTTCATGTTTTGAAACTTGGCACTTATATTGTCTTTTTCAATATATAGTTTGGGAGCAAATGTTTGGAAATACAGACAGAACCTTATTGAATATCCTGATAGCTTGGATGGATCCATACACATTTTATGCTGCAATCAAAGTGCACGATTTTTGAACATGGTATAAAAAGTGTCATATAGATGGCAAAAAACAGCTAAATTTTTAACGTCGCACTTACTGAAAATAAAATGGGATGGATTAAGATACAAGGACAAGTTGCCATGGCCCAAAGGGAAGCTGTTATAAAGCTTAATAAAAACGAAAAAGAGTTATAATGGTTTACAGATAGACATGACTTACAGATTGTGCATTTAAATCTTTTTTTGTCATTGATTATATGTCTCATGTTGAAACAGTATACTTCCTGCATCACAAAAGCTCTTTGCCACAAATCTACAGTACAATTTTGTAAAGTTAAGTTTTAATTGGTCCTGAGCATGGCTATGCAGTACTTTGCATTTAACTTCCAAAAGGTAGTTTGGAAAACACAGGGGGCTATTTTCCTGGGGAAAGACATTTGGTTTAAAGTCACAAAAGATTCCAAATTTGTACTCCAAAGAAACTTTTTGGCGATTGAATCCAAGGTGCTGGCAACCACAGTTTTTATTCATCTACAAATGATTCTCCTTCCAGGATATTGAGAAATGGGATCTAGACAAAGTTCTCCAGAAGCTAGAGAGGCAAAGCAAAGCTATAAGCTGGCCAGGGGAAGCTGAATCTCCTTCTTTGCGCCATGGTGAGTTCACAAAACATTAGAACTGAACTAAATCTGCAGAAATGCAGCTGAATATCCATTAGGGGCACAATGTTCAGATGTTCAGGTAATGCTTGGATAGTTATTCCTACTGTAATGTATACCAATTCTTCTTGATTATTTTATCTTCCCCAATCTGATGCCCTGAAGATGAAATTCAACTTCAGCTCCCATAATCTTAGCTAGCCTGACTTTACTGAAGAGGGATTATGGGAACTGAAGTCATTGTTGGTGCAACTGTTTTACCAGAGGCAATTCCGAGCATTATGTATTTTTCAAATGTCTATAAAGATTTTTGGAACCTGACTGCTGCAATATAATTTAGACCTATGGCTCTACAACGAAACAATAGTTGGCTGAAAGCTATTAACACTTGCATAATTTTTCTTCCCCAGTTCTCAGCTCTTACAGGAAGTGTGATTCTCTTTCAAAATAACTTTCTTTTTTTTTTTTCATTTGAATGAGATAGGGTTGTCATAATACCTTCCTGTAAATAAGGATATAAAAATGTTCTGTAAATGAACGAATAATCCATACCGCTTTCCTGATGGGCTGGACTAAAGATATTGGCATTTCTTTTCCCAGCAAGATTAAGTAGTTCTTCTTTCCCACCTGCAGAACGTTTCAGGGCTGTGACCCAATCGAAGCTGATGGCAAAACTGGAAGAATTGTCTCGTAAGCAGTCCAAGGCATTTTCCTCCCACTGGCAGAGGCACCCCCCAAAATCTCCCTCCCTTGACAAAGGCCAGGGAGATGTGAGGTAGGTCACTTCTGTTGCTTTGATGGAGCAGGAGAGGGGACCCTCTGTGAGTAATGTTTTCAGTAACTAGGTGTCAGCGTTCCAGAAAACCTCCACTCCAAACAATAACTCCGAGACAGACATCTTCTCAAAAGTTCTGCTTTATTTGGATAGTAACCTGGCACATCTGGGAAATCCCGAATCTGAAAGTTCCGGGTTTCCTTGCAATAAGTAAAAAACTACAAATCCCGCCCCCTGCACCCATCATTGCATCACATGCCCCAATCACCATCCGTCCCAACTTGAGATGTTCCCTCACCCAGGTGCAGAATAACATGACCTTGTCTTAGAAGAAGAATGCTGTTGTGTCTAACCACATACACTCCAAGAAATTCCCCCCTCCCACTTTCCCAGGCTCAAGAATGTGGCAGTGAGGAAGCGGGAGATTCTAATATAGCTTCCAGAGCTGACATTAGGATTTCCTTTGTCTAATGCAGGGGTGTTGTCATGCCCCTGTTGGAATCTGATTCCAAGGGGGAGGTCGAAGAGCTGACAGGGAGTGGGAGTGTGGCTCCGGTGGCTGTGGAGGAAACTGGGGAAGGGCACAGTCCGGCTGGGCATTCAGAGGAGGACCCAGGCCCACCCACCCCTCTTCATCCTAGGGCATGCAGGGAGGAACGGACAAAGGAGCAACGTGGGTTACGGGGGAGAAAAGGGCCCTGATTCCCTTCATTAGCTGCAGCTGGGAAAACAGGATAAAGAGGGTGTTTGCGCACAGCACCTTGCTGGAAGCAAAGTGTGAATTATCTTTGTTTATCAAGTCTTACCTGAGTTCTGGCATCCTCCCAACTTTGTGTTTCATGATCTTTTGAAGTCTGCAATTCCTTATCCTGCCTTCTTCGTTAATTGCTGCAGCATGGTTTGTGTTGGTTTTTATTTATAATCTATATGTACTTTGGGTTCGGACTGAATTTTTTCCCTTTAAAAACTGTTCTTGGGAATTGTTTTTTCTCTCCAGCTGATGATAACTGGACATTGGGGGGCCAAGTTAGAGGAATGAAAGGGACTTTACCTACTTTTGTGACTTTGTTGCTTTTGTGCCATGCCCCTTTGGGTCATCACAGCTGTCAAACTCAAGGCCTGCGGTCCGGATCCAGACTGTGGGGTGCTTAGATCTGGCCAACGGGGCTGCCCTGGAACCAGTGAAGGCCCGGCCCGCGGTGCCCCTGCCATGGGAGGGCCATGGCAGAGGGTTGCAGGAAGATGTCGCAGCCGAAAACGGAGCTTGGGAGCCCGTTTTTGCTGGCAGAGTGCTTGAGCCGTCATAGGTGTCCCCGACATGAGTGACGTCAAGTTGGCCACACCCGCCCCGGCCCCCCCAAGGTCAAACACAACCCTGATGGGGCCCTCAGTGAAATTGAGCTTGGCACCCCAATCTAATGTTTCTACTTCTTTGAAGTAGCAAAGTAAGGTCTTTGCGAGGAACGCCGAGTCTGATAAGAACAGGTTCAGTTCTGCCAAAGACAAGGCCTGTACGTAGATTTGAACTTTAGAAACTCATTGTAGTGTGGAAGGCACGCCACCTAAACAGGAGGGCGAGCCTTAACAAGATCATGCTGAGAATATTATGGGATGCTATGGAACGTTACATGAGAGATGGGCTGCACCACAGAGGAGTCAAATGAGGCTACCAAGGAAAGAAGGCATTCCAGCCAGAATAGGTTTGAACTGTATATAAAGTGATTCTTTCTAAATTGCTCTCTGTTTGAGTGAGATGCCTTCTTGCTTATGCATAAATAAAAGAGAGATTAATTTACATTTTTGGCTCAGGTCTTATTAGGGCAAGGCATGTCGGCCTAATAAATCTTGCCAACGTTTATGGCTAACAGCCTCGGCTGGAAGCATCTTTGCATCTGCCCAAAGTTTCTTGCTACTGAAAAAGTGTTATGCATTATAGGGAGTCCTCGACTTACAACAGTTCCTTTAATAACTGTTCAAAGTGACTACAGCACTGGAAAAAAAAAGACTTATGACCGTTTTTCACACTTTATGACCATGGTAGCCTTCCCAGGGTCATGTGATCAACATTTAGATGCTTGGCAACTGGCTCATATTTATGACAATTGCAGTGACACAGGGTCATGTGATCCCCGTTTTACGACTGTCTGACAAACAATGGGGAAACCAATTTCACTTAAGAACTCTGGCAAGAAAGATTGTAAAATGAGGCAAAACAAATGTCTCACTTAGCAATGAGAAATTGGGGGCTCGATTGTGGTCATAAGTCGAGGATTACCTGTACTGTGAGAAGTGAAGGTATGTTTTTTCCAGGTTATGAGGCCTACTTTAAGTGATGCTTTGGCAGTGTCACTCCAAAGGGTTGGAAATGAGCAGCTCAATCCAGATTTCAACCCAGGTTATACTTGGGTCAGTTCCTTACAAGTTGTATAGGAAGAGGCTAAACGAATACTGACATAATTATTGTAAAAGTATTACAAAAAGTGAATGTCATTTCTGCTTTCAGAGACGTTTCTGTTCCAGCACCAATAAAAAATGATCTGAGTTGGATTCCAGCAGCTTTATGCGTTCCAGAGCCTCCAACAGTGTATATTGATTTAAGGGACACCATATCTCAAAAGGTGGAGTCTTTGGCTGATGAAACACAAAGGTATTAGCAGTGTGTGGTTTTGCTGTAATTGTGGGACTTGAAGATGTTTTCGTTTCATCTAAGATCAGAGTTGAAGGAGATGCATCTGACATAGGGCGAGACCTCTGCCTCAGGATGAAGCTGGCTGGGACAAAATCCTAAATTTGATCTCTTTGCTTTTAAATGGAGACTCCATTAAAAAGAAAAATATAGGAAGTTATGTGTTGATATAGCAGATACCGCTAAGGTTTAGAAGGGAGAACCAGATGCAAAAAAATCCATACAGACAAAACGCAGCAGAGGGCCAAGGAGAACGAGCCCATAGTGAAGATATGAAAATTAAGCATTAAGGCGTGCCTGCCACTGCTGTGTTCATATTGTTAAATAATTGATTCAAAGAGTTGGAGATAATCTCTGAAATGATCTGGTTTAACTCCTGCCAGGTGTATGTTAGGTGGTTTTCATTAATCCTAGGCCTAAACAATAGCCTGAAAGTAGAAGACAGAAGATTGATAGACTCAGAATACCACAATTACTTATTATTTAAAAATATGAGGTACATATTTTGTTTATTTATTTGTATCTACCTTTATATTTTTTACAAATAAGGCAGCAAAAATATCCAACACTTTCCCTCTCCTATTTTACCCACAACGACCATCCTGTGAGACGGGTTGGGCTGAGGGTGATTGGCCCAAAGTCACTCAGCTGGCTTTCATGCCTAAGGCAGGACTACAACTCCCAGTCTCCTAGTGATTGACCCAAAGTCACCCAGCTGGCTTTCATGCCTAAAAGGAGGACTAGAACTCCCCATCTCCTGGTTTCTAGACTGGTGCCTTCACCACTAGACCAAATTGAATTCCAATAAAACAGGATGCATCCATGCTAGGTTGCATAATCTCCCAGAATCAAGGTACAGGTGGAGAGAATGAGACCAAATTATATAGATATGGGATATCAAATTCAGCTTTTTTTGGTCCCTAAATGTTGGGCAAAACACGGTCTGATTGTGCTTGTTACTGAAACATGTATTCAGACCCCAACTTAAGTGAGCACCAGAAGATTTGTCTATAAAATCTGGCCTAATTTGGGGGTTAGTTTTCTTCTTCCCAGACCCTGCTTTTTCTAATATCCAATCTAATAAAAATTGGTGGAGAACCTGAAAGTTGGCACATTTTCGAGTCACTTTCGTTGATTCTAATAAAGATGCCTTCCCAACTGTGAATTTTGATTTTTTTTGTTTTTAATGGATCAACATTAGGAGCCTCTGTGGCACAGCGTTTAGAGCAGGGGTGTCCAACCTTGGCAACTTTAAGACTTGTGGACTTCAACTCCCAGAATTCCTCAGCCAGCAAAGCTGGCTGAGGAATTCTGGGAGTTGAAGTCCACAAGTCTTAAAGTTGCCAAGGTTGGACACCCCTGGTTTAGAGCGTTTACTATTTCTGCTGCAGCCAGTTGCCTGCAACTTGGCAATTCAAATTCCACCAGGCTCAAGGTTGACTCAGCCTTCCCTCCTTCCAAGGTGGGTAAAATGAGGACCCAGATTGTTGGGGGCAAGAGGCTGACTCTGTAAACTGCTTAGAGAGGGCTGTGAAACACGTAAAGCGGTATATAAGTCTAAGTGCTATTGCTATTGCTAATATGGGCTACAATTTCCTCTTTTCTTTTCGGGAAACTTAAAAAAACGCAACGTGAAAGCAAGTTTGTCTACTGTGACCGTCTTCCAGAGGCTCCTTGTCAGATAACGTGAAACAGTTAAAAAAATAAATAAATCCGAACTATGGGGTAGATTCTTTGAGATAAGACTAAAACGCAGCCGCCTTTGAATTCTGAAAATAGCTGCTTTTTACCGAGCTCCGTTCTGATGAAACCTCTTGAGAAATGGATTATTTACTCTGTACTTGAGAGCAGAAGTTCCCTTGATGCGCAACATAGCTTTCTCGAGGATTACTCCTACCAGGTCCACAGCTGTTCTTCTGCCGGGTGGCCATCGGTAGTTGATACAGAGCAATGAGATTTCCCTCTCGTTTTTTTTTTTCCCTCCCAGCTTGAGCGACAGCTCCTCTGATGATGATGAGGAAGATATGAACGGGACAACCCAAAACGAAGAAGAACGGAGGCTGGATGAGTTTTCTTCAGCATCACGGTACAGGTGAGCAGTGGTCCTTGTGTTTGTGACATAAATGAGCCTTGCCACAGCGACACATCCCATTCTGCAATCGTACGGGAAACTAGTCGGTTCAGTACTCAACAAATACAGATAGTCCTCGACTTACAATCATTTGCTTAGTGACTCGAAGTTACTACAGCACTAAAAAAAAAGTTACCTATGGCTGGTTTTCATAGTTACAACCCGTTGCAGCATCCCCATGGTCACATGAACAAAATTCGGCTGTTCGGCAACCAGTATGTATTTTAAGACAGTTACACTGACTTGGGGGGTCATGTGATCACCATTTGAAGACTTATATACCGCTTCATAGTGCTTTACATCCCTCTCTAAGCCATTTACAGAGACAGCCTCTTGCCCCCAACAATCTGGGTCCTCATTTTACCCACCTCAGAAGGATGGAAGGCGGAGTCAACCTTGAGCCAGTCAGGATCGAACTGCTGGCAAAGGGCAGAGCGTAGCCTGCAATGCTGCATTCTAACCACTAGCGCCTCCTTGGCTTCGTAACTTTCCCAGCCTGGCTCCTGACAAGGAAAGTCAATGGGGGGAAGCTGGACTTGCTTAATGACCCCATTATGCACTTAATAACTGCAGTGATTCGTTTAACAACCGGGACAAAAAAAACCCTTGTAAAATGGGGCACAACTCACTTAACGAAACCGTCTTGCTTAACAACAGAAGCTTTGGTTCAACTGTGGTTGTAAATCGAGGACTACCTGTCCTTTGACTTTACACACACACACACACACACACGCACACTCCACAACTGTTGCTACATTTTTCCTGGTTGCCAATTTGCTATTAAATGTAACCTTGATTGAAGGCTTAGTATGTTTTGTGAGTTAGGCCCGAAAGACTTGTTTAACAAACTGCGATGAGCTTTACAAACTGAGTGCAGTTTGTGAGCCCAGCCAAAAAATTTGCAGTTGGCTTAATCAAAACTTTTACTTGCCCTTTTAAAGAGTTATCCTAAGTTACAGGCTATAGTTTTGTGTGATGTGCAAACTAAACCACATCGCTGGGAGGGATATTGTTGAACGCGTCAATCCAACAGGCTACATGAACCAAAACACTTTTCTCTCTCTCTCTCTCTCTCTCTCTCACACACACACACACACACACACTCTTTCACTCTCTCACACTCTCTCACACTCTGTTTCTTTCTGTCTCTCTCTCTCTGTCTCTTTCTGTCTCTGTCTCTCTGTGTCTCTCTGTGTGTGTCTCTCTGTCTCTGTCTCCCTCTCTCTCTCTCTCACTTACTCACTCACTCACACTCTCTCTCTCTCTCCTTCTCTCTCCTAGCAAAAATTGCACTGGGAAATGTTCTCTACTGCAACAGCTCCGAAACTTTCGAAAACAGATGTCTCAGTCGCCGGCCACTGAACCAAACAAAAGAAGCCAAAACCTGCAGCAACCCAACAGAACCAGTCAGCTGAATGTCAGAACAACAAGGCAGAGCCTGAAACCCAGAGGTCAATCTTCCATGAAGACAGGAGAAATGGAACCTGATGGAAAGAATCCCCTCCCCATTGACTGAGCTAAGCGAGCAGCTAAGCCTTCTGGAGAATTCCGGAAAGAAACCAAGGAAGAGACATGTTCAGAACCGTGTCCAGATGATTCTCCAAAGAAAGATGCCAAAGACTCAAGGTATTGCATGAAAAACTCCTTGGGGGAGACTGGCAATCTAGAAACATGAAATAGAAATAAAATAAATAAGCTTGAAATACGATTTATTTGCCATATACTTCTTTTCCTCCAAAACTTCGAGAGAGTCGAACACCCGTTCCCCTTTGCAGTTCCGTTGCTAATTGGGGGGGTCATTCTTCATGCAGAACTATACTGCGATTTGATTTTCCTTTTCATGTAACACAAATCCAGTCGTTATTTTATTTAGTTTTTAATTAATTGATTGAACTGAATACAGGCAGTCCTCAATTTAACAACCACAATTGAGCCCAACATTTATGTCGCTGGGTGAGAGTTTTGTTAAGTGAGTTTTGCTCCATTTTACAATGTTTCTCATCACATTTGTTGTGAAGCACTGCAGTTTTTAAATTAGTAACGTGGTTGTTAAGTGAATCTGGCTTCCTTTGTTTGTCAGAAGGTCACCAAAGGGGGATCCCAATGACTCTGGGGCACTGCAACCATCATAAATATGAGTTCAATCCTAGGCAGCAACAGGTATTTCTCTATCAGGGCACAAAGAGAAAAATATCTGCTGTGAACTCCTCATAGGGATCAGGAAGGGCATCCAGCCAGCAAACGCTCAGCTCCCTTCAGTTGCCCGGACTCCACCCCGATAAAAAGGGAATACCAAATCATAAAAAGAAAAGAAAAAAAAAGCCAAGTGTGATGAGACACACACGGAATTTGTGTGCAGAAGCTCTCAGGGTACATGCAAAGCAACAGGGTAATCCTCCTCCTCATCATCATAGCAATAAAAGGAGGAGTAAAGAAGATAAGAAGAAGGATAAATGATAATACTGCAGCCATACTACATGGATAAGTACATATTGATATATGACATTTATTTCCCGCCCATCCCGCCACAAGCTGACAGTCCTTTGAGCCTCTCGGCGTGAAATAGCTACTTATGGTTTAATCATTAATCGTTCAATCTTTGTTGGACAAATCATGGTTTTAGCATGATTTCCTGACTCAGTCAGTGGTCTTGAAAGCTTCACAGCCAATCTTCATCAGTCTGAACCCAAGACTCCCATAATTACATGGCATGCCTATCGGCAACCATAAATAATGTAGTTGTTGCAATTTATAATAAAAGTCCTTTGAACCTGGGTGGCTATTAAACTCGAATAAAGGAACGAGGGGATAAATAAGTAATGAGAAGGTCCTGTGCATTTTAAGCTTAAGTCTACACATTGCCTTCGCGCATGAAGTGGTTTGCTTCCAAAAGACGTAAGTTCATCCTGTATTCTGCAGGACTGTAGAAAACCAGCAAGGAGAACAAGCGAAGGAGGAGCCATGAAATGGTGGTTCCGTGAACATCTGGAGAAATCAAAGCCTCAGCACTTCATGGCAAGCAAGCCATGGTTGAACAAACCCCCATCTTGTTCCATACGGTCAGTACACAAGGAAGTTCCAAAGAGGGGTGTTTTGTTTCCCCCCCCCCCTCCAGGCATCTTGGGCTGGCCTCCCTTCCGTTTCCCAAATTCTTCTACATTCCATTTATTTCAAGCCAAACCATCTGCCTGGGTGGCACGTGACTGAAACACACACAAGCAGGAGCTCCTCTGAATGTTGAAACAGCAAGCAAAGGAGGAGCGGAATTCTGGACCTTTCGTGCAGGTGTTTATTTTAGAAGAACACGGAATAACAGGTGGAGATTCTCAGCCCTCCAGGTCATGGTTGTCCCAAAGGGGCTTTTTCAAGAGGCGCCTGGGCTTTCTCGTTTTCCTTCGAAGACGTTTCGCTTCTCATCCAAGAAGCTGCTTCTTCAGCTCTGACTGGATGGTACGGAATGGAAGGACACCCGCTCAGAGCTGAAGAAGCTTCTTGGATGAGAAGCAAAACGTCTTCAAAGAAAACCCAGAAAGTCCAGCTGCCTCTTGCCAAAAGCACCTTTGGATCATGGAATAACAGAGTTGGAAGGGACCTCGGAGGTCTTCTAGTCCAGCTCCTTGCTCAAGCAAGAAATCCTATGCCATTTCAGACAAATGGTTGTCTCTTCTTAAAAGCCTCCAGTGATGAAACAGCCACAACTTCTGGAGGCAAGCTGTTCCACTGGTTCACTGTCCTCACTGTTAGGAAGTTCATCCTTAGTTCTGGGTTGTTTCTCTCCTTGATTAGTTTCCATCCGTTGCTGCTTCTCCCGCCTTCTTTTCATTGTAGGCAAAGGTAAAGCTTCACTTTGCACATATGTGTTAGTTGTTTCCGCTCTAGGGGGCGGTGCCCATCTCCGTTACAAAGCCGAAGAGCCAGTGCTGTTCGAAGTCGTCTCCGTGGTCACGTGGCCGGCATGACTAAACACCTAAGGCGCACGGAGGAACGCTGTTCCCTTCCCACCAAAGGGGTCCCTATTTTTCTACTTGCATTTTTTTATATGCTTTCGAACTGCTAGGTTGGCAGAAGTTGGGACAAGGAACGGGAGCTCACTCCGTTACGCGACGCTAGGGATTCGAACCGCCGAACTGCCGACCTTTCTGATCGACAAGCTCAGCGTCTTAGCCACCGAGCCACCGCATCCTGTCGTTGCAATGCATTAACAAAGTTTACGTGGTTTGCAATCCACGCCCAGCTCTTTCCTTAGGACGGATCTTCGTTCTTCATAAACATCTATTAATAAGTCATTTCAAAGAGAGAAGACGGTGAGGCTCCAGCAGTCTCCATGTGTACGGCTGTCCTTTCTTTCAAAACCGGCCTGAAAAAAATGGCCTGACAGCAATGTTTTCTTGCGTCTCGGATTAGAATAGAATAGAATAGAATAGAATAGAATAGAATAGAATAGAATAGAATAGAATAGAATAGAATAGAATAGAATAGAATAGAATAGAATAGAATATGGAATGGAATGGAATGGAATGGAATGGAATGGAATGGAATGGAATGGAATGGAATAGGAATAGGAAAAGGAAAGAATAGAATAGAATAGAATAGAATAGAATAGAATAGAATAGAATAGAATATGGAATGGAATGGAATGGAATAGAATATGGAATGGAATGGAATGGAATAGGAAAAGGAAAGAATAGAATAGAATAGAATAGAATAGAATAGAATAGAATAGAATAGAATAGAATAGAATATGGAATGGAATAGAATATGGAATGGAATAGGAAAAGAATAGAATAGAATAGAATAGAATAGAATAGAATAGAATAGAATAGAATAGAATATGGAATGGAATGGAATAGGAAAAGAATAGAATAGAATAGAATAGAATAGAATAGAATAGAATAGAATAGAATAGAATGGAATGGAATAGGAAAAGAATAGAATAGAATAGAATAGAATAGAATAGAATAGAATAGAATAGAATAGAATAGAATAGAATAGAATACTTTATTGTCCAAGTGTGATTGGACACACAAGGAATTTATCTTGGTGCAAACGCTCTCAGTGTCCATAAAATAAATCGTCATTAGATTAGAACATTCTCCCTCTTTGTGGATTGCTACGAAATTACTTTGTGGATTGAAGAAATGAAGTTGTTTTGACATCTGAAACCAAAGCAGCGGCAATTTGGCAGCCGTTGTCCTTTTATATTTGGAAATGACTAAGAGGATAAATGTGTGTGTGTGTGTGTGTGTGTGTGCGTGCGCAGTTAATTTTCAATCGGGTTCTTTTGACCAGATCTAATCCAGGCTTGACTTTACCTCCAACCACCAGGTCAACTTCGGCCAACTTTCCTTCATTGGCACCTTCCAACTTTCACCTGCTTGATCTGCTCTCTGAGCGTTAGGCCACCTCTGGCTACATCTTCAAAGTCACTGATTCAGCCACCAGCAGAAAATTTAAACGAAGTTGAAAGCTGCGGGAAAACACCAAAGGAGAACCGGAAAGAAACCAAAAATAAGCCAAATCCAAACGCAGGAACGTGAGTGTAGCAATAGCACTTTAGACTAACGTGCCGATAGTTCTCGACTTATGACTGCAGTTGAGCCCCAAAGTTTCTGTTGCTAAGTGAGACATTAGTTAAGTGCGTTTTGCCCCATTGTACGGCCTTTTTTTGCTACAGTCAATCACTGTGGCTGATAAGTTAGTAATAGCAATAGCACTTAGACTTTTATACCGCTTCATAGTGCTTTTCAGCCCTGTCTAAGCGGTTTAGAGCAGGGATCCCCAACCTTTTCGACGCCGCGGCCCGGTTCCGGCGTCAGCTGGGCGCCGCGGCCCGGTTCCGGCGTCAGCTGGGCGCCGCCATCTTTTTGACAAAAATCACTTCCGGTGACATCACGGAAGTGATTTTTCGTCAAAAAAATGGCGCGCCAGCGCTCGTGAGCTTTTTCGGGTAGAAATGGCTTTCTACCGGAAAAGCTCACGAGCATGGCGCCGCCATCTTTTTGACAAAAATTGCTTTTTTACCAAAAAGATGGCGGCGCCCAGCAACCAGCGGCCCGGTAAGGCTTGTTCCGCGGCCCGGTACCGGTCCGCGGACCGGCAGTTGGGGACCCCTGGTTTAGAGAACCAGCCTCTTGCCCCAAACAATCTGAGTCCTCATTTTACCCACCTCGGAAGGATGGAAGGCTGAGTCCACTTGGACCAGTCAGGATCGAACTTCTGGCAATTAGCAGAGCCAGCCTGCAACACTGCATTCTAACCACTGTGTACCATGGAGGGAAGGGAAGGGAAGGGAAGGGAAGGGAAGGGAAGGGAAGGGAAGGGAAGGGAAGGGAAGGAAGGAAGGAAGGAAGGAAGGAAGGAAGGAAGGAAGGAAGGAAGGAAGGAAGGGGGAAAGACCAAGAACAATAGTACTTAGACTTATATACCACTTCACAGTGTTTTCTAAGTGGTTTACAGAGTCAGCCTCTTGTCCCCAACAATCTGGGTCCTCCTTTTACCCACCTCGGAAGAACGGAAGGCTGAGTCAGCGTGGAGCCTGGTGAGATTTGAACTGCTAAATTGCAGGCAGCCAGCAGGCAGCAGAAATAGCCTGCAGTACTGCACTCTCACCACTGCGCCACCGAATAACATGCTTGTTGAGTGAATCAGGCTTCTGCATTGACTTTGCTCATTAGAAGGTTGTAAAAGGGGATCACATGACCCCCAGAACACTGCCACCGTCATAAAGATGAGTCAGTTGCCAAGTGGCTGAAATTCGATCATGTAACCCTGGGGATGCTGTAGCGGTGGCACGTATGAAAAATGGTCGTCACTTTTTTCACTTTTTGTAACTTGGAACGGTCACTGAATGGTTGTAAATTGAGGTCTACTTGTACACTGCCCCATCATGCTTTTACAGCACTCTCTGCACAGTTTACAACGTCAGCATTGTTTGCACATGGCTTAAACAATCTGGATCCTTATTTTACCAACCTGGGAAAGGATGGAAGGTTGAGTCAACCTTGAACCCTGTCAGGATTGAACCCCAGGCTGTGGGCAGAGTTATCCTTCAGTACTGCACTTTAACCGCTGTGCTGCTACCAGGGCTCCTGCATAGAGGAAGCCAGCAGAGTCAAGCTTATATCAGTTGTGGCTCACTAGCTGCCACCGGAGCTGGCGGCAAGCTTGGACAATGAGGAGGTTGGGGAGAAATTTGGGCCAGTGCTGGGGTCTGGGGAAGGCTCTGATTTATGCTCTGCGTCAGGCGCAGAGATAGCGCCAGGGCTGTCTGACATTTCCCAGCCACCGGAGAGGCAGCTGAGATAAGGAGGAAGAACAGCTGGGGCCTGTTCCAAATGTGCGTATGTGCAGAGCTGTTAGGGGAACAACAGAGGACAAGGAGTCAGCTCGGGAATCAAAGCACACCTGGATGCTGAATAGCCCCTCCCTGGCTGGGGAATAAATAGAAGAAAAGGGGAATGGTTGTCGTAGGAGACAAGAGTTTGTATTTCTGAAGATTTTGCTCGTGGTGTTTCATGCCACAGAGACTACTTGCCAGAATTTAATTTGCAGCCTTTTGGCTGGGAGCTCACAGCCTTGCAATTACCTCAAGGAACTGGTAAGGTCTGTTGATGCAATTAAGGACTATGGAAGGCCTATCGCCTGGACTTTTCAGTGGGTGAATGCAATTAATTCAGAAGAGGTAAATAAAGAGAAAGGTTTTTCGTGACAAGGAGTCTGTTTCTTGTTTCTGCTAAGGCTGGGTCAGAACAATATCTTTTGTGATCCCTCCCACCCAGAAAAATCCAGGAACCAGTTTGGATGGACCAACTGGTCACCAGACCGTGGGAGTCTCCACTGAGAAAGTGCCACCTGCAACAAATCGTGCAGAGATGCCACAGGAAGATTCCACCATGGGCCATACATAGCTCTGAACTTGAATTCTTCATGCTCTTGGCTCCCACGGCACAAGCAGCATTTTTGTTAGGGTGATACCCAATATGTTCTCCACTTCGAACACAATGATTTTTCAGGCCGCTCATAATGTATCTCAATAACTGAGTTGAATGGTAATTACCCTGATGCTTAGAAAGCGCAATAAGTCGTCGGTTTAATGGGCCTTGGTTTAGCAGATTACAGATGCATGGATGAAACTGGTTATGCTTTACGCTTCTGTGCGTGTGCAAATTCGCACCTGCCATTTTGTATCTGCACCAGATACATAAAAATACTTGTGTCTGAGTTGCCATTCCATTCTGCGTTTTGCATAAAATGCACAGAATGCATGAAATACAGGTTTGGATTTCATAAATGTTATGCTTTAATCAGTGGTGGGATTAAAAAAATGTTTACTACTGGTTCTGTGGGCATGGCTTGGTGGGCATGGTGTGGTTTGGTACATGTGGCAGGGGAAGGATATACTGCACAATCCCCCTTCCCTCCCCACCCCACTAACCTGCTTTCCAGCTCCGTTCTCCTGTGCAGGGCAATCAAAGAAGACCCAGCCAATCAGCTGGGACTTGGGAGGTAGAGAATAGATGGGGTTGGTGGGGCCTGTCAGAGGTGGGATTGGCCGGTTCTCCGAACTATCCAAAATTTCTGCTAGCGGTTCTCCAGAACGGCCGTAAGTGTGAAAAATGGTCATAAGTCACTTTTTTCAGTGCCGTTGTAACTTTTACCAGTCACTGAGTGAACTGTTGTAAGTTAAGGACTACCTGTATTGGGTGAACCTCAAAAAGGTTTGCTGTTTATGTGATTACCTATTGGAAAGTCAATTTTTCCCTGCAAGGCAATGAATGAATGGGCTTGTAGCAATTTGCTAGCAGTTCCTCAAAAGAGCCAGCAGGTGACTCCAGAATCCTATTAACCAAGGGAATATTGCAGACCTTATGAATACACTCCTTGAGCTGGTAGGGGCCTCAGAGGTCTTCTAGACCAACCCCCCTGCACAAGGCAAGGAGACCTTATTCCATCCTGTACAAATGGCTGTTCACTGTGGGTTTTTGTTTTTGTTTTTTTGTTTTTTGTGAAGACTTCTAGTGATGGAGCATGCACAACTCCAGAGGCAAGCTGTAATTAATCTTTCATAACACCGTGATTCAAGAAGACTTTTGCAACTCAGCATAATAAGCATGGATAGGGATGCTGCCATTCGAAGCCCCGTTACTTGGGGGGGCGGATCACTTCCATTAAAACCATCAGAACCAATTTCTGAATCAAGATGTATAATCACAAGACCTGGATTTTCATTGCTCCCTGAAAAGCAAATTATTTTACAGCAGTAAAATAAACATACTTAGATACATATGTTAGCCCAGCCCTATTCCTTTCACCTTAGAAGCTAATTCTAGGGGGAAATATATATATATTTATTCAAAAGCCTACCACCAAAGTAAATTAGTAAGGCAGCTATTGCTTTGCTATAATTTAAATGTGTGATTCGGACCCTATTCCTTTCACCTTAGAAGCTAATTCTAGGGGGAAATATATATATTTATTCAAAAGCCTACCACCAAAGTAAATTAGTAAGGCAGCTATTGCTTTGCTATAATTTAAACGTGTGATTCGGATCTAGAAATCCATACTTGTTTATTAAATCAATTCAATTTAGCTTGCTGGGGATTTCTGGAAATTAAAGTCTATACCGCTTGGAGTTGCCAAGGTTGAGAAATATTGCCCTGAAGGGATTATCTCCACCACGACCCAACCAAACAAGGTTTCTGATTAAGGATTTGTTTATCTTCACTTGTCTGTATTTACATAAAGGATGGAGGAGCACGGTTATTCAGATGTGTGCTTAATAGCAATAGCACTTAGACTTATATACCGCTTTACAGTGCTTTCCACCCCTTCTCTAAGTGGTTTACAGAGTCAGCCTCTTGCCCCCAACAAGCTGGGTCCTCATTTTACCCAAGGATGGAAGGCTGTGTCAACCTTGAGCCTGGTGGGAATTGAACTGACAAATTGCAGGCAGCTGGAAACCAGCAGAAGTAGCCTGCAGCATTGCACTCTAACCACTCCGCCACCACAGGTCTTTAATGAGGTTTATTCTTGTGTTAGTAGAAATGGTAAAAATGTAAAATCCCTGCAGATTTTACTTTGCTAGCCGTTGCCGACTATAATGAGTGGTGCTTATTTCCATTTCAAGGCCATTGAGTTGGCTCTGTCCAAAGACATTTCCATGGTCATGTGGCCAGCATGATGTCCCAGAGTACTGTTACCCTCCCACCAAAGTGGTACCTATTTATCCACTCGCATTTACATGCTTTCAAACTGCTCGGTTGGCAGGAGCTGAGGCAAGGATGAGAGCTCACCCTCTCGTGTGGTGCTCGGGTCTCGTAACCTAGGCTGCCAGTAGAGATGTAGATATAGAGATGGAGCCTTCTTTAAAAAAACTAAATAATACAGGTAGAGTCAGAAACCACCATAGAGGTCTGGGAGGGGCGGGAAAAGAAGAGGTGTGTGATTGACATCAAGCCTAGCATGATGTCGTTGCTCAAAGATGCAAATGATGTCATTTGCATGATAACACGTCTTCTGCAATCTTGTGGCTTCGACAAGATGCCGGAAATAGCCCAGAATATAAATGTCTCTGTAGAGGAGAATATTTGTAGCTCGGGATTGAAATCGGAGGTCCTTGGTGCTCTGTAAACTTGGTTACTTTCTTGCAGATGTTTCATTACCCAACTAGGTAACATCATCAGTGCCAGAAGGAGTAGGGCAGGGGTGTCAAACTTGCGGTATCACGGCGGTGTCACGTGATATATTGGCACTTTTTCCCCCCTTCGCTAAACTAGGCAGGAGGGGGCCAGCATATGACGCATCCGGCCTGTGGGCCGTGAGTTTGACACCCCTGGAGTAGGATTTGCAGAGTGGAGGAGAAACAGAGTGGGAAGAGGAGGAGGAGGAGGAGGAGGAAGATGACAACTGTAGAGTTTTTAGTGCTCTTTGAGCTTGGTTGTTTTGTTGCAAATATTTCATTACCCAACCAGGTAACATCATCAGTGCTAGAAGGGAGTGGGGTTTGCAGAGTGGAGGAAGAGGAGGACTGTGGGGTTCTTGGTGCTGTCTGAGCTTGGTTGCTTTCTTGAAGATGTCTCAGTTCCAAACTAGGTAACATCATCAGTGTTAGAATGGCAGTGGTGGGATTCAATTTTTTTTACTACCGGTTCTGTGGGCGTGGCTTATTGGGCGTGGCAGGGGAAGGATATACTGCAAAATCTCCCTTCCCACCCCACTCCTGGGGGAAGGTTACTACAAAATCCCCATTCCCTCCCCACCCCACTAACCTGCTTTCCAGCTCCATTCTCCTATGTAGGGCAACCAAAGAAGATCCGGCCGATCCGCTGGGACTCGATGGGAGGCAGAGAAGAGATGGGGTTGGCGGGGCCAGTCAGAGATGGGATTGGCCGGTTCTCCGAACTACTCAGAATTTCTACTGCCGGTTCTCCAGAACTGGGTCAGAACCGGCTGAATACTCCCTCTGGTTTGTGGAGTGGAAGAGAAGGGAAGAAAAGAAGACGACGACTGTAGGGTCCTTGGTGCTCTCTGAGCTCGGTTGCTTTCGTGCAGGCGTTTCATTACCCAATCAGGTAACATCATCATCATCATCATCACTCATCATTTGATTACCTAGTTTGGGTAATGAAACCGTCTGCCAGAAAGCAACCCAGCTCAAAGAACACCAGGGTTCCCTCCAATATCTCTCTGTAGCACATGCTAGCAAAAATAACAGCTCCTTCATTTCTCCACTCCCAGCTTCAATTAATCCTGGCCGAGAGGGGAAAAAATAATAATAATAATTACATGTCTTTTGCTTCATCAGGATGTTAGGAGGGAGAGAGATCACAGAGCAGGAGGTCAGGCACAGTAGGTGTAGCAGGAGATGAGTAGAAGCCTTTAGTGGCTGATGAGCTGTTGCTAGATCCCCACTTATAATCGGGAAGGGAGCCCTTTGCAGCCGAGCCCAGCGTGAGCGCCTTCCGTTCCCTTTTCTCTCATTATAAAAATGTTTAATGGTCTTGTAGAAATATGAAATAAATTAGTCTCCTGTAAACCTCGAGTTCTTTTGGGGGTTTGGGCGAAATGCTTGACTA
Organism: Notechis scutatus; assembly: GCF_049901735.1. Classification (NCBI taxonomy): domain Eukaryota; kingdom Metazoa; phylum Chordata; class Lepidosauria; order Squamata; family Elapidae; genus Notechis; species Notechis scutatus. Next base: position 8,566,030 of record NC_142020.1, read on the forward strand.
GGCTTATTAAATATACGCTTTGAAAGCCAGATAAGCCTAGATAAGTGTGTAAATGAAGACTCAAGCACCTGGGCCAAAAATAATCTAAAAAAGGTTAAATCATGGCAACTGGACCAATGTCTGTGAATCTGGGATGTTTCGCTACTCGCCCAAGTAACTTCATCAGTCAAAGTATAGACTGGGTGAAACCAGGCTTAATAGCAGTAACTGTGAGAGGGATCTTGGAATCTTAGTGGACCACCAATATTGAGCTAGCTGTGTGTGGCAGCAACCAAAAAAGCCAAGTTGCATTGACAGAGGGATACAATCAAGATCAAGGGAGGTACTAATACCACTCTATAAAGCCTTAGAAAGGCCACACCTAGAGTACTGCATCTAGTTTTGGTCACCACACGATAAAAAAGATGTTGAGACTCTAGAAAAAATGCAGAGAAGAGCGACCAGGATGATTAGGGGGACTGGAGACTAAAACATACGATAAACAGTTGCAGGAACTGGGTATGGCTAGTCTAGGGAAGAGAAGGACTAGGGGAGACATGATAGCAGTCCACCAATATTTGAGGGGCTGCCACATAGAGGAAGGGGTCAAGCTATTTTCCAAGGCACCTGAAGGCCAGACAAGGAATAATGGATGGAAACTGATCAAGGAGAGATTCAACTTGGCAATAAGGAGGAATTTTCTGACAGTGAGAACAATCAACCAATGGAACAGAAGTTGCTTTCGGAAGTAGTGGGAGCTTCATCCCCTGGAGGCTTCCAAGAAGAGATTGGGTAGCCATTTATCCAGAATGGTATCGGGTCTCTCTTATTTGAGCAGGGATATTGGACTAGAAGATCTCCAAGGTCCCTTCCAACTCTCTGTTCCTTCTGCTATTCTTCCTTCTTTCCTTCCTTCTTCCTTCCTTCCTTCCTTCCTTCCTTCCTTCCTTCCTTCCTTCCTTCATCTTCATTTCTCACTTCTCTTCTCTCCTTCCTTCCCTTCTCATCTTCATTTCCCACTTCTCTTCTCTCCTTCCTTCCTTCCTTCTCATCTTCATTTCCACTTCCTTCTCTCCTTCCTTCCTTTCCACTTCCCTTCTCTCTCCTTCTTCCTTCCCTTCCTCCTTCTTTCCTTCCTTCCTTCCTTCATCTTCTTTCCTTCCTTCCTTCCTTCCTTCCTTCCTTCCTTCCTTCCTTCCTTCCTTCCTTCCTTCCTTCCTTCCTTCCTTCCTTCCTTCCTTCCTTCCTTCTTCCCCTTCCCCTTGCAAGCCATGAATACTTATTTAAATGAAGTATTTTCCTCTTCTGTGGCTGCTTCTAAAGTCATGCTGGAATAAATCGGGTTCCTGGTTTTCAAATCATATTAGGGAAAGAAAAACTAAAGAGAAGAACCAAGATGATGATAATTCAGTGTGATGGAAAGGGGTTTGTTGGGGAGAGGGAAATTGTGTCAGGTTTGTATACCTCTGTAAAATACATTATGAAGAGAGGCGGCTATCCAATAGCATGCTGGATTTAGGCACCCTTTGAATTGCCAACATAAAAGCTATTTCTGGCAGAAGCATCCATCCCTTGTAATAAACAGGCCCCATCCTCATTATGCTCCTTTTTAGAATGTAGGATGTAATGGGAAGACAAAAGAGCAGATATAAAAAAAAGGAAGCCGTTCTTGTTTAGGAGGAAATGATTGCTATGGTTTTAAATACTCATATTATGTGGATTTCTTCACTTTCCTAACTCTTCTAGGAAAGGGAAGGAGGGAAGGAAGAAAGGAAGAATGGAGGGAGGGAGGGGGAAGGAAGGAAGGAGAGGGAGGAAGAGAGAGAGAGAGGGAGGGGGGGAAGGAAGGATGGAATGAAGGAGGGAGGGAGGGAGGAAGGGGAGGAGGAAGGAGGAGGAGGGAAGGGAGGAGGAAGGAAGGAGGGAGGGGGAGGAGGAGGAAGGGGAGGGAGGGAGAGGGAAGGAAGGAAGGAGAGGGAGGGAAGGGAGGAAGGAAGGAGGGAGGGAGGAGAGAGGGAGGAAGGAGAGGGAGGGGGAAGGAAGGAGAGGGAGGAAGGAGCGAAGGAAGGAGGAAGAAGGAAAGAGAAGGAAGGCAGGGTTATTTGAATACATGAAATCTGGATATTCTTTCCTATTCTCCCCCTGAGTCTCTAATACACAGATATTAGGAGGGGAAATGACTATGTTTGCCTTCCTGCAAGCAAACAAGAATTAGTTCCAAATCCCTAGTATTTTCTTCTACACTGGTGAAAAGCAACGGTGGATCTTCTTTCCTGAGGACACAGACGGAGCATCAAATAATGTTTTGAATACCTCCCCCTGGCTTTTCTTCAAGGCCCAGCATTAGGCCTGTCAACTTCAAAGCCTTCACCGGACCTCCAGATGCAGCTGTCTCCCGCTGCCCATCAAAAGGCCATGTGCCAAGATCCCAGCTTTCGCCGGCTAATGAGATTTGGTTGTTGCTGCCGGTGGTTGAAAGGAAAGAGGTGGAATTAGCAGCGGGGATAACTCAGGAGGGGTTGCAAATGGAGCGCGGGGGGGGGGGGAACCACTGTAAACAAGGCCCGGGTGATTGTATAATAACAGCTTTGTGTGGAACCCCTCGGTTTGGCTGGCTTTGGCATCACTGACTGCAGGAGTGGGAAGCACATTGAGGGACTCCCGAGACGATGAGCAGAAGGATTACACATTATTTCATGAAGATGGTTCCTTTTTAGCTGAGAAGTGCGTGGTGGGGGGAAAATGATATGAATTTGGGGCATTGTAGCTGGTCTCACTTAGGATACATCCTCAGGACGCTGTAAGCTGCCTCAAATGTCTTGCTACGTGGAGCAGCAGATGAGAGATCTATGGGTTATCATGTTGTGGTTAGCCGGCAGCAGGTGCAGACAGCTGAGGAGAGCGAGGACTCAGATGAGGGGCCAGGACCGTTAGGGAGCGGACTGCCGCCTTCAGAGATTGTGGGGGCTGGCAGCAGCGATGAGGAGGTTCCTGAGGAGCCTGTGCCAAGTGCGAATGCATGCAGGGCTGCTCGTAAGGAAAGAACAGCTGCAACAGCATGGGCGACTCGGGAGTAAGGCTGCAAGGGAATGGCCCCTCCTTCAAGAAGATAAAAGGCAGCTGTGAAGCGAACGTTCTTTGCAGGAAGCAAAGACGTTTTGAAACTCAGCCTTGTGGACATTACAGTATCTTAATTTGGTATTTGAAGACTCCTGTGTTGGGAAATATTTCTTATCGGGGATTCTTGGCAGTCTCTCACAGTTTTGGCAAGGTCTGTGCTTATCAAAGTTAATTAGTTTGCAGCAGCCTTTTAACTGGGGATTCGTAAGACTCATTAAAAGGTTTCTGTTCTGTTTGGTTATTTTTTGTCTTATTGGAAAAGGACTTGGGTCAGAACATATCAACAGACCAGCTCACCAACTCAGATTCTGTCCAGTCTACACTGCTGAACATGGTCCTAACTGGACCAAGCTAACCCAAGAGAAGAGAACTTTTCTCCCACCACTTATTACTTATCTTCTAACTAAAGGGCAAAAAAATAAATAAATACAATCCTGGGTTGTATAAACAGAGGCATAGAATCAAGATCCCATGAAGTACTAGTACCATTTTATAAAGCCCTAGTAAGACCACACCTGAAGGGACACGGTGGCTCACTGGCTAAGACGCTGAGCTTGTCGATCAGAAAGGTTGGCAGGTCAGCGGTTCGAATCCCTAGCGCCGCGTAATGGAGTGAGCTCCCGTCACTTGTCCCAGCTTCTGCCAGCCTGGCAGTTCGAAAGCATGTAAAAAAAATGCAAGTAGAAAAATAGGGACCACTTTGGTGGGAAGGGAACAGCCTTCCGTGCGCCTTCGGCGTTTAGTCATGCCGGCCACATGACCACGGAGACGTCTTCGGACAACGGTGGCTCTTCAGCTTTGTAACGGAGATGAGCACCGCCCCCTAGAGTCAAATAGCACATATGTGTGAGGGGAACCCTTTACCTTTACCTAAGACCACACCTGGATTACTGCAACCAATGTTGGTCACCATTTTACAAAAAAGACGTTTTTGTGGTTATAAGTCAAGGACTACCTGTGCACAGGTTGTTTTCCAAAAACAGCATCCAGCAAATTTCAGACAATGCAACTCCTGGCTGTAATTGCTGACCTGGAACTAAAGCATGCCTGAAAGATTTATCTGAACCCCGAGGAAAGCTTCCATGGAGAATTTAATCAGCTGCTAATTTAAGGCTTTCCCGATGTGTGACTTTTAAATATGACCCTTCCTTCTATAAATACCTTTTGATTTATTATCTGTTGGGAATGACCCAAGCAGAAGCTTATCCAGGTGGGTGCATACCGCTCATGCCTCCAGTTTGCTTATCGACTAAATCATCCGATCCAGAGGTTCAAATCTAGAAAAAGAAGATCTTTTTTCTTCTTTAAAAAAATGTCCCTTAAAAGCTAGGGGTGACAGAGCCTAGAAAGCAAATTGAATAGATCCATGGTGAAAGACAAGAGAGGAACTGAATCTCAAATTTGCTGAATTTAATGTACATTTCAAGTCGATCCAGAATACACGAGATCTGTAAAATGCATCACTAGAACAACTTCCTGTTTATTTTCGAAGTTGCTATTTATTTCCTGACAATTCGATAGCAACCTTTAGTGGGGGACTAGCTGGATACCGGTGCTTCACTACGAAACTATGTGGTCGGGCTTAGTTTTCTGAGAGGAAAATAAGGGGGGAAAAATTCTGCCTCTGCCTACCAGCATCCATCGGTATTCATCTGGCTAGCATCCTGTCAGTGTGTGAGAGAGTTAAGGGCTGTTTGGAAACTGAAACAGTATTTGCTGTATGAGCAAGAAGGGGACAGCAAGGAGCCTGGGCTTGGCTTAGCTCAACTGTTCTGTACTAAAGCTGCTTGGTGCTGTGAAAGTAAAACTGAAACTGAAACGCCTCTCCTCTGCTTGTGTTTTGCATTTGGGACAGATTTCTTTTCAGGTGGGGAGGGGGAGTAGAACTCCTTAGCATCAGAGCGTGTTAATAATAATAATAATAATATAGGAAATACTAACGCTATGATGGTCATTTAGAAAAATCCTTTCTTAGTGAGCACCTAGAAGCCAAGAGGAACATACGTGCCAAATTTCAAGTTTGTAGGCTTTACGGTTCTGGACATTTTGTGATGATGCGTGAGTGATAATTTCGCTTTTATATATAGAGATTAAGGGGAACATCCATCTCTTTGGGATTTTCTCTTGCGCAGTCTTACAGGGTGTGCTGGAAGAATTCTTTCCCCCTCGAAAGATAATCCTATAAAAATAAAATAAAATTTTATTTCATCGCCGCTGCCCCACATCTCCAAATCAGCAAGTCATGGGCCTTTTCCGTATCCCCAGGCTTGATTTATATACAATTGCATGACCTCTGTAGGTGCACTATGCTAAATAAAACAAATAAATTGGGTGGGCTAGTAATCTTTGACAGATTTCTCCCAAGGTCCACATAGCCGCTTAAGGAGCCGGTTCGCTTCCTTCTCCCTTCCCACCCTCCAATCTTTTGGTGTCTCTTCCTTCCTCCACAAATGGAAATAGAACAGGACTGATAAATTCAAATCTATTAGCGCACATTACCAGGATAATGTGAAGATTTGCTGGCGGAGGGCTGGGGGGGGGGGAAGCATGTGCCATCTCGTAATGGCATAATCACTTTGCATTGATTTTTAGCTGAGGTTTATTGGCTCCATTATCATCAATAAAGTCTACTATTCTGCTGCAGCCCAGAGAATAGATGTCAATAAGAACTCTCTGTTCTTAGTTCCTGCTGCAAAATTAGCAGGACTTTTTCCTCTTGCAGAACCTTCTGGATGCCAAAGGTGAAAGAAAGCGACAGGAACAGTGGTGGGATTCAAAAATTTTTTTTACTACCGGTGTGGCTTGGTGAGTGTGGTGTGGCTTGCTGGAGATGGCTTAGTGGGTGTGGCAGGGGAAGGTTACTGCAAAATCCCCCTTCCCTCCCCACCCCCACTAACCTGCTTTCCAGCTCTGCTCTTCTGGGCAGGGCAACCAAAGAAGACCCAGCCGATCAGCTGGGACTCAATGGGAGGCAGAGAAGAGATGGGGTTGGCGGGGCCAGTCAGAAATGGGATTTGGGATGGAATACTCAATATTTCTGCTGCCGGTTCTCCAGAACTGGTCAGAACCTGCTGAATACCGCCTCTGCTGCTGAGTTTTGCACAAACGAGTCCCTTAGGTTTTGAAGCCGTGAAGGTCTTCTTCTGCCTGGAGCTTGTTTGCCTTGCATCTTTCCCTAGAGGATTCAGTGAAGGATGCTGTATTTTTCCAGGTGTCGCATCACATGTCCGATGCTACCTTTATGTTACCTGGTAGCTTTTAATTGTTAATTTAGGGTGCTGATAGAACAGTCCAGATAGAACAGCCCATATTTTGGAGAGAGAGAGAGAGAGAAGTTTTCTGATGATTGGAATAATAAAACTTTGGGTCCGGGAGATTGTCTGAGATTGGGATCCTGCAATACTATCAGAGTTTGCAAAGCAGCAGAGGCTGAGCCATAGGTGGCCGAGAAAGCCACAAAGAGGCTCTTTTAATTCCTCAGTTGCACCCACAGATTCCCAGCCAAGCAGACCTCTTCCATCAAAACTTAAACAGCTACTGCAATGCTACCACATCTTGGTTTCCTCTGGTTTGGTGTGTCAATACCCCAAAGTGTCAATGCCCCAAAGTGTCAATTATGAATTACCATGACAACCAAGCCCCGGATTTCTGTGGCTAAACGAGACGGTTGTTCGCTGAATCACAACCATTTTCGCCCCATTTTACGACCTTTCCTGCTACAATTGTGAAGAAAAACACTGTTATAAGTTAGTGACACGGTTGTGAAGGGAATCTGGCTTCTCCGTTGACTTTGCTTGTCCGAAGGTCGCAAAAGGGGAACACGTGACCTTTTCAGTTGCCAAGAGTCAGTTGCCAAGTGTCTGTTCACATGACCATGATGCTATAAATGGTGGTAGGTGTGAAAAATGACCCTAAGTCAATTTTACAGTGCCGCTGTCAGGATTCCGTCAGCGGCTCTCATTAAATTGTGAGCCTCGAGCTGAGCTTCAAAAACTTCAAAGAATTTATTAGGAGCGAACATGTCTGCATGGCCTGTATGAAGCCGATTCTGAGACACGTAATTGACTGTCACCCTTGATCCTGGTTTTCCCCCCCTCCCGACCCCTCTGGGTGTATCATAATTCATATTCTCCAACGAAACATGTTCATAGCCAAGAGTCATCCATCACGTTCTCCCATTAGAGATTTTTTGCAGTCAGAAATTCCAGCAGCTTAGTTATAATCTTTGCAAGATAAGAATTGAATGCACTTTTGGTTCCAAACTGCTGCATTGCTCTTTCAAATTTCTTTCCCTCCCTCCCCGCCATTTCTGTTCATGGCAACTCTAAGACAGACATAGAAATGTTTTATGAGTTGACAAATGCTTTATTTAGTGACAGTTTTCACTTCAAACCGTCACTAAATGTAAGTTCAAGGACTGCCTGTACAGCAAATCACTGCAGCTGGATATATATTTTTTTTTAATCTGTCTCTCCAGCCCTCAAGCAGCTGGCACAAAAATGGCCAAGGAAATTATGATTACCCCAGTGAGAAATGGCCCTGCTATGCCTTCTCTTTTTCTAATGTCAGTCCTCGGCATTCCCTCTGCCACCTTTCTTTTCAAATCCCTGCCCCTGAAGAAGGGAGGCAAGTCAGAAACAACGGCTTCTTTTTTTATACGTTTCAGGCGGCAGAGAAAATCTTTGCGGTACCTGCTGGATTTTACTGGCAGAGGGTAGAGACGGAGGAAAAATATTTTCCCAATGGCAGCAGTATCGGGGAAAGCAATGATGTGGGAACGGAAGTAAGCACTCTCTCTCTCTCTCTCTCTCTCTCTCACACACACACACACACACACACACACACCAAACACACAACAAGGCAACAGAAAAGCACAGCACGTCCCTATAATCCTCCCGCAACTGTAGGGCACTTTGTGAAATTCCAAAATGAGCCCACATCCATGGGACCAGAACTGGATTTGTCTAATGTGCTTCTCCTTGTCATTGCGAACTGAACTACAATTCAGCTGGATAGCGAGATAGGTGGCATATAAATTTAATTAGCTCGATATCCGTGGGTTGCTATGAAACGATGTGGTCGGGCTTAGTTTTTGGGGAGGAAAATAAGGGGGAAAAATTCTGCCTCTGCCTACCAGCATCCATCGGTATTCATCTGGCTAGCGTCCTGCTAGTGTGTGAGAGAGTTGAGGGCTGTTTGGAAAGTGAAACAGTATTTGCTGTGTGAGCGAGAAGGAGACAGCAAAGAGCCTAGGCGTGGCTTAGCTCAACTGTTCTGTACTAAAGCTGCTTGGTGCTCTGAAACTGAAACTGAAACTCCTCTGCTTGTGTGTTGCATTTGGAAGAGATTTCTTTTCGGGTGGAGAGGGGGAGTAGAACTCAGCATCAGAGTGTGTTAACAATAATAATATAGGAAATCCTAATGCTCTGATGGTCCTTTTGAAAAACCCTTTCTTAGCGAGCACCTAGAAGCCAAGAGGAACATAGGTGCCAAATGTCAAGTTTGTAGGCTTTATGGTGCTGGAGATTTTGTGATGATGCATGAGTGGCATTTCGCTTTTATATATATAGGTAGATGCACAAATAAATTTACTACAGTTGCCCCATTGCCTAAATTCACATAGCTCACAGAACTATGGGTTGGATAGTTGGCTCCCTTAGTGGTTGAGAAGGATCTGTTTACATAATCAGGAGAAATCTCGGGGTTTCTGTCCCATCTGCTTCATTCCCACTTGGTGCTCCTTGCTCAGGTTGCCATGACGCTGCTCTTCGAGACCCTGCTCCAAAATCCGGTGGCCGTCCATCATTTGCTGCAGATGATTCTCGCCTCTGGCTTAGATGTCTGCGGACTCCGCCTCCTGTATCCCCAGCAGATGTTGCTGCCCAGCACAAGTAAGAAGGGTTAGGCTTGCTCTTTTGGCAACACTGGTGTGTGTGTGTGTCACAGACTGCTTTAGTAGTCACATGAAGGGCAAAGTGCTAATGTCGATGCAGAAATTTGACCCCCAAAGAGCTGCATTTCACAAGCTCGAGAAATGGTGAATACAGGGAGCCCTTATAGCCATTCATTAGTGTCTCTGGAGATTCTCTTTTTATAGATAGATAGATAGATAGATAGATAGATAGATAGATAGATAGATAGATAGATAGATAGATAGATAGATAGATAGATAGATAGATAGATAGATAGATAGATAGATAGATAGATAGATAGATAGATAGATAGATAGATAGATAGATAGTCAGATAGAGATAGATAGATAGATAGATAGATAGATAGATAGATAGATAGATAGATAGATAGATAATCGATAGAGGCTGGGATGGATAGATAGATAGATAGATAGATAGATAGATAGATAGATAATCTAGATAGAGATGATAGATAGATAGATAGATAGATAGATAGATAGATAGATAGATAGATAGATAGATAGATAGATAGATAGTTTTAGTTAGTTCATTTTAACAAATGTCCCATTCATTCACTGCCTTTCGAATTCCTCTTCTGCAGTTGCTCTGCCTTCTTGCTCTGCATAGGGGAAAGCGTCCACCATGTTTGCTTTGAGCCGGAGAGGATCGAATGCATGGAGTGTCCTTCAAGGCATCCTGGGCCCCTCTGACCCACAGCTGGCCAGGGTGACTGACAGCTGCTCAGTCAAGGTGCTCTTCTGCTCAAGAAGAGCTGAGCCTGTGGCGCACACCCCTCACACAGAGAGCCGGGGGCATAGAGAGCTGTGCTTCGGGTTGGGAGGGAGATGGCCCTGTGCAAAGATGCTTCCCAGCAGAGGTGGGAATCCTGCCTGCAAGCATAACAGACCAAGGTGACCATCCTGGATGGGTCTAGAATATTCCAACTAGGGATAGTTTGGTCTAGTGGTTAAGGCACCAGGCTAAAAGTGGGAGTTTTAGTCCTGTCTTAGGTATTCTAGCAGACTGGTTGACTTTGGGCCAATCACCAGGTGACGGTGAGTTCTAGTCCCACCTTAGCCATGAAACCAGCTGGGTGACTTTGGGCCAATCACTAGGCGATGGTGAGTTCTAGTCTTGCCTTGGGAATGAAAGCCAGCTTGGGCCTTGGGTCCATCACCCAGCCCAACCCACCTCGCAGGGTGGTTGTTGTGGGGAAAATAGGAGCAAGCGGTGTTGGATATGTTTGCTATCTTGAGTTCTTTGTAACAACAATAAAGGGTACAAATAAATAAGTAAACAAAAATGAGTTTTTGGGAAGTCAGAGCCAATATGTCTCTGGGGAAAGAAATCCAGGGTACTTGTTAACCAAGTCAGTCTGGTGTCAAGAAAAGCTGCCTCACCTTTTAAGTGTAGTTTGACAATGGAATCAGCCTCTTCACTGGAAGTCTTCAAGCTGAATCTAGACCCCCCCATCTCTTGGCGGGGGCAGGGAGCCTCTAATTTGGGTTCCTGCCCTGAGTAGGGAAGAGGGTCAATGGCCTCCTTCAATTCGGAGAGTGGAATTGAATTCCCAGCAGCCTTGAGTGCCTGCCTGCAAATTCATTTCATTGCTGAATCATATATGCTTTTTGGGTGGATCAATCCATTAAATGTAGATCAATCTCTGCATTTCATTGAAATGCAGGTGACCTGCTGAGACCCTGAAGGAAGCGTAAGGGAGGCTTAGATAATATTCAAGAAACAGAATTGGTCACTCTTTGAGAAGGAAAATCTTTCAAGATCTGGGTCGTCCCCTCGCCCCTTCATTCTAGGGTGCTGTCAATATGCCCGGAATCAAAATAGTCTAAGACAAGATGAAAAAAAAAGGGAATGGAAAAAAAGGGATCGAAATTACCACAAATTAATTAAGCACTTAACAGAACGACCCTAAACCTATTTTATTACTGGCGGTCTCCAATTGATTACGCAGGCATGTACTTCCAAGGAATTATGCCCTGAATGACACTGTAAGGTGTCAATTAACCGATTCACAATTTCACTTCTGACGGGCTGTCTCGTTTGGACATCCCACGCCAGAGGAAGAATTTGTTTTGAAAAGTTTGATCAGATGGGCAACTAATAAAAGCTATAATCTTCTTAACTTTCTCCCTTCCTTGGGGAAGGACAAAAAGAGGGCAAGCGTTTCATTTGGACTTTGTCTTTTTCACTAATGCTGCTCAGTTTGCTCCGTTTTTAACCAAAGAAAAATGAATGGATTTCAAAGCTGATTGGGAACATTTTGTCCTAACGTTACAAACAGAAAGCCTGATTGTAATATACCAAATATTCTGGCTTTTGATGTTTTCGTAAAGATCTGAATGGGAAGTTTACTAATGCTCTTGAGTTCTAATAGCAATAGTACTGAGACTTATATACTGTGGTGATATTCAAATTTTTTTTACTACCGGTTCTGTGGGCGTGGCTGGGTGGGCATGGTGTGGACTGGTGGGTGTGGATTGGTGGGCGTGGTGTGTCTCGATGGGTATGTCTTGGTGGGTGTGGCAGGGGAAGGATACTGCAAAATCCCCATTCCCTCCCTACCCCACTGACCGGCTTTCCAGTTCCATTCTCCTGTGCAGGGCAACCAAAGAAGACCCAGCCAATCAGCTGGGACTCGAGAGGCAGGGAATAGATTGGGGCGGGGCCAGTCAGAGGTGGGATTTTTAAGGGGGGACGCCTGTTACAAAGTTTGCACTACTATTACTGTTAATCTTCTCATCACTCCTTATCACCCTTCCCCTCCCACTTGTGACTGTATGACTGTAACTTTGTCGCTTGTATCCTTATGATTCATATGGGCTGTTTCCTAGTATGATTCGATTGCTTATTGTACCCTATGACTATCATTAAGTGTTGTACCTTATGATTCTCGACTCTTGATGAATGTATCTTTTCTTTTAAGTACACTGAGAACATTTGCACCAAGACAAATTCCTTGTGTGTCCAATCACACTTGGCCAATAAAGAATTCTATTCTATTCTATTCTATTCTATTCTATTCTATTCTATTCTATTCTATTCTATTCTATTCTGTCAGCTTTGGAAGCCATATTCCATGCTGCCACATAGCCTGAGAAGTTGGGAGGGGGGTGATTTCAATTGAGTAGTTCTAAGTAGACAAAATTATTATTATAATTATTTTCTTAGTTCAAGGTTATTAAGTGTGGATCTTACACTGAGACAGATTGTGAGTGGTCCATGTGATGTGATGATGGGAGAAAAAGGGATGGATTTTAGTTTTGGACATTGTGGGAAGTTTTGGACATCTTTAGTTTCGAGATTCCACAGATGTGCCAGGTGCTATTCTAATAAAGGTACTTTTGAGATTATGCTTGTCTCGGAGTTACTGATTGGAATGGAGCTTTGCTGGAATGCTGACAACGACTCAAAATTTTCGCTACCAGTTCTGCAGAACCGGTCAGAACCGGCTGAATACCCACTCTGGCTCCGAGGGTTTTTCCAGTACATGCGAAATGCTACTTGGCTTCTTCCAGCCTAATGAGCCATGGCCATATTGTTTGGGGTTGATGACGAAACATGTCATCAGAAAGAATTGGAGGGCGCCAGATTGGGAAAGGCTATAATAAGCCCATTAATTTTTATATTCCGGAAAGATTCCTAAAAGGCAAATGATTCACCATCATGACTCACGGCAGTGTTGACGTTGGTTTGTCAAGAAGCTGCCACTTGGTGATGCAAGACCCCCTTCCGATGTTTTGTCTTTTCCATCCCACGACAATCTTTCAATGACTGCAAGCTTTTCATCGGTAGGATGGAATCTCCTTTGGGAAAGCAGCCTTGCGTCTAGGCCAAATTCGGGTGCTAGATCTCAAGGTTAAATCTTGCGGATCTCAGACCGGGATTCGGTTGAGCAAGGGTGGAGCCAGGGCGTCTCTTGAAACCCAATGCTTTAGAATATGTGGCTCCGGTTCTGTGAACGGCTTTCCAAAATTTCGAAGAGCCCTCGGAGACGGTGTCCTGCTCTATTCCAAAGGTGGCCGCCAAACTGTAATTTTTCATGGGCGCAAGGAGGGAAATTCATCAACTATGCAGGAAGCAATTGTATAAAATGTATTGGATGCGTTTTTCTTTTCATCTCTCTCTTTTTAAAAAAAAATACATTTGCTTGCCTGTCCCCTTCATTTTTTAGAGGGTCATCAAAGGCCAAATAGTTCAGATGAACAAGACTTCCTTCCTTCCTTCCCCATTTTCCTCTCTCCTTCCCTTCCTTCTTTCCTTCCTTCGCCACCTCTCTCTCCTCCTCCTTCCTTCCTTCCTTCCCCACCTTCCTCTCCCCTTCCTTTTTCCTTCCTTCATCCCTCCTTCCCTCCCTTCTTTCCTTCCTTTGCTACCTCCCTCTCTCCTCCTTCCTTCCTCTCTCCCTCCCTCCCTTCTTTCCTTCCTTCGCACCTCCCTCTCTCCTCCTTCCTTCCTTCCTTCCTCCCTCCCTCCCTCCCTCCCTCCCTCCCTTCTTTCCTTCTTCCCCCTCCCTCTCTCCCTCCTCCCTTCTTTCCTTCCTTCGGCACCTCCCTCTCTCCTCTTCCTCCTTCCTCCCTCCCCTCTCCCTCCCTTCCTTCTTTCCTGCATTCCCTCTCTCCTCCTTCCTTCCTTTCTTCCTCCCCTCCCTCTCCCCTCCCTCCCTCCCTTCCCAAAACGAATTTCATATTAGAGAAATTTCTGGAAAATCCAGTTGTGCATTTAGCTCCTTGAATCCCGAAATGGTACAGTCCTGGAGCATTCCCCACCCACCCCCATATAATTAACAGCCTGCATCAATATTTATGCAATACCAGCAGGACATCTTGTTATGCTATTAAAGCAGGCAAATCCCCCCCCCTTTTCTGCAGGCATTGGCTTCTGTAACAGCCCTGACTATCCGACTTAATGATTGATGCTGCATTTAACTTTTATGAAGCCAATAGCCCATTAGAGACCAATTCTAAGCTTTTTGCTGGATGGCTGGATTTCAGCTTATCCCCCATCCTTCCCTCTCACGTTGGACAGTTGCCTGACCATGTATATATTCCAAGGAGCCATTATCCGGTCTAATATTCAATTCCTTGACTCCTTTTCATAACCTTTTCATCTGGATTACTTAGAGATGAACTGGGATTAATTAATCATTGCGACATTCACTGGTTTGTGTCTTTACAAGTAAAGAGTGTTTTGTCCTTGCAAGCCTTCAGAGAGCAGATGTTCAGAAGACCACCTCCTCACCCAAGCTTACAGGCATTGCCTAAATTGCTGCCGAGAAAGGAAAACGCAAGCCATCATGCCCCGGTGTTACAGAAAGGCGAAGGGTCTTCAAGAATAGCCGAGTTCGCACAGTGCCCTGTGCCCCAGTACAGGTGGGTGGTGGCTTAGCATGTTCCTAAACTGCAAAAGTAGCTGGTGACGTATTGCATACTGCAAATTGACCAATTGCGATTATTTTGTTAAATCATGGATACACACACTATGACATGAGCATTAAACGGGGCCTTATTGCCAGAGGTGGCGTTCAGCAGGTTCTGACCCGTTCTGGAGTACCGGGAGAGGAAATTTTGAGCAGTTCCGAGAACCGGCCAGTACCACCTCTGGCTGGCCCTGCCAACCCCATATCTTCTCTGCCTCCCGAATCCCAGCTGATCGGCTGAGTCTTCTTTGGTTGCCCTGCACAGGAGAAGGGAGCTGGAAAGCAGGTTAGTGGGGTGGGGAGGAAGTGGGGATTTTGCAGTATCCTTCCCCCAGGAGTAGGGAGGGAATGGAGATTTTACAGTATCCTTCCCCTGCCACGCCCACCAAGCCATGCCCACCAAGCCATACCCACAGAACCGGTAGTAAAAAAAAAATTGGAATCCCACACTGGACGTATTGTATACTGCAAATTGACCAATTGTGATTATTCAGTTAAATCATGGATATACACATACTATGTATGACATGAGCATGAAACGGGGGCCTTATTGGCCATTGCCAGACACAGAATGGCCGTGCACATTGCTATGCTTTGGTTTGCTGACTCACTCCATGTTTAATAAACCACCGGCAGGCACAAAAGATCAGGTCCAATTAACTGATTTATTGCTAAACTGTACAGGAATCTTCTCAACCAATGGCTAAGGGTTATATAAGGGTCAATGGAATTCAAGGGAGGTTGCACTTCGTTCCTTTATGACCATGTAGGGATTCTAGGCTGGTCTCTTTTTTGACTCTGGCCCTGGGTTCTGCCACTCCTTGCCCTACATCCACAATGTTCTGTGTTCACACAAGAGGACAGGTTAAAACAAAAGAAACATTTTGAGCTGGGACGATAGATGTATTTCCTATCTTTGAGTTATTTATATAAATAATAAAGTCAGGATATAAATTAAGTATTAATAATAACCAGAATCAGGCCAGTAATTGGATTCCCACATTATGCTAAACTATAGTTTAGCACAGTGGTTCTCAATCTTTTCTTCACCATGAACCCCCTTTAAATACCTTTTGTGGCCACAGATTGTGGCCATGGGCCACGAAGACTTCACTCAAGATTGAAATCATGACATTTCTTCAACCCTTCTCAGACCCAGGGGTCTGCCAACCAGAGACTGAGAACCACTGTTCTAGCGTAATAGCCGTGAGTTATTAAGAAAAACTATGGTTGGCATTTTATCTTGGTCACCATAGTGGTGAAAACATATTATGGCTTAGTATATGTGTCCACATGACCAAATCCGCATTAATGAAGTAAATGAAAGTTGGTGGATGGGGATTTGTATTTATTTAGTATTTCCTATGATGCATGTTATTTTTTGGGGGGAGGGGTGCAATGGCTCAGTGGTTAAAGACGCCGAGCTTGTCAGCTGGAAAGCTGATAGCTTGTGTTTGTGACCTGGGGGCTACTCAATGGGATGAGCACCCATTAACTTGCTCCAGCTCCTGCCCACCTAGCCATTTGCAAGCATGTAAATGCAAATAGATAAATAGGTACCACTTCAGCATTCCATGTGCCTCAGCATATAGCCATGCCGTGCCCACATGACCACAGAAGTGTCTTCAGACAACGCTGTCTCCCTCGGCCAAGAAACAGAGATAAGTATCGTCCCCTAAGAGTCAAACACAACTGGACCGGGAAAATCTTTACCTTTGTCCTTTATGTTATTTAGGACCGATGAGCAGAATAATGGAAAAGGGCTTCCTGGAAGAGATACAATCCAATTTGAACTCCTAGATCAAACCAGATCCCTGTCAGAGTATATTCATGAACCGGAATAGAGCTTTGTCACAAGGTCAGCCAATGAGAGTTGAATTGAGGGCTGAAACTTAAAGAGAGAATCTACGCATGGTTTATCTCTGTTCTGTGCTCAGCTCTAAAACGAAAGAGAAAATCACTTGCTTGCTAAAAACTAGAGCTCTGCTCTGAACCTGTAAGATGTCTGCTTCTGTTTGAGTTTGCTCCGTGTTGGAGAAATCTACAACTGGTATTGTAAAATTTACTTAATGTGTTTATAAAGAAGTTAAATGAAGCCTCAGCCATCTGTGTTTATTTTTCTGGCACTGAATTTATGCTGAAAAAATCTGAACAACCCCAACCTATGTTTCCATGTAGTTCCTTATGTCGAAAGCTTCCTGCAGGAACTGGATGAGTTATTAAGATCTTATTAGAATTATTAAATTAAGATTTTGCCAAACTAAGTATGTTAGCTTTTAAGGACCGTGCGAGAAGATAGCTGGAGCTGAAAGTCATGGATTTGCTGTTTTGACGGTTTGCTCATTTTCAGCCTGGCTGCCTACTAACGAGGAGGCGATACTCAATGTTTCCTGAGCACTATGCGCAGCTTCTAAAAGCCACGTCAGTCCACAATGCGAAAGGGGGAAAAATAAATGGGCGTTGAAGCAGGGTTTGTCTCTTTTATCTGTGCAATATAAATGTGCCCAGGGAACATTTGCATGTCTTAAAATAAATCTCTTTATGATTGGGCCAGTACTTATCATGAGATGGGAAAAAAAATAAAACTTTGATTTCGCTGAGTAGATAGATTTCTTGCAGTGGTGGGATTCAAATTTTTTTACTACCGGTTCTGTGGGTGTGGCTTGGTGGGTGTGGTGTGGTAGGTGTGGTGTGGTGGGCGTGGCTTGGTGGGCGTGGCAGGGGAAGGTTATTGCACAATCCCATTCCCTCTTCACCCAATTAACCTGCTTTCCAGCTCCGTTCTCCTGTGCAGGGCAACCAAAGAAGACCCAGCTGATCAGCTGGGACTCAATGGGAGGCAGAGAATAGATGGGGCTGGTGGGGCCAGTCAGAGGTGGTATTTTCTGGTTCTCCAAACTCCTTAAAATGTCCACTACCGGTTCTGCAGAACCGGTCAGAAACTGCTGAATACCACCTCTGGTTTCTTGGTTATAGAAATAGTTACGGCATATCAGTATGTAAAAGTAAAAAGGTTGAGGCTGTAATGTTATTATGTTATTTTACTGTGCTAAAAAGAGTAGGAAATCAATGCTTTTCTTTCTTTTTCTTCCCCTGTATCCTACACTTCTTTCTTTTCCCCTTTTCCTCTCCCCTTTTCCACACTATTGTCACTTTCTTTCATATTTTATATCTCCATAAACTTAATGTAATTATTATTTCAAAAAAGCACCTATCATGATGGTTCCCCGCAATGGCCAACTAGACGCATTCGAGAAACTTATTCAACAAACTCAACATTGGAGGCTAATTTCTTTGCAGATGGTCCTCGACTTACAACCACAATTGAGCCCAACATTTCCATCGCTAAGCAAGGCAAGTTGTTAAATGAGCGGTGCCCCATTTTACAAGCTTTTTTTGCTACCTTTGTTAAGCGAATCACTGCAGTTGTTAAGGGGATCATGTGGTCATTAAGCGAATTCTGCTTCCTCCACTGACTTTGCTGGCTGAATGCCGGCTGAGAAGGTTGCAAATTGGGATCACATAACCCTGACACAGTGCAGCCATCATAAGTCCAAGTCAGTCACCACGCATCTGAATTTTGATCATGTGACCATGGGGATGTTGCAACGGTCATAAGTGTAAAAAACGGTCATAAATCATTTTTTTCAGTGCTGTTGTAACTTCAAAGGGCCAATCAAGGAATGGCTGTAAGTTGAGCATTTATTGTATTTATTCATTAAATCTACATACAATCTATATACTACAAATATACAATCAAGATCAAGGAAGGTACTAATACCACTCTATAAAGCCTTAGTAAGACCACACCTAGAGTTCTGCATCCAGTTTTGGTCACCAAACTATAAAAAAGATGTTGAGACTCTGGAAAGAATGCAGAGAAGAGCAACCAGGATGATGAGGGGACTGGAGGCTAAAACATACGATGGATGGTTGCAAGAACTGGGCCTGGCTAGTCTACTAAAGAGAAGGACCAGGGGAGACAGGATAGCAGTCTTCCAATATTTGAGGGGCTGCCACAGAGAGGAGGGGATCAACCTGTTTTCCAAAGCATCTGAAGGCCAGACAAGGAAGAATGGATGGAAACTGATCAACAAGAAATTTAACCTGGAAATAAGGAGAAACTTTCTGACAGGGAGAACAATCAAGCGATGAAACAGAAGTTGCCTTCAGAAGTTGTGGGAGCTTCATCCCTGGAAGCTTTCCAGAAGAGATTGGACTGCCTTCTGTCAGAAATGGTATAGGGTCTCCTGCTTAGTTGAGGGGGTTGGACTAGATGACCAAGAAGGTCCAGTCCAACTCTGTTAATATGCTGCTCAATTCACTATCAAGTAACTCTGGGCGGTTTACAATGTCATAACATGCAATATATAACGATGAGAATATGAAAAGCATGACAACATCAAACATTAAAAGTTAAAGTATTAAATGAACAGCAATGGGAGCCAAAGGGCCCAGGAGCTAAATTATTGCTCCTAATATTTAAGGCTGGCTATGATTTTGTTCGCTGTGGTTTCCTGACACAGTTGAATGGGTTCACGCCTTGCTCCAAGCTTTAAACCCAACAACTTGCATTATGTGCTGTTAGAATGGGACGTGTGTGAGCCCGTTAATTGTGCCAGTGGCAAGGGATTCATCAGTAGATGTACCGTTGTTTTGAAATGTTTCCTGCTTTGGTTTTTGCAACTTGCATTTCAGATGAAAATCGATAGTTAAAGTCTTTATTTCTGGGCATGTGCCAACAAGTCACGCCCGGCTTGGAGCATTGTCTGGAGTGCACCAAGATGCATCAATGTCATAAAGGCTGGAATAAATCTCGATTCATAATTGCTAACCAGATATGAATTTTCAGACCACGAAGGGTCCCTTGGAATAAAAATGAGGGTTTGCATGCGAGCAAAATTCACCTTCCAACTGATTCATTCTGAGCCACCTCACAGTCCCGATCTTGAAGTCATCAAATGCTGCAGACATGCCGAGTGTTATTAAAAAAAAAGAATTGGTTGGTGCTCTTTCACGCCTGTAAATTCTGCAGGAGGAAATGAAATGCTCCCTTTATGGACAATCGTCCATTTTCTTCATATTGCCAGAAAATGGGTGAGGTACCAAGCAAATCTGACCCACAGCTGTTACTATCAGACCGCTATGATGCAATATCTTTGAATGTAACTAAATTCTGCTGTACAGGTAATCCTCAATTTGTGACTGTTCAAACTTATAACGTCACTGAAAAAAGTGACTTGTGACACTTTCAGAGCTGTATGCAATGAAATTCCACTTTCATGAGTGCTGATTAGTGTACATTCAGAATGGCAATAAAATTGTTCTAAAATTATTCTATCTTTCACACTTATGACTGTGGCAGAATCCCCATGGTCACGTGATCAGATTGTTGGCAGACAGACTGTCTCACATTTATGATGTTGACAGTGGCCTGGTGTGATGACCCAGGGCGTGGCACAAAGTCAGAGAATAAGTCTGGGTCCCTTTGTTAGCTCCAACTTTGCCCCCAGTGTTCCGGTTACCTTCTGGCCTGGAGAAAAACTCTCCCACGAACCTGCAACAGCCTTTGGCTGCAGATATTCCAATTCAAATGTTGTAAAAGGAAAACTTTAAACTATGAATCCAACAAGGCAAGATAAGGTAATAAATCTGGCAGGGCAAGATAAGGAATTCCAGAAGTGAAGAACCTGCTTTCCAGCTCCGTTCTCCTGTGCAGGGCAACAAAAGAAGACCCAGCCAATCAGCCGGGACTCGGGAGGTGGAGAATAGATGGGGGTGGGGCCAGTCAGAGGTCGGATTTGCCGGTTCTCCGAACTACTCAAAATTTCCTCTACCAGTACTCCAGAACTGCTCAGAACTGGCTGAATACCACCTCTGGTGTCCGACTTTCTAAGCAGGTGCCTTAACCACTAGACCCAACTGGCTTGTTCTGTTCTACTTTGTTTTAACGTTTCCATTTTCAATTCTGGTCTGTGGCCATAATAAAAGATGGATCGATCCTCACTCTTTCTTTGATCAGGTGGTCATTTCAGTGCTGTCCCGAACCCCTGCAATATTCCCATGCATGTCGTAGCCAATAGGACATATGCCACCAATCCTGAACTTGAGCAAGTCGTCCTGTTGACTTTTAATGGCAAAGATGCTCTGAAGACTGCTGGAGATTTTCTTCATCAGATTCTCACATCTGGCTTCCTCTCAGAGTAAGTCTCATGCTCGACAAAAAATGGAACTCTGCAGCTTTGATACAAACTGGGTTTGCATATGACCCTAGATCTAAATGTGTTACGTAAAGGCAGGGTACTAGTTAATAGGGGCCCATAGATGTGTTAACCATTGGTTAGCATCTTTTGCTAAGCCAACCAGAGTTGGGCGACCAGCATAATACACATCATAATAGAAAGTCAGCCAGATTTCTACCACTTCTAAGCAGAAGCTTAATTGTCTCCTTGGTAATTCCTTCATTAGGACATTGTTTTCTACTTGATTGTTTGTCTGGTGTTAATCACTGCTTCCCTGGATGTTGGCTGCTGGAGTGGTTGTATTCTGGTCTTTTTGTTTCCTCCTTATATTGTTATTGTCTCTTTTGAATGGTGTATAAATGTAATTTATCTCCATGTGTCTAGTGATGAAAGATTTGTCCGAGTGCCAAGCTTCTAAGAATTCTCTATTCTTTTTGGATTTAGCTTGGTCTAGGATACTCCATAGGGGCGTGGTGGCCTAGTGGTTAAGACACTGGGCTTGACCAGAAGGTCGTCAGTTTGAGACCCAGGCATCATGTGACGGGGTGATCTCCCATTCCTTGCCCCGGCTCCTGCCAACCTAAGTTTGAAAGCATGCAAATGAAAGTAGATAAATAGGTACCACTTCAGTGGGAAGATAGCAACGTTCCTGCGCCTCAGTGTATAGTCATGCTGGCCACTGTTGTGGTCTGCCAGCAGCCTGCGGAGCTGGTGGCAGAGTTGGACAGTGGGGAGGAACATGGGCCAGTCCAGGAGTCCAGGGAGGATTTGGATGAGGGATCTGCGTCCAATACAGAGATGGGGCCAGAGCCATTGGAGCGTTATGTGCTGACTCCAGAGCCTCCAGAATCTGACATCAGCGAGGCAGAGGAACAGAGGGAGCCTGTTCCCAGTGCGCACTTGCACAGACCTGCCAGAAGGCAAGAACAGTTAAAACAAAAGGAGTGCCTTGGGAGTAAGGCATGGAGATGATTGGCCCCTCCCATGAGACATAAAGGAGGAGCAAAGGGACATGAGTCTTTGCAGGAAGCAACTTTGTTCGTACTGGTCGGTTTAAAATCTGAAGCTCTGTGTTGACTTTGTGCTCTGTTTGGCCTTGTACAGTTAATTGGCAATTTAGTCGTTGGCAGCATTTCAAGGGAGATAAAGGTGGTTGTTTATCAGCCTTATCCTGAAAGACTGTGGCAGACTTTTGTTGGACTATTCATAAACTGTTTTGGACTCATTACGGGCTGTGGATGCATATAATTCACAGCCGTTGAAATAAAAACAAGGTTTTCGAGAACAGCGTGTGATTGTTATTGTCTCAGGAAGCCTTGGTCAGAAGAGCCACGTGACCATGGAAGCATCTTCAGACAACGCTGGCTCCTTGGCTAAGAAACGAAGTGTTGGGCTCTGAGTTCGCTACGGAGCCCATCAGCTCCATTGTCCTAAAGAGGAGCTGGAGTTTGGATTCATTTAAAGACAAATCTTCAATACGCAAGGACTGGCTGAGACGAAGAAGAAAACAGCCCCCTAAGACTCAGATATGACCAGATAGAGGAAACCTTTACTTTTTAGGGTACTCATAGTTTCTCAGTTGAAACTATGGTTGAGTTTGCCCTTGTATTGTGGAATTAAGGGGTTTTAGTCTCATTTTCCAACTGTTAATTGGTGTTAATGGATGCACTCTGCTAGTCTTCTGAACCAGTGGTGGGATTCAAATTTTTCTACTACCGGTTCTGTGGGTGAGGTTTGGTGGGCGTGGCAGGGGAAGGTTACTCAAAATCCCATTCCCTTCCCACCCCACTAACCTGCTTTCCAGCTCCGTTCTCCTGTGCAGGGCAGCAAAAGAAGATCCAGCCGATCCGCTGGGACTCATTGGGAGGCAGAGAATGGATATGGGTGGAGCCAGTCAGAGGTGGCATTTACCAGTTCTCCGAACTACTCAAAATTTCCGCTACTGGTTCTCCAGAACCAGTCAGAACCGGATGAAAACCACCTCTGTTCTGAACACAAACCAGCAGTTGGAAGACACGATGTAAAGGCCTTAATTTCTAGAAGGTCTGCAAGAAAGCAACCACAGGTGCTGTGGTTACTTTCCCTTTTTCCCAATCTTAGCGGTCCTTTTTCTGACTTATTTGATCAGCCGCTCTTGCAAAAAGCTCTAGATACCTCAAGCTAAGCCACAGTTTGTTCATATTTATTAATAACACATCCGTTGTCCGTAGATGCACAACATGGCCAACCATAAATCATCATTTACAAACCATGTTGGCTGGATCCTGCATCGCAATAAGCTAAAAGGAAACAAGACGCATTATGGCTTAGTTCAGGGTGCGAATGCAGCCAGCATCCCCCTTTCTTCAAAGTTCTCAGTTTAATTGATTGTTGAACAGCAACTCCCAAGTTGGAACTGTGCCTTGAGCAAAGCTTGTTACTGGATTTCATGCCATGGTGTACAAAGTGCAGATGTGCAAACCTCACACAGCAGGAGAACAATCTTGGGTGCCTCCAATTTCTGGCACAACACAAAAGGACCCCAGTTTGCAAACAGAAATTATGAGTAAGTTCCTTAGCGTGTCAGGTTGAGAGTAAAATTTTCTCTACATCTATAATTAATCTCCTTTCAAGGAAAGCTTTATCAGGGATTGCCTAAAAACCCATAATTATGTATACTTTGGGGTAAGAGCACTTAACTTCAATTGTGTTCTCTTCGCAGAAATCTTCTAAGCCCCAAGAAGGCTGTTTTATCAGACTTCTTTCAAACAGCCTTATTTTTTTTCCTTTTTGAGTGATGTGGGACAACCTTTGTTTGTTTTTTGTTGGTTACAGACCAATCTCCTTATGCTGCGTCACCTGTAAAGTCATGGAATCAATTATTAACCAATCCATTATCCTCCAGTTAGAGACAAACAACCTACTTTCCAATAAACAATTTGGTTTCAGAAAAAAACTATCCTGTAATCTGCAACTCTTACACTACAAAAACATATGGACTACACAACTCGATCAGGGCAAAGTCGCCCATGCTGCTGTAACTGCTCTCTCCTACTAGCAATCCTGTGTGCACGTGCACTTGGCACAGGCTCCTCGGGAACCTCCTCATCACTGCTGCCAGCCCCCGCAATCTCTGAAGGCAGCAGTCCACTCTCTAATGGTCCTGGCCCCTCATCTGAGTCCTTGCTCTCCTCAGCCACCCGCACCTGCTGCCGGCTAACCACGACATCACCCAGCAGTAAACTTAGTGGGAGCAATCTCCAGAGGCTGATGTCGTTGACCCCGAAAATGGATTTCCGTCAAGCTGTTCTCTTTTTCACTGAGCAAGAGCTGAATGTCAGCATTCCAGCAAACCTCCATTCCACTCAATAACTTTGAGACAGACATCTCTCAAAAGTTCCTTTTATTTGGATAGTAACTGGCAGAACTGTGGAATCCTGAATCCCGGGCTTCCTCACAATAAGTAAAAAAACTACAAAACCCATCCCCTGCACCCATCACCACATCACATGGCCCAATTACCATCCACCCCAAAGTAAGACCTCCTTTCACTATGCGCCACACCACCTGACCTTGAATCAGAAAAAGAATGTTATTATGTCTAACTAGATATACTCCAATGCATTCCTCCCTCCCTCTTCCCCGGTCTCAATGGTGGCCGTGTGGGAGCCTCAGATCTCAACATGGCTTCCAAAGCTGCTTCTCAGGTGGTTGGTGAACGCTTGTCTTTCGTTGGCTGGCCTCAAGAGTCAGCCTCTTGCCCCCCAACGATCTGGGTCCTCATTTTACAGACCTTGGATGGATGGAAGGTTGAGTCAACCTGGAGCCAGTGAGGCTTGAACTGCCAAACTGCTGGCAGCCGGCAGTCAGCAGAAGAAGCCTGCACTATTATATTCTAACCATGCCGCCACCGCAGAGTGGTTAGAAGTAATGACTTCTGACATTTTTTGGATCAATAGAATACAAAAATGCTACAGCCTCAACCTTTTGCTTTTCGTGTCTAAATGTTCTGAGTTATTTCTATAACAACAGTCATTCTAACTCTCAAAACTTAAAATTAGAGTTTCATTTTTCCCCCCGTTTTGAGTACAAAAAAACCATTTTGGGTACAAAATCCAGAAATGATTTCCAAATGGAAACAAAGCTAGATTAATTCTTCTGTTTAATTAAAACAGACAATTTTGCCATGTCCGCCAACTCCATCCATTCATCCATTGTGGGAATTAATGCATCCACTAAGTTAAGCCATTTTCTGCATGTGTGGGCTGTGTGAAGCCATGGACTGAGCAAACAGATCAAACATCAGATTAAAACACAAAGAGCTTAAAACTAACCAAGCTTGGCATGTCTTTACTAATACATTTGATTAAGTGTGTAATAAGGACACAGCATTTTTATTGTGCCAACCTACCCAGTGCAGTTCGTAAATCATGGTTTATAGCTTGGCATTGCCAAGCCAATGAGGCTTATTCAATCCCATGTACTTAACTCGCTGTTCTTTGCTTGCTTAATTTCTTTGCGGAATTTTCCTTTCATACAATGATAAAACCCCATTCACCTTTCTTTGTACAGGTGGACATATTCAACAAAATTACGCAACTCCCTCTTCCTCTTCATGCAAGCAGGTAAAAGCAAAAAAAAATGCAAACCCCCCACAAGAAAAGGCTTAAACTCAAAACTCCTGCCCTGCTTTTTTAAGATAATGTGTATTGACCAAATCCTGGGTTTATTAAGGAGGAGGGAGGGAGGGAGGGAAGGAAAGGAAAAGGGGATAGGAGGGAAGAAGGAAGGAGAGAGGGAAGGGAAAGGAAAATAAAAGGGGAGAGAAGGAAGGGAAGAAGGGAGGGAGGAAAGGAAGGGAAGGAAAAGGGAAGAGGAGGGAAGTAGGGAGGGAGAGGGAAGGAAAAGGGAAGGAAAAGGGGAGAGAAGGGAGGGAGGGAGGAATGAAGGAAGGGTAAGGGAAGGAAAAGGGGATAGGAGGGAGAGAAAAAGGAGGGAAGGAGAGGAGGAAAGGGGGAGAGAAGGGAGGGAGGGAGGGAAGAGAAGGAAAAGGGGATAGAAGGGAAGAAGGAGGGAGGGAGGGAGGGAAGGAAAAGAGGGAGGAGGGAGGAAGGGAAGGGAAGGAAAAGGGAAGAGGAGGGAAATAGGGAGGGAAGGAAAAGGGAGGGAAAAGGGGAGAGAAGGGAGGGAGGAAGGAATGAAGGAAGGGTAAGGGAAGGAAAAGGGGATAAGAGGGAGAGAAAAAGGAGGGAAGGAGAGAAGGAAAGGGGGAGAGAAGGGAGAGAGGAAGGGAAGAGAAGGAAAAGGGGATAGAAGGGATGAAGGAGGGAGGGGGGGAAGGAAAAGGAAAGAAAAGGGGAGAGAAGGAACGGAAGGAGGGAGGAAGGGAGGAAGGAAGGAAAGACTCTTAGCTTTATTGGTCCTTCTCATGCATTCGAAGAGTGAACTGAGGGCAGAGAATTGTAACAAGACACAAAATATATACCATGCTTTATAGCAGGAATCATGCCCCCAACTGCTAAATATCTTTTCTTTGAACTCTGATTTTGTTAAAAAAAATAAAAATAAACCCTGAAAGTTATCAAAGGAAAAGTTGGAAGCATTCCCCTCCACGCATTCCCCTGGATGGGATCTAGCCAGATGCCTTTGGAGCCTGCTTGCTGCTCTCCCTCGACACCCGGTGGGGAGAGAAGCAGAAATTCCGTATTTATGAAGCAGCCGAGGCTGAACCTTGCCTTCTGATGTGAGCCTGGCTTGTTTGCTGGGGAATTCTCGATTTAGCAGGAAAGGGAATCTGTGCGGTAAATGTGTCAAAGCAACCGAAAGGCGCTCAAGGTTCGGAAGCTGGAGAAGAATGTTAAGGAGGCCCCAGTGGGACACACACAAACACACACGGACACAGACACACGGACACGGACACCCACAACACACCCACGGACACACACACACAGAGGAGAGAGATCTCCCATGTCAGCAAGAATGCCAGTGGCCTGGACTGATCACACACTTCCTGCATGAGATCTCTCGTAAAGAAGCGTGAGGAACATGAAATATTCAACTCTTCGGTGTCTTCCGAGGCCTATGACTCACATTTGCTAGAAAGACCGAAAAGGCTTCCCCCAATACAGAACAGGTTGTATTTCGCTTGGAAAGAAAGCAAACCAATGAATCAAGCAGGAACTGAGAATGGGAGCCCTCGGAGTCATTTCCGCCTCTGCCGCCACCGCCATCTCCCCCACTGGTGCTGCCACCGCTACGATCGTGGCCAAGGCCAGCTTTGACCATTGGAGATCGCGGGGTGTGATTGGGTCTAGTAGGGGGCTCTTCGACCTTAGCAATTTTAAGACCCGTGGACTTCCACTCCCAGAATTCCCCAGACGACCACATATTGCAGGCTGGGGAATTCTGGGAGCGGAAGTCCACAAGTATTTAAAGGTAACCAAGGTTGGACATCCCTGGTCTAGTACCTCTCTCTGATGGGGTTGTTGTTATCGTGAAGGAGAAAAAAACCTGGAAGAGGGAGAACCCTGCCTGCCTCCTCAAATTCTTGGAGGAAAAAAGGAATGTAAATAGAATGAATGTTTCCCCGAAAATTGCATTCTAAACATAAATACAGACTATTTTTGGATGTAATTCATCCCTAGATAACAGGTCTTTTGGAAAGGAAGGTGTGCTTCCTAAATGTTATCTCTGTGTCTCTCTCTGTCTCTGTCTCTGTTTCTCTCTCTCTCTCTCTCTCTGTCTCTCTCTCTGTCTTTCTCTGTCTCTCTGTGTCTCTGTCTCTCTCCCTCTGTGTGTGTCTGTCTGTCTGTCTCTGTCTGTCTGTCTGTCTGTCTCTGTCTCTGTCTCTCTCCCTCTGTCTGTGTGTGTCTGTCTCTCTGTGTCTGTCTGTCTGTCTGTCTTTCTCTGTCTCTCTCTGTCTCTGTCTCTCTGTCTTTCTCTGTCTCTCTCTGTCTCTGTCTCTCTGTCTTTCTCTGTCTCTCTGTGTCTCTGTCTCTCTCCCTCTGTGTGTGTGTGTGTGTGTGTGTGTCTGTCTGTCTCTGTCTGTCTGTCTGTCTCTCTCTGTCTCTCTGTCTCTGTCTCTCTGTCTTTCTCTGTCTCTTTCTCTCTCTCTCTCTCTGTCTGTGTCTGTGTGTGTGTCTCTGTCTGTCTGTCTGTGTCTCTCTCTCTCTCTCTCTCTGTCTTTCTCTCTCTCTCTCTCTGTCTTCTCCTCTCTCTCTGTGTCTGTCTGTCTCTCTCTCTCTCTCTCTCTCTCTCTGTCTCTCCCTCTGTGTGTGTGTGTCTGTCTGTCTCTGTCTGTCTGTCTGTCTGTCTCTGTCTCTCTCAAAATCTCTGTAACTGCAATCTTCCCGTTCCCATATATATTTATATATGTGTGCAGAGCCTTTATATGACCAGCTAGATGTGACCTTTTGCCTGCTGGAGTTTTCCCACGGGAAAGTTTCATCTCTTCTTTATAGCACAGATGAAGAGAATCCTGAGCTCCATGGCAACAGATCATAATCCAGGGAGAGACCTTGTCTGCTCGTAGGCTAGCCTGCCAGCCAGCCGTTGCCAGAAGGACTTCCTCGTAATTTTTGCAAACATTACAGAAAGAAAACCCCTGCTGCTCTTGGTGAATAATTGCCTGTTTGCTCTCCTTGCCACCATCCCACCCACTGATTAAAATCTTGTATCAGATCAGTAACTGGGAGGGCAGGGGAAGGTGGAAGAGAATTTTTGCTTTAAAATTGAGCCCAACGTTCCCAAATGAAAACTCGCCTTAATCCATAATAGAGCTGGGTAGATCTCCCTTCCCAAGCTCCCAAGCTTGGCTGACCTTTGTGTCTTGTGTAGGTCCTTTGAATTGAAATTAAACATCGAAATGTGAAAGCCATTCTCCTGCAGAGCAAAACTCTAGCCTCAGCTCGATTTCCAGATATGGCTCTGGGTGCCCCCAAGAATCTACAAGAATTCCTGGAAATGTGAATGTGCCCAGGAAAGAAGAAAAAGGAGATTATTGGCATTCTGAGATTAGGAGTGAAAAAGAGCATCCACCTCTATACCTCCTCCATTCTCATTTTATGGGAATGCCTTTCTCCAAGTGAAGTGGTCCAAACGTTAACTCCACCCAAGATTAAGCAGGTTTGTTGAAGCCAACTGTGATGACCCAGGGTGACATACAAAATAAACACAGTCACAAAAAGTAGGTGAAGCCCCTTTTATTCCTTCACTTTGCTTCCAAGCTCCTTGACTGGAGACAAAAAACTCCCCCACAAGCAGTTACAAGAAGGAGGAAATGCCGTTTAAATTATAAAGAGTAAAAAACAACACGAACCAGGCAAGATAAGGGCTGGAGGACGTCCACAGATAACAGAACACACACTGGGAAGGACACCAAACTCAGAGAGGAACCATAAACTAGAGATATTTCCATGCTTTATTTCCAGCACTCGCCAGTACGCATGTCCGTCCTCTTATCCAGTTGTCACAGCTGCAGCCCATGAAGAGGATCAATGCCCTCTCTTCCCTGTGTGCCCTAGGATGGAGAGGGGATGGGCCTGGGTCCTCCTCTGACTGCTCAGCTGGCCTCTGCCCTTCCCCAGCCTCCTCCACAACCTCCAGAGCCACACCTCCACTCTCTGTCGGGCTGTTCCTCCTCTCCCTCGGAGTCAGTCTCCACCAGGGGCATGACACCAATTCTCAGCTCCATAGCTTCCTCCTCCACTCTTATTTCTGATGTGAATTCATTCAAGGGGTCATAACATTGGGTCACTGTCCCAAAGGCAACTGAACTTTTTTTGGGGGGGGGGGGTGTTCCTTTAGAACCTTTCACTTCTTATCTAAGGAGCTTCTTCAGTTCTCAACTTCTTGGGTAAGAAGCAAAAGACCTTCAAGGACAACATCAAGTCCATTTGCCTTTTGGAAAAACATCTTTGGAACAACTCTGACCTGGATGATTGAGAATCTCCATAGATATGTTGGATCATTGTTTTGTTTGTTATCTCTGGTTACCTTTAATATCCACTAATCTCTAGCCTTAACAAGGACCTAGAGATTTCTCTAGCTAGTGCTAGCTTGATATTGTCACTAGACATCAACAGCAATATATAGACAGTTCTTCTCCACCCACATCTCAAAGACCACACAGAACATCCAAGAAACTCCTGCCCTTTGACTCTTACTGTATAGAGGTAGTCCTCAACTTACAACAGTGCATTTAATGACTGTTCAAAGGAACAACTGATTTATGACCGTTTTTCACCCTTACAACGGCTGCAGCATCCTCAGGGTCACATAATCGAAATTCAGATGCTCAGCGACTGGTTCATATTTATGATGGCTGCAATGTCCTGTGGCTCACATGATCCCCTTTTGTGACCTTCGGACAAGCTTATTCAGTGGGGAAGCCAGATTCATTTAACAACCGTGGCAAGAAAGGTCGTAAAAATGGAGCAAAATTCACTTCACAAATCTCTCACTCAGCAGCAGAAATTTTGAGCTCGGCTGTGGTCGTAAGTCAAGACTGCCTGTAATAAATACATTGCTCTTTGGTTGTGGCTTTTCTAATCCTATTAAAGTGCTTCTTCCTTCCAGATTGCAAATCAATAGCTCTGCTTAATTTTGAAATGAGCATCAATAGGCCTGAAGTGTTTTATGAATCTGGACCCCAAGCATACAGCTTTATAAAGCACAAAGCCACTTTCCAAATGGCTAGACTGGCTCTGTCTAGAAGCAGCTGAACTAGAGAGTGGTTTCGGATCCTATTTTACGGCTTCGGACTCATCAGCCTGAGGGACTTTCCCTATTTTACAATTCCCTGAATGACTATCAAGTTCTGGGAAAGACACATCATGCATATTTTAATCAGAACTGGGAAAATCCCAGGCAGCTTGCCATGCTGGCTCTTAAAAATCCTGATACCTAATAACCTGACTTAAAATGGAGAAGTGCATAAGAGGAACCTTTGCAATTATGCCAGTCCTTGGAGCGAAGAAATATTGGTTGCCGAATGGCTGGTTTATTTTCTTTGTCTATGGATTCTAGGCTGCTGTCTCTTGTTAATTGGCAGTTTTACATATACAAGTGGTCCTTGATGTATGACCACAATTGTTGTAAATTGAAGGCTAGCTGTATATATAATCTTTTGCTGAGATTATAGATTATAGCAATATAAATTTTAGGCTCAGTTGTGGTTGTAAATTGAGGGATGGATGGATGGATAGATAGATTAGATTACATAAATTATAGGTAGATAGATAACAAATGATAGATAGATAACATAAATGATAGATAGATTACATAAATTATAGATGATAGATAGATTAGATTACATAAATTAAAGATGATAGATAGATTAGATTACATAAATTATAGATGATAGATTTATTACATAAATTATAGATGATAGATTAGATTACATAAATTATAGATGATAGATTTATTATATAAATTATAGATGATAGATTAGATTACATAAATTATAGATGATAGATAGAGTCACTCAACAACATTGTTACTAATTTAACAACTGCAGTGATTCACTTAACAATGGTGGCAAGAAAGGTCGTAAAACGGGGCAAAACTCACTGAACAAATGTTTTGCTTAGCCACAGAAATTTTGCGCCCGATTGTGGTCGTAAATTGAAGCCTACCGTGCACTCACGAAACAATGCATCCTTGTGACTTCGTTCATCTAGTAGCGGAGGAGTTCCAGGCACCTAGGGGTGGAAATAAAGATATATAAAAAGGAAATTATTCTAGGAGAGGAGAAAATGAAGCCACGCTTGAGTGCGCGGATATTCTCCCATGCCCAAAGTTACAAAATCTTCCCCCGATGTAAACATAAATGTTTTGAGCTGCGCGATAACAACAACAACAATACAAGTGATGCAGAACAGATGCTGGCAGACATATGAATGATCTTGTATGTTTCTTCCAAGAACAGATTGATACCCCAGATTTCTCTAACAACCCGTGAATTTGCAATAACAGAAAACAGCAGAAGACCCACTGAAAATGTACTATTTGTTTGCGTTGCAAATGTAAAGCTCTGGGAATCAGTTTAGGGGTTCCTTTAACTCTCTCCCCAGAGCTTTTATTTTGTTTTATTTATTATGGTGTAGAAAACAAACCACAATATCCAGGTTTGCACAACGTTCCAAACAAATGGAGTAATTGACATGACGACTTAGCGCGATGTGTGAATCCAACCATTATTGTGGATTCTACCTTGACAATTTCTGACCTAATTAATCAAAAAGGCATCTCTTTTTTCCCCCCTTCCATATTCTGAATAGCATCTCTTCCATGAAGAGCCAGCTTGGTCTACTGATTAAAGTAGAAAGTTAAAAGCAGGAGACTGGGAGATCAAGTCCTGCCTTAGCCATGAAAGTTGGCTAGCTGACTTTGGGCCAATGACCAGGAGAAGATGAGTTCTAGTCCTGCCTTAGCCATGAAAGCCGATGGGGGACTTTGGGACAGTCACTAGGAGACTGTGAGTTCTAGTCTTGCCATAGCCATGAAAGCCGGCTGGGTGATTTTGAGCCAATCACCAGGAGACTGTGAGTTCTAGTCTTGCCATAGCCATGAAAGCCAATTGGATGACTTTGGGACAGTCACTAGGAGACAGTGAGTTCTAGTCCCGCTTTAGGCATGAAAGCCAGCTGGGTGACTTTGGGCCAGTCACTCTCTCTCAGCCCAACCCACCTCATAGGCTTGTTGTGGGGAAAATAGGAGAAGGAAAGTATCTTGTATATGTTTGCCACATTGGGCTGTTTGTAAAAATAATAAAAGAGGGATAAAAATAAATAAAATACCCTCTCTTTTTTGGTCCCCTTTGTCCCAGAGTCCTGCTGACTTGGAAGCTCACGCCAGCTACCTCACTTCTGGATCCTCCTTGGTGCTGTGTCTTCAGAGACAAAACACAGTGAAGAAACTTCTGGACGTGCTAGGACCTGAAAACCCTAAAGAAACTCAAGCTATCAACCAGTTCTTTTGGAGACCTCTGCACAGACGCAGTTCAGTCCAAAATGGGTTTTATGGTGAGTCTTAAAACCATAAAATGCTCAAAGCCATTTTCGTTTTCTTTTTCAGAAGAAGAACAGTACTACACTTCCAAGCCAAGGTTTTAGCTTTGGAGATATATTTTTGTGGCAGCCAACCTTGCAAACCCCTGAGAAATGAATTCATAAATGTTTAAGCTTCGAATTGCTACTCTCTCCAGACTTACAACCGCAATCAAATCCACATGACCCTGGGATGGTGCAACTGCCATGCATACAATGCCGAGTGCCAAGCGCCTGAATTTTGAGCCCGTGACCACGTTGCAACTATCATAAGCGTGGAAAAATGGCCATAAGTCACTTTTGTCAGTGCCATTGTGACTTTGAATGGTTACTAAACGAATGATTGTTAAGTTAAGGACTAACTTGTTCTGCAGTCTCATGACTACTTCAAATATTTTTTGTTTTTTGTTTTTTTTACAACCTTTAAAACATCAACTTTCAATCTCCTCTCGAGGGAACAGCAATAGCACTTCGACTTCTATACTGCTTCACAGTGCTTTACAACCCTCTCTAAGTGGTTTAAAGAGTCAGCCTATCATCCCCAACTATCTGGGTTCTCATTTTACCCACCTCGGAAGGATGGACAGCTGAGTCAACATGGGATCGAACTGCTGGCAGTTGGCAGAGCTAGCCTGCAGTACTGCATTCTAACGACTGCACACCCAAGAAAGAAGGAAGGAAGGAAGGAAGGAAGGAAGGAAGGAAGGAAGGAAGGAAGGAAGGAAGGAAGGAAGGAAGGAAGGAAGGAAGGAAGGGCAATAGCACTTAGACTAATATACTGCTTCACTGTGCTTTGCAGCCCTCTCTAAGCGGTTTACAGAGTCAGCCTCTTGCCCCCAACAATCTGGATTCTCATTTTACCAACATCAGAAGGAGGGAAGGCTGAATCAACCTGGAGCCAGTCAGGATCGAACGGCTGGCAGTCGGCAGAGTTAGCCTGCAATACTGCATTCTAACCACTGCACCACTACGGC
Organism: Notechis scutatus; assembly: GCF_049901735.1. NCBI lineage: Eukaryota > Metazoa > Chordata > Lepidosauria > Squamata > Elapidae > Notechis > Notechis scutatus. The sequence continues at coordinate 8,599,717 of NC_142020.1, forward strand.
AAGAAGATAGACACTGCTTGATATACCTTTCAACTACAATACCCATAATCTATGATGATTGGGCCGGGTGTTGGATAGTTGGGAGTTGGAACCCACCAACTTCTGGAAAGCTACAGGTTTGCCTCCTCCGAAATAAAAAATGAAATTTTCTGGTTGTCCTTCTCGAATGCATTTTAATCCAAAATGGCTTCTTGGTGTTATGAAGAAGCCCCCAGTTTCATATTCCTTTCAAAAAAAAAAGGTAAACACCGTTCTTGCCAAAAAGGGGAAGACTTTGATGTGAAAGAGTGTTCCAGTAGACATATTACCTCGTCCCAATTGCTTATCAATATCCCTGCGAATTGTCAATATGTCCCAGATAACTTAGAAACGAAGCCGCTCTCCTGACATCTAAGAGAGAGGCAGGCCATGGTTCCAGATTGCGCTAATGGACTCTGGAGCAGAGAGGCAGCATCTCGGATGCACCCTGAAAGTTTTGAGACTTTCCTTTTTCTCTTTTTTAAAATAATTTTATTTATGATTTTTTTTCTTTAATATCCATAACTGCTTGGTGAACAGTGTATTGCCTCGGTCAATATGCTTTGCATACAATTCTGATAATAATATTACCATTTAAGTCTACATAATTGTAATTTTTCAACTTCTAACATTTGTGAATATATATAGTATAGTAACTAGCTGGATACCTGTGCTTCGCTACGAAACTATGTGACCGGGCTTAGTTTTTGGGGATGAAAATAAAGGTGTGGGGGGGAAAATCTGCCTCTGCCTACCAGAATCCATCGGTATTCATCTGGCTAGCGTCCTGTCAGTGTGTGAGAGAGTTGAGGGCTGTTTGGAAACTGAAGCAGTATTTGCTGTGTGAGTAAGGAGACAGCAAGGAGCCTGGGCGTGGCTTAGCTCAACTGTCCTGGACTAAAGCTGCTTGGTGCTCTGAAACTGAAACTAAAACTCCTCTCCTCTGCTTATGTTTTGCATTTGGAAGAGATTTCTTTTCGAGTGGGGAGGGGGATTAGAACTCCTTGGCATCAGAGCATGTTAATAATAATAATAATAATAATAATAATAATAATAATAATAATAATAATAATAATAATAATAATAATAATATAGGAAATGTTCTGATAGCCATTTCAACAAATCCTTTCTTAGTAAGCACCTAGAAGCCAAGAGGAACATATGTGCCAAATGTCAAGTTTGTAGGCTTTACAGTTCTGGAGATTTTGTGATGATGCATGAGTGGTAGTTGTGTGTGTTCTTTATATTTCAGTATACGTAATACTATTTCCCCAATTTCTATTTTCTACTTCTTTTTTTCTAACAATAAAATAACCACCATGTTTAAAAAAATACTCTATATCTATTCAATCATCTCTTGCCCTTTTTGGAATTTCAATTCTTATTAACTTTTTGTTGAATCTTTCCTGCTTCTCCTCTGGTATCTTGTGACTCCTTTTATCATGTTTATTTAATGTAAATATTTCCTCGGCTACAGCATCTACCTCTTTCTGTTGGATCTCTAGAGTAGCCATCCGCAGTTCCCCCATCATTTTTAGGACATGCTTCTCTTTATTCTCTTTTGTATTTCTTTAAAAAAATATTCTACTTGTTTTGAGCCTTTCCAAAGGTTGCTGCTTTCGAAGTGCCATTATCAAGGGTGGGGAAAGGGGATAATTACTAACGTATAGGAGATCATTGAGTTAATTGTACTTAATTTGATTTAATTGAATTGAAATCGAAGAAAACCTTGCCTGAGCTCTGCTTAGGGCTTTCTCTGCTTATTAGACTGTCTCTGCATCACAACCCGAACAGATCATATACTCTGGCTCTCAAATTGCAGATTTTCAGCAGGTCTGCAGGTTCCTGAAGGACCCAAATCCCGTGAACATCCTTGTAAGTCAGTTGTTTCCAAGCTCGGTTTTCTGACCTACGCTTCACAAAACCACGAAGCAGACTCATCATTCCGATAAGACCCCTTTTTATTAGGCTGGTGTGAATTCCTCTCACTCACATCCAGCAAGGTCCCGGCAAACAATCTTTCAAGAGTGATTTACAACCACAGACCTTTATCAGGCTTGGAGAGTTGTCAGGCGATAGCTCCCAAGCACGCGCTGTACAAGGAAATACTTGGCAAGGAACCAGGAACAAATCTTCACACTCATTAAAGGAACTAATTGTCTCCTGCAAAGCCCACTCTTCTTTCGATCCTCTTTATTCCCTATGGGAGGGGCCATTCACCATCCAACTGTGCCTTTACTCCTGAGTTGACCCTTGTTCCTTAACTGTTCCCTTCTCCTGGCAGCTCTGCGCATGCGCACATCAAGAACAGGCTCCAGCTGTTCTTCGTCCCCACTGATCTCCGACTTCGAAGGGAGCTGATAACTGTCGGACAGCTCTGGCTCCATCTCTGCCTCCAATGCAGAGCCCTCGCCAGAGCCTTCCCCAGACTCCAGGACTGGCCCAGGTTCCTCCCCAACCTCCTCACTGTCCGCGTCTGCCGCCAGCTCTGCTGGCCACTGGCGAGCCACAATACTCGGCAACTTTAAGACTTGTGGATTTCAACTCCCAGAATTCCCCTGCCAGTATCCTTCCCAGAATTCCCCTGCCAGTATTCTGGGAGTTGTAGCCCACAAGTCTTCAAATGGCCAGGTTTGCAAAGACCTGTGTCATAAGTGACAGAACCATTACCATGTGCTTCACAGCAGGGTTAACATCTCCTTCCAACCCTGGGAATCCCTTTATTTATTTATTTTATTTGCTCAGGGCACTTATGCAGCCAACTTTCTCCCTAAAAGCAAGTCTGGCCAGTGGACAATCTGTCAGCCCTCAAGATTTTCTTCTTTTGCTTTGCATCTTTCGGCTGTCATAAGTAACGGGGGGAGGAGGGGGGGAAAGTATGGGAAGTGAGGTGGAGGTGTTGCACACTACTACTGTATAAACCAGGGGTGTCCAACCTTGGCAACTTTAAGACTTGTGGACTTCAACTCCCAGAATTCCTCAGCCAGCTTTGCTGGCTGAGGAATTCTGGGAGTTGAAGTCCACAAGTCTTAAAGTTGCCAAGGTTGGACACCCTGGTATAAACTGAGAGAGGGGAAGAGTACATTCTTGCTTGGGTTTCTATTTCTTGCTTAGCTTTCTCTTCTCTGTGCAGCTGCAAACCTTTATCAAAGTATGCCAAGGTCAACGGACAGAAGCCTCATCACCACCTGAAGATGCCCACATGATGACATTCACAACTTTTAATTGGAAGAACCATTTGAACTATGGGCGGTGGGAACGTTGCCATCACTTTGTATATGTGATTTACGCGCCCATTTTCTCAGATTCAGAATTCTTTCGTTGCTACCCCTTGACTTCCAGTAAAAGATATCTTTTCTCTAATTAAAAGAGTCTAAAGTATTTCTTTCTTGGATTTTGAATGGAGCACCAGCTGACACAATCAATCGAACAAAACCACAGAAGCATAAAAGCCATCATTACGAAAAATTTAAAAAGTCATTATTAAAAGGGGGAGAAATACCCCCAAATTCAAAAATATACAACTCAGATGGAAAGTATAAAATGTCTAAGGACGTCTACGGTTCCCTGGGACTGTCAGGTTTGTTCCCAGGTTACGCCACCCCCCCTCAGCCCTCTTGGTCCTGCTGGGACCCCTCTGATTGTCTAGCTTGCCATAACTTGGCAGCAAAGGAGGAGACAAACCCTCGTTCACTGTACTACTCAGCTGCAAGGACGAAGTCAGCAACGGCTTTGTGTTTTGTCAATGCACACGCCAAATCCTAACGGAGCCAAGTCAACAGAGATAATGAAACCATTGCCCTGCATAATGGGCTTAAATGTTTGCCGTTCCACTGTAGAACAGGTGCCCTTTAAAGCAATTTCTTCAGGAATCAGTAGGCCATCAATCACTCGGCTGAAAAGAGCAGAGACAATGTTTAATTCATAGTCTGATAGAATCATCTTTCTGCATTATCTCTTTTTTCTTTTCTTTCTTTTTTCTTTCTTTTCCAGGCTCCGCATCTTATTGTGCTGCTGTTCGTGACATTCGGCTGTTTTTTTCCCCCGGAAGGATTACGGGATGCCACGTATCCAGTTCTAGAGGAGGGAGAGGTAGGCACCTACACAGTTCTTCCCAACTCCTAAAGCTGTTTAACCTGTTCCAGAATTGCCACCACCACTATCGGGATTCCACATGGCCCCTTTCAGCAACAACTGCTAAAGGCCCACAACAAGGGAGATGAGAAGTGGAGAAAACGTAGCAGTGTACAAATAGAATTAACATTGTTATAGGAAGAAGTGCACCCTCCCCAAATCCAGGGGGGGAAAATACATTTCTACCCGTTGCCTGTCCTCTTATTTCCCTGATCTGCTCAGTATGCCATAACGAAGAAAGACAAACCGTACCAACCATGGTGCTTTGATGCATGCATACAAATAGTCTTCAATTTATGACTGCAATTGAGCACCAAAATGTCCATTGCTGAGCGAGACGTTTTGTTAAGTGAGTTTTGCCCCGTAGTGGCACAGCGGTTAGAATGCAGTATTGCAGGCTAACTGCCATATGGGTTTTGTCATGCCCTTGTTGGAGTCCGATTCTGGGGGGGAGTTTGAGCAGCTGACAGGGAGTGGGAGTGTGGCTCCGGTGGCTGTGGAACAAATGACGGGAGGGCACAGTCTGGCTGGACATTCAGAGGAAGACCCAGGGCCAACCCCTCTTCATCCTAAGGCATGCAGGGAGGAACGGAGAAGGGAGCAACATGGCTTACGGGAGAGAAAAGGTCCTGATCCCTTTCATTAGCTGCAACTGGAAGAACAGGATATAAGTGGGGCGTTTGCACACAGCACCTTGCTGGAAGCAAAGCATGCATTATCTTGGTCGAGGCTTATCTGGGTTTTGGCATCCTCCCAACTATGTGTGCTGCATTATCTTTTGGAAGTCTGCAATTTATTCTCCTGCCCTGTTGTGTTAATTACTTCAGCGTGGTTTGTGTTGGTTTTTTAATTTCTAATTTATCTTTACTTTGGGTTCAGACTGCATTTCTTCCCTTCGTAGACTGTTTTTGGAAGAGTTTGATCTCCAGCTGTAGATAACTGGACATTGGGGGCCAAGTTGGAGGTATTAAAGGGAATTTATCTACTTTATTTTTGTGCCACGCCCCAAGTCATCACAGGTTTCTACATTTGCTATATGACTGCTGCATTAGCTTAATGCCATAAAATTGTGACTCACCAGTTTTACAATCATTGTGACATACAAACATAACAGGCAGGCTCCATTATGGTCATATGCTGAGGACTATTTTTATAACTAAAATAGAAAGAAAAGTCCCTTACAGCTAGTTTCCAACTCATGTGAAAGCTGTTTTCCCCCTTCTGTGGCCCAATTCACACATAGCTACTCCGTATGTCTCTTTCGCACACTACACTAATGTGCGAATGATTCCTTTCACTTGAATTTCTTGAATAAGCCACATGATCTGGCTGGATTTCAAGCAATACATTAAGCCAAAAGCTAACCGACTTTCTTAGGTTTTAAAGCAAAGCATGACTCTAACCATTATGTAGCTTGTTTGTTTTTGGTGTAAGGTGTGAGGTTAACTATAACTTAAGCAATGAACTATAGGTGTTTTTTTTTTTAAATGCAAGTTACTACCACGTGTAAATCGCAGAGCTTCACAGGCAATTAGACTTGACCAGTGAGGCCAAGGCAGAACTTTCTGGTGAAGACAAACAGGACCCTGGAGAGCTCCAAGCAAGACTTTCTTTCCTATTAAGACCAGAAAAATATTGTCTCCACCTTGCTTTAAAGCAGTGATGAGCAACTGTGGTGACTTTACAGCCTGTGAGTTCTTATCAGAGACAATTAGTTTGAAACAGCCTTTTTAACCAGGAAGGAACAGAATTCGTAAAGAATCATCAGAAGGTTTTGCTGTTACTCTGTTTCCTTGGAACAAGGTTTGGGCCAGAACACTTACGTACCAGGACATGGTACCATCACATTTCCAAACTTCCAAATTCACCACAAATGTCACTTCTCACAGTGCAACTCTTTGCATCACAGAAACCTGTGTTGAGTTTGGGTCTGAAAAATTCAGCTGCTGTCATTATTTGGGTCCAAAGGGCAGAATCTAAAGAGCGAGGATTACAGAAACAAAAATGATAAGGGGTCAGGAGGCTAAACCATACAATGAACGATTGAGGGAACTCAGGATGTCTTGTGTAACAAAGAGGAAGACTGGGGGAGACATGATAGCAGTCTTCCAGGACTTGAAGGGCTCCCACAGAGAAGAGGCGATTGGTCTGTTCTCCAAAGCAGCTAAGAGAAGGATAGGAAGTAAAGGATGGAATCCAATCAAGGGGAAAAAATCAACCTAGAAAGAAGGAGATTTTTTTTTTTTGACAGCAAGAACAATTAATCAATGGAGTAGCTTGCCTCCTGGAATTGTGGGTGCTCCATCACTGGAGGTTTTTTAAAGAAGAGATTGGACAGCCATTTGTCTGGAATGGTATAGAGCCTCCTGCTTGAGCAGGGGTTGGACTAGAGGACCTCCAAGGTCCCTTCTTACTCTATTATTATTCTGTATTTCGTTATTTGGTTCTAGAGCTGCTCTTTCCACCGGTTATAGCCCCTTGTGATATGCAATTTTATGGTTAATATGGAGTAGATAGGAGTTTGGGTCAGATACCCTTTCTTTAAAAACCATTATTGAACAGGGCAACCCTGGAAACCTGATCGGGGCTAGGCATGACATGATAGCTGTCTCCCAGGACTTGAGGGGCTCCCACAGAGAAGAGAAGATCACCCTATTCTCCAACGCCCCCGAGGCTAGTGTAAGAAGTAAACGGGTGGAAAAATCATCAAAGAGAGATCCAGCCTAGAACTAAGGAGAAAAAGTTCCTGAGCGTTCAAGAACAATTGATCAGTGGCATGGCTTGCCTCCAGAAACTGGGTTTTCTATCACTGGAGGTGTTCAAAAGGAGCCTCCCTCCCTCCCCTCTCTCTCCCTCCCCTCTCTCCCTTCTCTCCCTCTCTCATCTCTGCTCTCTCTCTCTCCTCCTCTCTCCTCCCTCTCTTTCTCTCCCTCCCTCTCTCTCCTCCTCTCTCTCTCTCCCCTCTCTCTCTCTCTCTCTCTCACTCTCTCTCTGTCCCTCCCTCTCTCCTCCCCTCTCCCTCCCCTCCCTCCCTCTCTCCTTCTCTCCTCTCTCCTCTCTCATCTCTCCTGCTCTCTCTCTCTCCCTCTCTCTCTCTCTCTCTTTCTCTCTCTGTGTCTCTCTCTATCTCTCTGTCCCTCCTCTCCCCCTCTCTCCCTTCCCTCCCTCCCCTCTCTCCTTCTCTCATCTCTCTCTCTCTCCTCTCTCTCTCCTCTCTGTCTCTCTCTCTCTCTCCCCTTTCTCTCCCCTTCCCTCTCTCATCTCTGTCTCTTTTTCTGTCTCTCTGTGTGTGTGTCCCTCATCTCTCATTTTTTCTCTCTGTGTCCCTCATCTCTCTCTCTTTCTCCCTGTCTCTTTCTCTCTCTCTGTCTCTCTTTTTCTGTCTCTCTCTCTCCCTCTCTCATCTCTCTTTCTGTCTCTCTTTCTCTGTGTCTCTCATTTCTCTCTGTCTCTCTCTCCCTCTCTCATCTCTCTTTCTGTCTCTCTTTCTCTGTGTCTCTCATTTCTCTCTCTCTCTCTCTCTCTCTCTTTCTTTCTTTCTTCCTCCCCCTCACCTTCCTGGGGTTATATAATAAAATGCAGTTTTAGAGATGCAGCACCTGACCGCCCTTGCCAAAACAGGATTTATTTAGGACACAAGCTACAAGTGATGCTCTGAGTTAACCTTTGGCCAGGAGGTGGAGCAGTTGTCGTTCACGTGAGAAGCCTTTCTTGGCCATCGGCTTGTCCCCACAGCCCTTCGCGTGCAAGCAAACTTGTACCCCAAGTGAGAGCATAACATGCTCCAAATGGAGCATTAAATTGAGTGCATGTTAGGCTGGGGAAACATTGAGACAAAATGGATTGATGTGTTTCGTCTGTCGTAAACCACCCAGACTCACTTAGGTGAGTTGGGCGGTATAAAAATGGAATAAATAAATAAAATGTTCTCATCTTTCTCGGAAGAACAGTACCTAATCCGCCGGCATGAAAATTACAGGATTTTAATTCCAGCTACACGTCTCTAAAACGGGAAGTCTGCCTCAAATGCTGAGAATGTGTCAGTAGAAGCAGATTAGTGGTTTTGTCTAATCTTTCTTGGCAGTGCAAGCAATCCTCCATTTACCACCCACAGCTGAGCCCAAAATGTATGTGAGACATGAATTAAGTGAGTTTTGCCTCGTTTTATGACCTTGCTTGCCAGAGTCGTTAAGTGAATCATTGCAGTTGTTGAGTTAGTAACACGGTTGTTGAGTGAATCTGGTTTCCACATTGCTAAGAGTCCAAGTGCTCTTGCTCCTGTTAGTATTAATTCCACTTTTTCTTCCTCCCTCTTGCTATTATTGTTATTATGCTCTTGCTATTATTGGATGAGCCACAGTTGCGCAATGGTTAGAGTATGGTACTGAAGGGTACTTCTGCTGACTGCCGGCTGGTGCAATCGAGCAGTTCGAATCTCACCGAGCTCAAGGTTGAAAGTTATCCAAAGCAGTGTCTCTACCTTATCCTTTTTGTCAATATTGCAGGCTAATTCTGCTGTCTGCCAGGAGTTCAATCCTGACCAGCTCACGGTTGACTCAGCCTTCCATCCTTCCGAGGTGGGTAAAATGAGGACCCAGATGGTTGGGGGCAAGAGGCTGATTCTGTAAACCACTTAGAGGGGGCTGTGAAGCACTGTGAAGCAGTATATAAGTCTAAATGCTATTGCCATTGCCCTTCCTTCCTTCCTTCCTTCCTTCCTTCCTTCCTTCCTTCCTTCCTTCCTTCCTTCCTTCCTTCCTTCCTTCCTTCCTTCCTTCCTTCCTTCCTCTCTTAATTCCCTTTCTCATTCTCCTTCCTGGTAGCACAGTGGTTAGAATGCAGTACTGCAGGCTAACTCTACCCACTGCCAACAATTCAATCCTGACCGGCTCAAGATTGCCTCAGCCTTCCATCCCTCCGAGGTGGGTAAAATGGGGACCCAGATTGTTGGGGGCAATAGGCTGACTGTGTAAACTGCTTAGAGGGGCCTGTAAAAGCACTGTGAAACGCTATGTAAAAGTCTAAGTGCTCTTGCTATTGCTAATTCCATTTTTTTCTCCCTCTGTCTCTTAAAAAAAAAACCAAACTCACTTGATGGCTCTGGGCCAGGCCACCTGCCTGACCCTTCCGGAAGCTGCTCGTCAGGAGGCTGGACAGCTACCACCCTACTTGGTATTGCTGGAACGATTGATGAGCGCAGGATTCCTGTTGACAGGGGCAGACGTTGCAATGATGGATGAGCCGCAGGCCAGCCGCCTCTCTGAAATCTTGAGCACCACCAAGGCAGAAGAATCCATCATGGTATGTCAGCGCTGCAGAAGCTGCCTCGCCCATCACATTTCGGCCTTCTCTTGAAGGGTTTTTTTTTCAACCCAGCCTTGTTCCACCTCAACCGAGGGTGGGCTTCAAAAATTTTAGCAACAGGCTCTCTGCCCGGTTGCTGGGTGGGTGTGATCCTGGTTGGCGTGGCCTATTTGACCTCCTGCACCCACAGCGGGGAGGGGAGGCATTTTTTGCTCTCCCTGGTCTCTGGAGGCTTTCCTCAGGCTTCTGGGAAGGCAAAAACGGCCTCCCCGGGCTCCAGAGGCTCTCTGGAAGCCAGAAACGGGCCCATTTCCAGCCTTTCTGAACTTCCGGGACGCCTGTTTTTCACCCTGCCCCAGCCTTGGATGGTGAGGAGGTTGGGGGAGAAACATGGGCCAGTCCTGGAGTCTGGGGAAGGCTCTGACGAGGACTCTGCGTCAGAGTCAGAGATGGGGCCAGAGCTGTGCAACAATTATCAGCTGCCTTGAGTTGGAGATCAGTGAGGCAGAAGAACAGCTGGAGCCTGTTCCCAGTGTGCATATGTGCAGAGCTGCCAGGAGAAGGGAAACAGTTAAGGAACAAGGGTCAACTCAGGAGTAAAGGCTCAGGTGGATAGTGAATGGCCCCTCCCGTAGGAAATAAAGAGGAGCGAAATGGGAGTGGTGTTTGCAACAGACAATTACTTCAATTCATTAGGGTGGAGATCTGTTCCTGATGCCAAGTAATTGCTGCTACAGGGTGGCGTTTGGAAGATGTCAGCCAGGCAACTCTCCAAGCCTGATAACTGTCTGAACTTGTGAAATCTCATGAAAGACTGTTTGCTGGGACTTTGCTGGAGAGGAATTCCCTTTAATCTAAATTAAAAGGGTTTTATCAGGATGAGGAGCCTGCTTCATGATCTTGGAAAGCCTAAGGCAGAATACCAGTTTTCAGCAAAGATCATACGATCAGATCGGTCAAGAGGATGGCCCAATTTACGACCGTCGCAAGTTACGACTGCGATGGGCAGGCTCCTTTACCAGTCTTAATTCGAGCCCTCCCTGTGCAAAAGAACCCTTGCAAACAGTGGCAACTCAGATTCCTTTTTTTTTTCTTTTTACAGTCTTTGCAACGTGCAGATCAGTGGTGGGATTCAAATTTTTTTACTACTGGTTCTGTGGGCATGGCTTGGTGAATGGGGCAGGGGAAGGATACTGCAAAATCCCCATTCCCTCCCCACCCCACTGACCTGCTTTCCAGCTCCGTTCTCCTGTGCAGGGCGACCAAAGAAGACCCAGCCAATCAGCTGGGACTCAGGAGGCGGAGAATAGAAGGGGGCAGGGCCAATCAGAGGTGGAATTTGCTGGTTCTCCAAACTATGCAAAATTTCCTCTACTGGTTCTCCAGGACCAGTCAGAAATCGGCTGAATACCTCCTCTGGTGCAGATGGAGGAGGATTAAAAACCCAAAGCTGAGCGGTTCTTAAGTCAAGAGCAATAAACACTACACAAAGAATTTTAACAGAATGTTGTGGAGTGGGGGCTCTTGCGCAATGAATATCCCATGGGGGCTTCTGTTGCTGAAGTCGTATAGTCCACAGGACTTAAAAGTGGCCGAGGTTGGACCATTCCAAGTTACAAGGGCACTGAAAAAAGTGACTTATGACCGTTTTTCACACTTACGACTGTTGAAGCATCCCCACAGTCATGAGGGGCCAGGCGAGGAGATGCGTACCTCGATGTGAGGGGTATTGAGTTGGCCACGCCCAGCCAATCACATGACCACCAAGCCATGTCCATCACCTAAGCCACGCCCATAGAACCGGTTGTTAAAAAATTTGAATCCCACCTCTGGATGTCAGTGAATTAAGTGCCTTTGAAAAGAAGGCCATTCCAGTCTTAACTAGCCAGAGAGAAGCCCTTTCTCTGCCCTCTTTCTTCATCTACTCCCTTAGCAAGCCTCAATTCCAACAAAGCCTCTTGGTCTCCGAAGCATTGTATCTTGAGAAGAGATACAACACCTACACAATGAAAGCCTCTTTCAAGGACACCGAGAGGAGGCGTCCCAGGTGCCGGGGATGACCATGTTGGTTGCATAGCTACAGGGATTTCAAACAAGAGAGGGATGAACTCCCACTGAATAGCCCTTTGGTTCAGTCAAGCCCTTCCTTCAAGCAAATCACCCTGGGGTTTCTGATGTGAAATATCTCCCTGTTGAAGGCCAGGCTAGATTCAGCCTCTACTGAAAAGCCATTTCCAAAGGGAATTCTCTTTTGCCCAAATGAATGAGAACGGGGAGGAAAGTCCAGGATGGATTCATAATGTGAATCTGTATGCTGCTGTATGATTCCTTTCTCATCTTGCTCCATTGCTATTTCTCAAATCGGGCAGGACTGCTTAGACCAGGGGTCTCCAACCTTGGCAACTTTAAGGCTTGTGGACTTCAGCTCCCAGAATTCCTCAGCCAGCTTTGCTGGCTGAGGAATTCTGGGAGTTGAAGTCCACAAGTCTTAAAGTTGCCAAGGTTGGACACCCCTGGCTTAGACGAACCTCAATGTGTCTTTCTTGGTTTTTTGGAACTTGACACATTGCTATAAAAGAGAGGGCTGTCCAGGGGTGGGATTCAAAAATCCCAACAACCGAAAACATGGAAACGATATATCTTAGATAACTTTATAATACAAGGATAATAGAATTATAGAGGATATAACCTAAGGATGTATTATTATTGGGTGGATTTATGATGGGATATTGAATGTTATAATATAAATCAATCCAAAATGTTGAATGTCTCGCATAAAATGATGGAATAATAGTTATAGTCAAATAAATGATTAACAATGATAATAATACATACATACATACATACATACATACATATATACATACATACATATGTTTTCTTAAGTTTTCGCGGGTACTTACATGTATGGTATTCAGCTTTGTTCGGGTATTTGCCCACGTCATTATAGTTGTGCTTTTAAAGTTGTAGCAACATTTCGGCAGAATCTCATCTGCCATCATCAGGCTTCTGTATTGTGTTCGTCTGTATATATGTATATGTATATGTATATGTATATGTATATGTATATGTATATGTATATGTATATGTGTGTATATATATATATATATATATATATGTTTTCTTAAGTTTCGGGTACTTACATGTATGGTGTGTTGGCTTGGTTGGGTATTTTCCCACGTCATTGTAGTTCTTTTAAAGTTGTAGCAACGTTTCAGCAGAATCTCATCTGCCATCAGCAGAATCTCATCTGCCATCAGCAGAATCTCATCTGATGGCAGATGAGATTCTGCTACTGAACACTCTACAACTTTAAAGAACTGCAATGACGTGGAATACCAACTAATCACACATCATATATATATATATATATATATATATATATATATATATATATATATATATATATATATATATATGTGTATGTGTATGTGTATGTGTATGTGTATGTGTATGTGTATGTGTATGTGTATGTGTATGTGTATGTGTATGTGTATGTGTATGTGTATGTGTATGTGTATGTGTATATATATATACATATACTAGATGGATAATATGAGAATTTATACAAACTATAAGTGAGGACTATGGAGAGGAAGCACAAAAGACTTGTAACCAACCGACACACTGTATGTAACTGGAAGCTGGTTTTATGTTTTGTTTGTCTATGTTTGTTTAAAATAAAAAAATTTAACTAAAAAAATCCCAACAACCAATTCTCTGCCCGGTTGCTGGGTGATGTGGCCAAGGTGGGCGTGGCCTACCAGAACTTCAGGGAGGGCTGTTTTTCACCTTCCCCAGAGTCCGGAGGCTTCCCTCAGGCCTCTGGGAGGGCCAAAATGGCCTCCCCCGGGCTCCGGAAGCCCTTGGGAAGCCAGAAACAGGCCCGTTTCCGGACTTCCGGAACTTCCAGGAGGGCTGTTTTTCACCCTCTCATAGCCTCTGTGTATGCCCTGCACTTACCTGCATCCAAAACAGGCCGCTTGGAGACTCCTGGGAGGGGAGGGGTGGGATGGGCGGGGCCAGCCAGTCGGTTCAACTGCCGGTTTGGCAAACCAGATGTAAATTTAACACCCGGTTTGCCTGAACCGGCCCGAACCGGCTGAATCCCACCCCTGGTTCCCTCCCAAGCCTTCCTTACATTCCAATAGTCTCCCTCCCCCCTCCCTGGTTCTGTTGTCTGGTTGCAAGCAGGGGTACATAGTGATTCAGCCTTGACAACCCATCTTAAAGGTGCCAACGTTGAGAAACACTGACCAGCTTGAAGGAGACTTCATCTGTAGTTGATGTCTTAGTCTTTATGGATCATCCACACAACTGGGGAAGTAATTTTTTTCCCCTTTCCCCAACAAATAGACAATCGGACGTTGAATGGACAGCCAGGCTAGCTGGATTTCTTTGATGTTTGAGTCTCAACGTATCTAAAAAGACAATGGAGGTGGCCATTTAGACTTTGGCCTACTTTCTTTCTTTCCTGGAATTGAAGGGTCTTCCCCGCCACAGTGTAGAGATGAGTGAAACCGATATAAAAAGAGGATGCTTGTTGTTCAGCTTCATTGGGGTTCAGATGAAAAGCTAAACCAGAGGCGTAAATCATTGATGCCTGTTGTTTGAAAAAAAAAAAATCAATCGGTGACAAACTTGCAACATCAAGTTTTACACAAAGTGGGTCGTCTTTTTGTTGTTGTTGTTGTTGTTTTGGTTGCTTCCGTGTGTTGTACAAACCCAATCACTGTAGTGTCTACATGAAGCACCTGCAGCTTTTGATGCAGGAAGATTGAACAAATTGTGGCTGAGCACGCCTTTTGAACCTAGACACCCAGTAGATTCAAACGACATGTGTTACTAAGATGAAACAGCCACTTAACAGAATGGAGATTTCAGCCTTCCTCTTTTTTCCCCCCTTTTAACCGCTTCTTCATTTTTCACACCCAAGCTTGAGGAGCTTCCCTGTTGCCTTTTCAACTTCCTGACCTGTGAAAGCATCCACCAGATTGAAAACCAAGCCCTCTAACCTCAGATCCTCTGAGCCGTGCACCGTGAGCCTGCCAAGATCCAGTCTTTCTCTCCAATAATGGCCCCAAAGCCGTATCTCGCATCTCCGGGGAGGGGAAATGTAAATCGATGAGCATCACAAATGTTTTTATTCAGAGGTCAAGCATGGAGTTTCTTTTCCTCTTGAAAACCTCTTTTCTTGGAGGAATTGAATCTGGGACGGGGTTAGTTGTTAGAAAAGTCGTGGCAACAATTGAATGGAGCTACGCTGAAAGCAGGGTTCATCAGTGCAGTAGTTGGCCTCCATCACTGGAGGTCTACAGGAATAGACTGGACAACCATTGGACTGGAATGGTGTAAGGTCTCCTGCCTTGAGCTGGGGTTGGACTAGAACAGGGGTCCCCAACCACCGGTCCACGGACCGGTCCCGGTCCGTGGAACAAGTCCTACCGGGCCGCTGGCTTGCTGGGCGCCGCCATCTTTTTTTGATGAAAAAGTGCTTCCGGTGAGCTTTTCCGGGTAGAAAGCTCACCGGAAGCACGCTTTTCATCAAAAAGATGGCGCGCCCAGCTATGCCGGTACCGGGCCGTGCCATAAAAAGGTTGGGGATACCGGGCCGCGGCGTAAAAAAGGTTGGGGATCACTGGACTAGAAGACCTCCAAGGTCCCTTCCATCCTTAGTACTCTGTATTCTACATTCCACCCTCTAGGACAATGGTCGCCAACCAGCGGGCTGGAGACCACTGTTGGTCCGTGAGAAAATTTTGGTGGTCTGCAGAGAAATGTCACCCCCAAAGCAATTAATCCAGGCTGTGTGGGAACACAAGGCTGCACCACCCACACGGCCTGTGTGGGAACACAAGGCTTGGCGTGGCTTGCATTGCAAACAACACGAGGTAGTGAGGGGAGAGAGGAAAAGGGCCAAGGGGGGAACTTGCCCCACTTGCCCCACGCGCCTTGTCTGGCTCCCGGGCTGCTTCTTTCCGCTTCTTTTTTTTTTTCCTGCTTTTGGCTGCATGCAAGGAAAGCAGCAAAAGTCTTTCTTTCTCTCCCCCAAACTCCGCCAGAAATGAGTCTTTGGGACACTGCAAGGCCTCCTGCTCCAAGAGGCTGCGCCGGTGCAACAAGTCTCACAAAGACTCATTTCTGGCAGAGTTTGGAGGAGAGAAAGAAAGACTTCTGCTGCTTCTGCTGTTTCCTTGCATGAAGCCAAAGTCTCTCTCTCTCTCTCTCTCTCTCTCTCTCTCTCTCTCTCTCCCTCCCTCCCTCCCTCTCCCCCTCCCCGAGAATGGAGTTGGAGACGGTATCCTGTGATCCCAAATAAAGAACGATCGATCGATAGGAAAATAGAATGGGGAATTTTCCTGCAGATTTTGTTGGGAATTTTCCCTGGGTCTCTGGTCCACGGGGTTTTAAAGTATGAGTTTGGTGGTCCCTGAGGTCCAAAAGGTTGGCAATCCTTGCTGTAGGACACTAATTCAGGGTCAGCAAGTCTAGGAGGTTTGATGTTGGTGGAATGAATGGGAGGGTTTTTAAATACTAGCTATGTTTCCCAGCATGCTTTCCTGTAGCAAGGTTTACTAAACTAACCTGAGCTTGAATTGAACCCACTGGCTTGGCTAGGGTGATACAAGCAGCCACAAATTAGAGGAAATAAAAGATGTTGAGACTCTAGAAAGAGTGCAGAGAAGAGCAACAAAGATGATTAGGGGACCAGAGGCTAAAACATACGATGAACTGGGTATACCTAGTCCAATGAAGAGAAGGACTAGGGAGGTAACATGATAGCAACACAAACGAGTGAAGGCCCATCTGTGCAGCGGGTGAGATGTAGGCACCCACACGCTCCGCAGAAAAATCACTCTCCAGGTAATGAGTGGCCAATAGATTTAGGACCACTTCCCTTTACCATGCCAGACAAATGGATGTCCATTCTCTTCTGAAAAACCTCCAGTGTTGGAGCATTCACAACTTCTGAAGGCGAGCTGTTCCGCTGCACAGATGGGCCTTCACTCGCTTGTGTTGCTTAGTTCCTGGTGATCCACAGACCGGGGCCGGACTGCTGCCCAGACCCCTGGAATAAGGTCTCCTGCTTGAGCAGGGGATTGGACTAGATGACCTCTAAGGTCCCTACCAAGTCTGTTAACTGACCAAGCAAGTTTTGTTTTTTTACAAGCCCTTTGGGCAAAGCCAATCTTCACCTTTGGCCAATCGTGCATGGAGTTTTTGCTTAAATCTTCACTGTAGTCTCTTCCTCCTTACATTATTCTGGATATATGACAGGGCCCCAGGCCTGAACGCACAGGATAGAAATTGCTGGCCAATAAAATCAAGAATATTGCTCGTTAAGAGGAATTCTAGCAGTTGAAACCCACCTGTTTTAAAGTTGCCAAGGTTGACAAACACTGGTCAAAACCAACTTTGCTGGAGACTATTTTTAGTTTATGACACACTCTTGACAGATCATCTACACAACAGCAATATTAAGATTAATTAAAATCTTCCTGGGAACCTTTGTTCATGGCAACTGTTTTCTTCCTTCTGGGATATGAAGGAGAAAAGTTTCCTTCCACTCCAGATACTGCACCACCGGAACAAAACAAAAAAAAAGGAATTCAAAGTGGTTCCTGTTGCTTTAAAATGTTTGATTTGCAAAATATTACCAGCTGGGACTGCAGCATAATGCTGATTGTTTCCACCTGTAGGGAAGCATTAGACACTCTCAAACCAAGGCCTAAACTAGTATGTTCATTGATAAGTGCCTGGTTTGCTTCCTCTCTCTCTCTGTTGTAAAATATTCTTTTTTTACAACTGTTGTAATCCAGCCATAAACAGGAAGTTTTTCAAATCCAGAGACCGCAAAGTTGAAAGGAAGGCTGAAGGACACAGGAGGATGGCATCCTTAGAAGGAGCTTCAAATGGAAACAGGTAGGGGTTTTGCATATGGGACTAAACTGTGGTTAGTTTAACTTTAACCATAGTTAGTTGAATGAAGCACAATTGACAGAGTTCACCTCTGCACTGCTAGTTTCAATGCTGCCTGTGAGTATTATATACTTTGTACAAAGTATTATATACTTTGCTAAAATCCCCCCCCCTCTCCATAAAAAGGCGGGGGGGGGGATTTCTGCAGACTGTGTGTACAGTTTGTACCTGTGTATCAGAGGTAGTATTCAGCAGGTTCTGACCAGTTCTGGAGAACCGGTAGCAGAAATTTTGCATCGTTCAAATCCCACCTCTGACTGGCCCTGCCCCCATCTATTCTCCGCCTCCCATTGCATCCCAGCTGATTGGCTGGGTCTTCTTTGGTTGCCCTACTTTGGTTGCCCTACAGAGGAGAACGGAGCTGGAAAGCAGGTTAGTGAGGTGGGGAGGGAAGGGGGATTTTGCAGTATCCTTCCCCTGCCACGCCCACCAAGCCACGTCCACAGTACCGGTAGTAAAAAAAATTGAATCCCAACCACTACTGTGTATATGCGTGTACATGTTCAGTTGTGGTCCCCTGACCACACAGTTTTCATTGCAGTCCCCTAGCCTTGTTATGTTAGCCAGAGTTGGTTCACCAACTGCATTATGCATGAAGTTATAACCTGCACAATGTGTGAATTTAAGCAAGAGCATTGTTTTTAAAAGGAGATGCGTCCCTCACTTACGTTTCAAAGCTAATGCTCAGTTAAGGCAGGATGTTTTGTACAAGGGATGTGTAGTGAAAGGGGAAAGGGGAAAGGGGAAAGGAAGGAAAGTGGAAAGGGAAGGGAAGGGAAGGGAAGGGAAGGGAAGGAAAGGAAAGGAAAGGAAAGGAAAGGAAAGGAAAGGAAAGGAAAGGAGGTTGTGGATTAATGGAAGGAAAGGAAAGAATGAAAAGAAAAAAATGAAAAGCAATAAATTTTAATGACTTCCAACCTTCTCGTCAACAGATAATTACAACCTTATCATCTCTCAGCCCTCTTGGATGTTATACAAATCTCTAGCCTCACAGCTAATCCACTTTCCCCCCCCTAATCTTTGATTCTTTGGAGAAAAACAGGCTGTCTCTTATCCAAGAAAGCTTCCTCTCCATAATTTTTCTTCAAAGAGACAAAAACCAAAAAACAAAAGAAGGGGGCACCTGGATTTGAACCAGGGACCTCTTGATCTGCAGTCAAATGCTCTACCACTGAGCTATACCCCCTTGCTGCATGATGTTGCCTTAGCAAAGAAATGTATGATTTTCCTGGCTGTTCCTGCTCTGACTAATCCTGCCAGGAAGAAAGCTGTTCTTTTTTCTTTTTTCATTTCGAATTGTTGAGTTTCCACAAAGGATCCCTCCAGCATCCTTATCCCCCCCACTCCCTCACCCGTATCTTTGAGAGAGAAGTCTTTCCAAATTTTATTTATTTTTATTTTTATTTTATTTGTTTGTCAAACATGTACAAGATAACAAGTAGAAGTATGAACATAAACAAGAACAAAGGGAGTAAATACAGATAAATGGGGACAGTGAGACAGGGATGATAGGCACGCTGGTGCACTTATGCATGCCTCCGTAAGGACCTCTTAGGAACGGGGTGAGGTCCACAGTAGACAGTTTGAGGTGAAAGCTGTTGAGGGGTTGAGACTGTAACAACGGCATCAGGTAGCGCGTTCCAAACATTGACCACTCTGTGGCTGAAGTCGTATTTTCTGCCATCGAGTTTGGAGCGGTCTGTTTTTATTTTTATTTCTTTATCTGATTTGTCAATTGCTTACAAGATAATGGGTATAAGAATAAACATGAGTAAGAATACAGGAAATAGGTACGAATAAATGGGGACAAGAGGACAGGGAAGGTAGGCACGATTGTGCACTTATGCACACCCCCTTTAAGGACCTCTTAGGAATGGGATTCTTTCCAGCAACAACTTGCCACCCTGGGCTTTACAATCATGCCTTCTGCAGTCTGCACAAGGCAGTGCTGGTATTCTACCCAGTTCATCCCGGTTCATGCGAACCGGTAGTAAAAAATGTTACCGTTCGTCCAAACTGGTAGTAAAAAAATAGCTACTGGTTCTGCCGAACTGGTATTTCTTTCTTTCCCCCCCCCTCTCCCGATGATCAGCTGTTCCGATGATCAGCTGTTCCGATGATCAGCTGTTCCGATGATCAGCTGTGCCAGGATCCCCCTCACTGTCTTACTGCTTTGCCCAGGAGGCTTCCTTGAGGCCCAGGAGGCAAAAAGGGGCATGCAGAGGGGGTGCTGCATGCCCCCCACCCGCTCTATTTTTGCTTCCTGGGCCTCAGGGAAACCTCCTGGGAGCAAAAATGGCCACCCAGGAGGCTTCCCTGGGGCCCAGGAGGCCAAAAAGGGACCATGGGGGTGCTGCAAAGAAGAAGGAGAAGGAGGAGGAGGAGGAGGAGGAGGAGGAGGAGGAGGAGGAGGAGGAGGAGGAGGAGGAGGAGGCCCACCCAGTCACATGACCATGTCCACCTAGCCACACCCACAGAACCGGTAGTAAAAATATTTGCATCCCACCCCTGCACAAAGAGGAGGTGTTATGGCCAGAGCCTGGTTAGCACATGCTACCTTTGGCTCCGGGTGGCACCGCCAAATCAGGTGTCTTCACGCAGAGACCCATGTGTGACCTTCTACAACATGCAGCACTTCTGAAGGCTGGCACTTCAGTAGCTAAGAGGGGTCTCTCTTCCTTAAGTGCAGCAAAATTGGGCCAGCGCCATTTGTCTCTTTCTGGGGCCAACTTTTTGGCTTGGCATCTGAGAAGATCAGGCTTTGTCCAAGGATCGTTCTCAGTCTGCAGATCCAGCTTCTTCCAGGATTGCAGTGAGGTGGGTCTGGTCATCCCCTCCCCCACCATAAATCCCATAAGAGAGATGACGGCAGGCTTGGGAACCCCCATAATTTGTAAAAGTAGAGAACGGAATGGGAGGGACAACACTCAAACAGGGAGGAGGATTCGCACCACAGACAGGTGGCCATTGAACCTGCTTAATAGAACATGGTGGTGTATGAATTGGAATTGGGAAAAGCAAGGAATGGGTTGCTTGTATACCCTGGTGCCTTCTTTCTTTCTTTCTTTCTTTCTTTCTTTCTTTCTTTCTTTCTTTCTTTCTTTCTTTCTTTCCTTCTTTCTTCCTTGTCTTCTTTCTTTCCTTCGTTCTTTTTTCTTTCTTTTTCTTTCTTTCTTTCCTTCCATTTTTCTTTCTTGCCTGCCTTCTTGCCCTCTTTCTTTCTTTCTTTCTTTCTTTCTTTCTTTCTTTCTTTCTTTCTTTCTTTCTTTCTTCCTTGTCTTCTTTCTTGCCTTCTTTTTTTCTTTCTTTTTCTTTCTTTCTTTCCTTCCTTTTTTCTTTCTTGCCTACCTTCTTTCTTTCTTTCTTTCTTTCTTTCTTTCTTTCTTTCTTTCTTTCTTTCTTTCTTTCTTACCTTCTTTCTTTCCTTCTTTCTTTCTTGTCTACTTTCTTGCCTTCTTTTTCTTTCTTTCTTTCCTTCCTTCTTTCTTTCTTGCCTGCCTTCTTACCTTCTTTCTCTTTTCTTTCTTTCTTTCCTTCCTTCTTTCCTTCCTTTCTTCTCTTTCTTTCTCTCTCTTCCATCCCTCCTATCCTCTCTCCCTGCTTCCTCCCTCCCTCCCTCCTCCTTTTCTTTCCTCCCTCTCTCCCTTCATTTTTTTTTTTCTTCTCAGGTGTGCTTCTTTGATCTGGAAACCATCCTTTTTTTTCTTTCCCTTCCAAGTAGATAGTTTGAATCAAACCTTGTGCCTGTAATGATGAAAGCATCAAACCCCATATCCCTGCGTGGTATTAGCCAAATATGAATTCTCTTGAATTTTGAAAGACACAGCAAGACTCGCCTGCTTGCAGTGACTCGCGTGTGGTTTGAAAGGAAACATTGCTTTGTTCTGTACATGTGAATACTTTGAAATGTTTTGCCAAATACAAAGAGGGCCCCTAGCTTTGGAGGCCTTCAAGGGAACGAGACAGCATCATAGAGGAACACAAGTTTATTGGTAGAGCAGGAATGCTTAACGATAAAGACGACAGGGAAATGTTAACTTGGAAGTGATCCGTCCCGTGGCAGCTAAGTCACGCTTTGTTTAATCCAGTTTACTAAATAATACCGGCTTTAGGTGGATAGATCTTTCTGAGCCATAATTAGGACTTGGAAAAAAACCCACAATGGCTAGTTTACTAAATAATACCGGCTTTAGGTGGATAGATCTTTCTGAGCCATAATTGGGACTTGGAAAAAAAAAAACCGACAATGGCTGGATTCGCAGAGCATTCAGACCCATAAAGAAACCAAGGTGCAAATCAGGTTTGCAGTATCTAGAAATGAGGAACAAAACAACCGTGAGAAGCCCTTTCTGGTAGGATCCAAGGGTTGGAAGGAAAACAGATGTTGGCTTAAAAGAGCAACGCTGTGCTCATGAGGGAGAAAGCCCCCACTGAATTAAACTGGATTCAAAAATAGACTTCCCATCCCACACACCCCGTGAATATTGATGTTAATTTGCAGCTTGTAATCAATTTAGCATTAAATACTTCCCGGTCGATTCGGGTCCCCCTTATCACCTTGTTTTGAGATAGATGGAGAGATGCCATTGGTATCCCTGGCTTGGGCAGTAAAATGACTCAGGCTGGTCAGGTGCTCTCCGCACATGCTTAGAGGTACCCTTGCCTGGGTGTTTGTGGCATCTTTGTGCTTTCATTTGGCTTTGGGCTTGCAGTTTCATCCTTGTATTTGGATGAAGGGCATTTCAGCTTCCCGGGAAGAGCTGGAAATCTGAGCAAGCCCCTGCAGATGCTGTTGCCGTGGCAACTGGCAGAGGCTTGCAGGCCACTGGAGAGCCTCGTTCCACCAAGTGGTGGACAAGGCTGGAGGGGGGGAGGGGAAAGGGTTGTGGGATTTTATGGGATGGGGACAAAGCAAGGAGGGACCGCATCTCCCATCCCGTTGCAAGGCAAAAGAGGCCTCCCCCCTTTCCTCCTGCTCTGTAAAGTGGGTATGCAAGACCATTTTAAAAAAAAAAAAAAAATTCTGAGTTGCCTTAGTTTGTAATTGCTCACTGAAGGAACTAAGCAAATGTTTCTCATTCCAGGAACTTCTAACCTCCAAGGCCAATATCTTGTAGAAGAGAGTCTGGCTGAGCCAGGAGGGAGGAGTCAAACGGGGACTTAGTCTGGCATCCCTGTGTGAGCACAAGAAGGCAAAATCTGCCTTTATCTGAATGTCTATGGAGATTCTCAGTCATCCAGGTCATGGTTGTCCCAAAGGTGCTTTTTTTTCAAGAGGCAACTGGACTTTCTGGTTTTTCTTTGAAGACATTTCACTTCTCATCCAAGAAGCTTCTGGCTGGATGGTGGGGAATGGAAGGATTTATATTCCTTGCAGAGAATGCAAATGACCAGCTGTCTGCAAGGAGTATAAATCCTTCCATTCCACACCATCCAGTCAGAAGCTTCTTGGATGAGAAGTGAAATGTCTTCAAAGAAAAACCAGAAAGTCCAGTTGCCTCTTGAAAAAAGCACCTTTGGTACTGCCTTTATCTAGCATTTTTGTTCAGTCGTTAAGCCACGTCTGACTCTGCAAACCCCATGGACTACATCATGCCAGCCACCTCTGTCCTCCCGTCTCCCAGAGTTTTCCCAAATTCATGTTCATTTTATCGACAACGCCATCTAACTATCTCATCCTGTGCTGTCCTCTTCTCCTTTCTCCTTCCATCTTTCCCATCATCAGGCTCTTTTCTGAGTCTTCTCTTCTCATTTGGTGGCCAAAGTATTCGATATCTAATCTTACCCGGGTGCAAACTGACAGTCTGAAAAGATTCCTGTGTAAAGGCTTGAGCCAGAGAACAGCTAATCGAAGTCTCCAAGCGTGGGTCTGATTGTTTGCACTTTATATATCTGCACCCAATCTCCATCTCTGTGTGTGTGTGTGTTTTCAGTGAAATGCCTCCAGAAAGGGGACACAAATTGGACCGGCGGTGTTGTGCGAATTACGCAGAGTGTGCAAATTCCACACTGCTTTACTCTCTCAACCAAGCTAACAGAAGTGTCTGAGGACGCCCACGCACCAACCCTCTTTACACCTAAGTACTTTGCACACCAGGCAAGTTGTGGGTCCTTCAGCATGGAGACCAAAATCCCCTTGCCCAGTTCAGTTCTCTGTGCGCAGAGCAAAACACGGGATTAGTTTGTCACTTGCAGGAGTTCTAAGAAACAAAAGAGTTAATCTAACGCAGGGACAAGCATTCTGCCCACCCACCAGCCTCCCTAGCCTTGTCTGGCTTCCTCTTTTTATTTTTAGAGCCTTTTAATGAACAAAATGCATAGCAAGCAGGCGTGTTGCAAGGCATCTCTGTCTCTAAGGAGGCCTTTGGAATAGGTGAATCTGATAGGCTTGCATTCGTTCCCTTCCTTGGCATCTGCCCAACTCTCTGCCTTAGCGCTCTTTAATTAACAAAGGAAACGGAAAGAAGGCAAGCTGTAAAGAAAAATAGACGTCTTTAGTGCCATCCCTTTTCCCTACAATGCTCCCCAGGAATTTTGACAAAATGAAATACAATATATCATAGGAGGCATTACTGTTGTGGACAGGAAGGCTGTGCAGAGAGTGGTGAGGATGGCAGGAAATATTATTGGAAGTTCACTTCCTTCTATCCAGGACATGGTATATAAGCGATGCTTGACCAGGGTCCGGAGGATTGTCTGGGACGCTACACATCCTCTCTATGACTTGTTTTCTTTCTTACCTTCTGGAAGGAGGCTTGGTGGTATCCGAAGCAGAACAACTAGATTCTGGAACAGCTTTCTACCATAGAGTATCAACTCTGTTAACTTTCAAGATTCTTTTTTCTGCTATGTATATTCTAAATGATCTGTGATAGATAGATAGATAGATAGATAGATAGATAGATAGATAGATAGATAGATAGATAGATAGATAGATAGACAGATAGACAGATAGACGATAGACAGACAGACAGACAGACAGACAGACAGACAGACAGACAGACAGACAGATAGATAGACACCCCCTCTGTGTATTCACACTTTTGAGTGTGGGCATCAGAATTTCATTATTTTAAAAATGTATGCCAATGTGTCAAAAAAGAAAAAAGTAACAATAAAGATTTATCTGGTCTGGTCTGGTCTGGTCTGGTCTTGGCCTGGCTTGGCTTGGCTTGGCTTGACTTATCGCATCCCATCCCATCCCATCCCATTCCATCCCACCCAGAGGTGGTATTCAGCCAGTTCTGATAGGTTCTGAAGAACCTGTAATGGAAATTTTGAGTAGTTTGAAGAACCAGTAAATACCACCTCTGGTTGGCCCTGCCCCCCTCTATTCTCTGCCTCCCATTGAGTCCCAGCTGATAGGCTGGGTCTCCTTTGGTTGCCCTGCACAGGAGAACGGAGCTGTAAAGCAGGTTAGTGGGGTGGGGAGGGGAGAGAATGGAGATTTTACAATATCCTTCCCCTGCCACGCCCACCAAGCTACACCACACCCACCAAGCCACACCCACAGAACCAGTAGTAAAAAAAAAAAATTGAATACCACCCCTGATCCCATCCCATCCCATCTCACTTCTAGGTCTGGAAATGTCTCCATATAGCCAGAAAACGGAGAGGGCCTGGGCTGGAGAAGCTTCCAAGGGACCAAGAGTATAATGGAAGAAATGCTATAATAAATGATATAATGGCGATTTGGTCTTCCCAGGGGTCTCCAACCTTGGCCGCTTTAAGCCTGGTGGACTTCAACTCCCAGAATTCCCCAGCCAGCTTTGCTGGCTGGGGAATTCTGGGAGTTGAAGTCCACCAGGCTTAAAGCGGCCAAGGTTGGAGACCCTGCGATAAACGTTCTCGGGTTTTCCTGTCATTAATGACCCACTCACCCACCCACCGCCCCAGCTCTGCTGGCTCTTCCCCTACATCAGCCTGGTCAATAATCACCTAGAATCCAGGTTCCCTTGTTGCCGATTCGGTGATCAATTTTAAAGAGATTTCTCCTCCTTGATTTAACGGTGCACCATTTGGAATCAGTGTGGGATATGTTGCTCCCTGAGACATCACTGTCCTCTGGCTGCGGTTTTAATCAACTCTGCCCTTAATCAACACCGGGCTTATTTGCATAATTACTAGGAAACTTAACATCAGCTTGGCTCTTCATGGGGTAGAAAGCCTTTGTCCGTATGTGTGAGTGATTGCGACGTTGCATTAAACTACCGATAGTCCTCGATTTATGATAACAACTGAGACCAGGATTCATTTAATGGACACTTGAAGTTACAATGGCACTGAAAAATGGTACTTACAACTGGTCCTCACATTTGGGACTGTCTCAAAATCGACTTGTTTGAGCTGTGGTGCTGGAGAAGGCCCCTGTGTGTTCCTTGGACAGCAAAAGTGAACAGCAAACAAGTATTGGAGCACATAACCCCAGAGGTGTCACCGGAAGACAAAAATCACAAAACTTGCATCTTGATTATTTTGGCCATGTCATGTGGTGGAATTTACCAGAAAAAGCAAATCTGTTTGGAAGGGTTAGGGCCAGTGGTGGGATTCAAATTGGTTTACCACCCGTTCGGTGGGCGTGGCTTGGTGGGCGTGCATTGTGCGTGCATGCGCACGGCAAACACGCACTTTGCACACATGCAGAGGCTTTCCTCTTGACCTTCTCCTGCATTCTCCCTGTTTCTTCAACAGCTGATGTGCGGCAATCGGCTGTGCCGTGTGATGCAGCTGATCATTGGAGTGAACCAGTTTGTTCCCAGATGATCTTGGGAGCTACCGATTTGGCCAAACCAAGCTGAACCGGTAGAATCCCACCCGATCAGAGCTAAAAAGAAACCAGGCTATCAAAGAACACGGTGGCTGGACACCATCAAAGCTGACCCTAGCCTGAGCACAGAACAACTCAAAGAAGTAGTGCAAGATCCGAAGATGTGGAGAGACCCGGACTATAGGATTGCCAAGAGTCGGACATGACTAAATGGATATCATCATCATCATCATTAGATGGAAAATTACCTTTTCCTTAGATGGAATCATGGTCAATGCAGCCCAGTCCCCAAAAGGCCATTCATTTATCAGAAGACTAAAGCCATGAGTTTGGTCCATGGTGTCACACTTGATACCCCTGAAGTATGTGTCCCTTTTTTCCCCTTGGGCAGATGGACAAGGAAATAGCTTTCAACTACTATCCATTTCATTGCATTTTAACTCTGGGATTCTTCAGTGGTCTCCCCTCCTCCACCTTTATGCTGCTAGAACTTCCTCTTGTAACTCAAGGAGCACCCCGCTCCCCGACTCCGTTACAATCTTTGTACTCTCAGCTTATTCAGGTTGAGAAGAAGAGTGTTAGAAATAATGGAAGCTTTACTTGAATTATATTGTTCTGTGTTGTTTCCTACCGGATGAAAGACATGTCTGACCTTGTTTTTATTTTTGCAATTAACAATGATTGACGGTGCATTCAATGGTCCATTAATTATTTATTGAACAGCCCCGTGATTTGTTTCAGCTTTGTAAACTCAAATCTGCAGCTCCAAATGTTCTGCAAATGCAGGTTCAGGAGCTCATTCCATCAAATATGATTTGATCCAGTTTGTATCAGCGAGTCGTTTTTTTTAGAGCAGGGAAAAAGAAAAGCGATTTGGAAAGGAATTCTTCTCCCCACCCTAACTTAAATCCAACTGTGGAACTAAACCTGGAGATAGGAAACAAATTCCTCAATTGATGCTCACCCCAGCTTCCTAAGTCCTACCAGTGAGACCGGTGAAGGAATCATAACATTCACAGATACATCAACAGAGTTGCAATATTGACCTCTTGTTTTTTATTTTATAGCAATTGTCTGGAATAGAATTAAATAACATTTAAAAACCTCCTTTGCACGAGTCAAGAGAATTCCAGAATATTTACAAACATAGGATCTTTCCCATGTATGGTGATGACTGTTTGCTTGTCTATTGGTCTTGCTCCATTTTTTATTTCTTTCTCTCTCTCCCCTCAAGGAAGAAGTGGAAGAAGTCAGCCCCACCAAGGTCCCCGGGGGGCCCTCCTTGCTATGGCCTTGCCAGACCCTTCCTCTCCTTGCAGGAGTTTAGTACAAGAACGGTGCAAATACATCTGACCGCTTCACAACGCTAAGTCACAAACACAACGGAACAGCAGTGAAGGTTCCCCAAAGACATTGATTGTTCAAGTAGTGTTAGAAGAATCAGGAGAAGGGTCAACTCTGATGATCATCCCACCACCAGCAAACCAACCAGGTGAGTGGTAGATTATTTTGCAGCCCTGGCAAAAGAAGGAGCACTTCTTTAGTAAGGCTGACCTTCAACAGGAAGCATCTCACTATAGTTTGTCAGTCGATCTCATAAACAGGATCTGGTTATCCCATAGACGGGAGATCTCCTGGAAATTCTGGGGATATTAGCTAGAGTGGGGAAATTTGGGAGGAGGTAGAGGGGGTGGATTTTGGAATAAGGCAATGGCAAGCTATGTCTGTATAGTTGCCTCCAAGTCAACTTGGTTGGATCCATGACATCACCAAGAGAGAAGGTTGATTCTAGCAACGTTGGTGGAGAAGAAGGGGACATAAAACAGGCCACATGGTAAACATAACATGGAAATGCAGGATTTGCATTTTGATGCTGAATCCTTAGCCTCCCTCCCTACTCATCGCTTCCTATCCCACTCTACCCATCGCTGCTGCTGGATGCTGAAGGGTTTTGCACTTTTAGACCCAAATGACAACTTCTAAATGCATGGCCCAGGGCATGCTTTGAAGGCCAGACCATTTTTCTCACCCAGAACTTAGCTTCTGACTGACTTGCCCAGTCCCAAAAATAGTAAGGCCATAATTTAAAAAAAAACCACCCAAGATTAACTTTGTGATTAAATGAGTTCAGTGCAATGGATAAGGTTTCTCTCTGTGTCCTGAATCCATTTTGTCTTTCGTCCAATGGAAAAGGATAATTGGTGGCAGTTTTTAGAGGGACTGCAGGATGTCCAGGCAGAAAGGAAGAAAAGGGAAGGCTTTACTTCAGACATTATAGCTTCCTATCTGTTTTTATCCAGTAAGAACTATGACGAAATCACTGCCTGGAGTCAAGCTTTGCACTAAGCCATAAATAGCAATAGCACTTAGACTTATATACCACTTCATAGTGCTTTCCAGCTCTTTCTAAGTGGTTTACAGAGTCAGCCTCTTGCCCCCAACAATCCGGGTCCTCATTTTACCCACCTCGGAAGGATGGAAGGCTGAGTCAACCTTGAGTCGGTTAAAATCGAACTGCTGGCAGTTGGCAGAATTAGCCTGCAATACTGCATTCTAGCTACTGCACCACCATGGCTTAAATCAGTCTTTAGGATCGGTGGTTGTCTTACCCCACGCTAAACCAAAATCAAACAAACAATGTGATATCTTAGTGCATGAACTTAACTGTATGGTTTGGCATACACGTAACCCCCTAAGCCAGTGCTTCTCCACCTGAGCAATTTTAAAGACATGTGGATTTCAACTCTCAAAATCCTCCAGCCAACCAAACTTGTATTCTTCTTTTTTTTTTTTTTTAAGAAGAAAACTGTGTTTATTTCCATGGACAAACAGTGGGCTAAGGGTGTCTTCCCCAGGGGTGGGATTCTACCAGTTCGCACCATTCGCTAGAACCGGTTGTTAACATTCTAAGCAGTTCAGAGAACCGGTTGTTAGAAGAAATTACTGGCCTAATCCTGTAAGGAAGGCAGGAAGGAAACATTCTGGTGTCGCTTACAGAAACTGCCTTTCCGTTAATCCTTATTACGTTCTTGGCAGGACTAGACTTCCTGTCTCTGGTCTCTGGAACTTCTCTGGAGTTGTTTTCCCCTCCTTTGCTGGTACTTTGCTTGTGTGGAGGG
The DNA here is from genome assembly GCF_049901735.1 of Notechis scutatus. Taxonomy (NCBI): domain Eukaryota; kingdom Metazoa; phylum Chordata; class Lepidosauria; order Squamata; family Elapidae; genus Notechis; species Notechis scutatus. Next base: position 8,629,039 of record NC_142020.1, read on the forward strand.
ACCATTCAAAGTTACAATAGCACTGAAAAAAGTGACTTATGACCCTTTTTCACACTTACGACTGTTGTAGCATCCCCACAGTCATGAGGCCAGGTGAGGAGTTGCGTGCCTCGACGTGAGTGATATTGAGTTGGCCACGCCCAGCCAATAACATGACCACCAAGCCACGCCCACCAACTAAGCCACGCCCACAGAACCAGTTGTTAAAAAAATTGAATCCCACCCCTGGGTAGAACAATCAATCTTCTAACCCCATTATTTAATATGAAATAGTTTTTCACTAGTTCCCTGTCTTCTTATCCAGATTTTGAGGCTCACCTTCAGCATATCACAAACAGGTTTAGTGTGACTTCAGCCAAGGCCGTTTCAGCCAAGGAAGAGTGGCACATCCTTCCTTAAATTTCATCTAACTGGAATTCCTAATATTCCTGGATCATTAAGAGATTCGTGGGAAGATGAACAATACACTTTCCCCAAAGTTGGCAAATCATCTTCTGAATTTTGCCCCCAATGTTAAATCTCCTGAGAGTTACACAACATGTTGAATCATCTTGAAATGTACACAGTTTCTAATTCAGTGTGTTGCAAGAATTCAGGTCCTGCGTTTTGTGGACCACAGTTCATATCAATACTTAGCATGAAAATTAGCCAGTTGTGACTGAAGAAGCTTCTTGGATGAGAAGCAAAACATTTTCAAGGAAAAAAAACAAGAAAGTTCAGTTGCTTTTTGGAAAAGCACTTTTGGGACATCCATAACCTCCTACAAGATCATTGAGAATCTTCATAGACAGCAGTGATTCAAACAAACTATGGCTAATGATATGTGAATTCAGCCAGTGGCAGGCTTCACACAATACACTAAGCCAAGTTTGTTGGCTTGGACTTAGCATGATGTAACACTGTAGTATATAAACTCCATTTTGTGGCCTAACATTTGAGGAATCCGCCTGTTGTGCTGTCTTCACAAGCTAAGCTTACAAGAAATGCAGTGTGTGAACCCAACCAGCATTGAACCTCTGGTTGTTTTACCTATGATCTTCATCAACTAAATATTATTTCTGCCCAAATACAATATCTTCATTTTGGGGGAGAAATATTTTTTCCCTCTCTGAATCAAAGAGTTTTGTCACAATCAGAACTTTGGAGAAACTTCACCAGCTCAGTGCTACAACAGGAAATTACCACATTTTAATCTTTGTTTTTTTAAAAAAAATCTTATTTTCCGTAATGTACCCTTTTTTCTTTTCTTTTTTTTTCTTTTTAAAAAGTATCTGTTCCCATTTTTGTCATGTTTATTATTATTATTTTTTATAAAAAGAAAGCATTCCTCTATTTAAACAGTGACAGAAACTGAGGTAACATATTTTTAACACAGGAAAAATAATAATAATCCCAAATAGCTTCCTTAGATGATGGAGAAAGTCCTGAAAACTGACAAGAGAATGGTAAATGAGGACAAAATAAATGATATAAAAACATCTCATACTTAACACGTAGCCCATTTTTTTGTTCTGTCCTTACAACGTTCCCTTTGGAGCCCCTCAGTCCAGATGTGGAAAAAAAAATGAAACCCGAATAAGGTTTATATATTGTTCTGAATCCTTATCTACATTATTGCACAAAAGATCAAGGATGATTTGGTGCCTAAGGCAAAGAGGAGACATTGCTGCTAATATCTAAATTCTGTGCCTATGTCTAAAAAATAAATATTCTAGCATCCAGCACCCCTCCCCATGAGGCTCGTGAAAGAATGGGGCAGCACAAAGAGACTCGAAAAGGAACAAAACAAAAAGGCCGTGTCATCCAACCCACCCCACTCCCAAGATATTCTGATGTGGTTTGTTGAGACACAAAGACTGACAAGCAAGGAGGAACGGTGAGGGAACACAACGGGGGTTTAGGTCCCACACCAAAGCTGGTGGAGATATCTGGCGTGGCTTAAAATCAAGAGCTTGCCTGGAGGGCAACTAGAAAAGGCAGTCAGGTGGTCCTTGGTACTCAGCACCCCCTTCGGACCTCAACGATATCCACCCCAAAGGGATGATAGTTTGAGGTTGTCTTGTGCTGCCGAGCATCTGGATTTAAGGACCGTTGGGATCGATGGTCTTAGGTGAGAGGGCAGAAGTGGGAGGCGCACGCCGTTGTCGGCACCTGCACAGAAAGCACCCCCTTGCTGTTCAACACCCACGCACGCACATACACACAGGGGCAACTCGTACACGCACAAATCTGGTTTTAAAAAAAAACCAGCTGTTGGGTGGGATACTTGGTTTAGAAGGAGTCGATGGAGGGCAGCCACTTCGTTGTGTGTGGGGGTATTTTTTACCCCCCTCCTTCATTTTGTAAACTGTTGTTGCTTCAGAAAATAGCATTATAGCCCTTTGTGTACAGGAATGAAGCCTTGGCAAGGTCTTGAGATACAATCCTATCCACAGCAGGCCCTCCTCAACCCCGTGGAGAGGGGGAAAACACTAGCTGTGGACCCAAGGGTTGGGCTTCTCTGTCCCTTCCCCCACTGTTTGAACTTGCGAGGAGTGGAGTGGGCCACAGAGACCATGTTTGACCAAGAAGTGATGTCTCCATGTCTACATTCCTCTAGAGTTTCCCTAAAAGACAGCTGCTCATGACTCTTAAGGGCCTGTGCACAGTTAGGTCAATAGCAAAGGGAGGTCAGGATTGGTCAAAAGCCCTTGGTGAAAGACATTGACAGGAGCCCCTTTGTAGGAAGGTAATCTTCATCCCAATCATCTGGTCCCAAGGTCAACCTAACCTTATGCCTGGCAGATGGGTTGTTTAGCTCCCACTTGCCATAGACTTCAGTGCAGGAGTGTCCAACCTTGGCATCTGAATTACAGAATAACAGAGCTGGAAGGGACCTTGGAGGTCTTCTAGTCCAACCCCCTGCTCAAGCAGGAAATCCTATGCCATTTCAGACAAATGGTTGCCCAGTCTTTTTTTTTCAAAACTTCCAGTGATGGAGCACCCATCACTGGAAGTTTCTGGAGGCAAGTTGTTCCACTGATATAACTGTTCTCACTGTGAGGAAATTTCTCCTTAGTTCTAGGTTGGTTGGCTGGGGGATTCTGGGAGTTAAAGATCACAAGTCTTAAAGTTGCCAAGGTTGGACACTCCTGCTTTAATTGGAGTTGGTCCAAAACATCTTGGAAGCCAGAGGAGGAAACAGTTGAATTGCAAAGTTAGCCTACCAAATGGAGTCCTCCTCACATCATTGCCACTCATATCTCTTTGGATTTTTTTTCTTTTGAAAGAAAGATCTTAGCTGATACTTTCTCACCCATCACTTGGTTACTGGATCCTAGCATTGTCATGGCCACAGAGTTGCCAAGGAACCTTCTGCCACAGACAACATCTGCAGATTATTTACTGTACTAGTGGTGGGTCCTTTGGGAAGACTGAAGTTCCGTATCCTTTTGACGGCTGCAGGTCCTCTTGAACCCATTCTTCCATCTACTCTCCCCTAAAAAAACAGGGTCACCAGATCACCAAAGCATCATCCCAGATTGAGGGGTGGTTTGAAATGAGCCCTTGATGTCATTGTACAGTTTCTCTTAAAGGTAAAAGTTTCCTCTCGCACATAGATGCTAGTCGTTTCCGGCTCTAGGGGGTGGTGCTCATCTCCGTTAACAAAGCTGAAGAAGAGCCAGCGCTGTCTCTGTGGTCATGAGGCTGGCAGGACTAAATGTCGAAGAGGCATGGAATGCTGTGAAATTCCCACCAAAGTGGTCCCTATTTTTCTACTTGCATTTTTTTTACATGCTTTTGAACTGCTAGGTTGGCAGAAGCTGGGACAAGTAACGGGAGCTCACTCCGTTATGCGGTGCTAGGGATTTGAACCGCCGAACTGCCAACCTTTCTGATCGACAAGCTTATCGTCTTAGCCACTGAGCCACATCACCCCTCACAGTCTCTCTTAGGCAGCGGGTATTTCCATGGGACTGTCTCCCGCAGACTCCCTTTCCTCTTCTGGATGAGCTTAAATGCCACCCAATCTTTCCCCAGAATGTTTAGCAAAGTAGAAATCTGGAGGCCATTTTTTTGTCTTACAATCCATGCAGAGCAGGAGAACTGGGACAGCTGGCCTAGGATCTAAATGAAGGAAAATTAAATTGCTTGAAATCATATAAAATGGCCAGGATTGCAAGATTACAGGGATCTTGCCCCGAGGGAGACTTATGTAATCGTGTGTTACCTCGTTTGACATCTTGGCAGCCTGTCACAGTCTCCCTTGAAATTTAAGGTAAAACGGGTTACCGATGTGGACTCTAGATAAATTCTTGTTGTGTTACGGAGGTGCTGGCAAATCCCAGTGTGGAAACTACTCAAAAGAAGAGCAGCAGGGAGGAATATGGGATTTCTTTTGACTTTAGAGATATTAAAAGAAAACCCACTTCAGCAACATGTCTCCACCTTGGCCATTTTAAGATAGGTGGACTGGGTGGGGAATTCTGGGAGTTGAAGTCCACCTATCTTAAAATGCCCACGGTTTAGAAACGCTGCACTATGGATTTCCATATGTGCTAGTTGTTTCTGGCTCTAGGGGGCGGTGCTCATCTCTGTTACAAAGCTGAAGAGCCAGCGTTGTCCAGAGACGTCTCCGTGGTCATGGGGCTGGCATGACTAAACACCGAAGGTGCACGGAACGCTGTTCCCTTCCCACCAAAGGGGTCCCTATTTTTCTACTTGCATTTTTTACATGCTTTCGAACTGCTAGGTTGGCAGAAGCTGGGACAAGTAACGGGAGCTCACTCTGTTACGTGGTGTTAGGGATTCGAATGGCCGAACTGCTGACCTTTCTGATTGACAAGCTTAGCATCTTAGCCACAAAAGCCACCCAAACATAAAAAACCCCACCAAGAAACTCAACTGTTTGGTTTTTTAAAAATCCACTCCAAACCATCCACTTTTGGGAAAGGGGAAAAAGTCTTGCAAAGAACATGTTTCTGAAAGACCCCACTTTAAAAGGGGGGGTTAGAACATTTCACAGAGCTTGCTTTGGGGTTCAGGAAAGGGAAATGCATGTAACCCCAAAAGGATTATCAGCAAAATTCACCTTTTAAGAGAGATTAGTTTATATTAACAGCTAGTCCATCCATTAAGGGAAGATGGCTCCAAATGCTTCTAAATTAATGTGTGAACAAAAGTGGATTTCTCTGGTGGATTTTTTCTTTTTTAATACTAGAATGGGCCAAAATTCTATCTTCCCAACACTGACAATAAAACATGTCAGATTTCAACCAAACTGGATGTTTGTAACTGAAGTTTGTAACTCTGCTCATGAAGGATTTCAGCACCATTCAGAGTCCAGATTGCCTTGGTTCTGAACATATAAGAATCTTTCTGGAAGAAAAGGGATTCTAAACTGTACACCCAGGCAGATACTTCCATATAAAGAATAAAGATAAAGGTAAAGGTTCCCCTCGCATATCCGTGCTAGTCGTTTCCAGCTCTAGGGGCCGGTGCTCATCTCCGTTACAAAGCCAAAGAGCCAGCGCTGTTCGAAGATGTCTCCATGGTCATGTGGCCAGCATGACTATACACTGAAGGTGCATGGAGAAATGCTGTTCCCTTCCCACCAAAGGGGTCCCTATTTTTCTACTTGCCTTTTTTTTTTTTTTTACATGCTTTCAAACTGCTAGGTTGTCAGAAGCTGGGACAAGGAACAGGAGCTCACTCCGTGACGCGGCGCTAGGGATTCGAACTGCCAAACTGCCGACCTTTCTGATTGACAAGCTCAGCGTCTTAGCCACTGAGCCACTGCGTCCCTTATATAAAGAATTCAGGGTTCATATTCGAAACACAGGAAAAGGACAGTTTTCCTCACCTCAATTCTTGTGGAATAGCTCAATATTTGGCAGGCTGAAATTTGAAGGACGTATTCGAGCCCAACATTACAATCATAAACAATGGCCTTCTTAAACTAACTTTTTCCCAATCTGGAGGTTTTCAAGATTTCAACCTCCAGAATTCTCCAGCCAATGTAACTGAGAATTCTGGACCAGACATCTTCTGGAGGAGAAGGTGGTGCCACCAAATCCAAGGAGATTTTCTCTTCTTGAGACTTCCTCGGGCTGCCCAACATCCATCAACATTGGCCACCATACCTGGACTACTGGAGGTTGTAGTTCAGGAATATTTGCTGGGCCACGATTTTCCTGCCCTATGGACACTTGGGAAACTACCACTAGAAGATAATATTTTTAGTTCAGGGGTGAACTAAAGTCTCAGCTTGGTTGTTTTCCTACAGATGTTTTATTACCCAACTAGGTAACGTCGTGAGTGGTAGAATGGAGTAGAATTTGCTCTTTGTTTATATACAAGTGGTTTGTCCTCTCAGTGTTGGGGAGAGTGTCCTTGGTAGTTCCTTGATTAGACTACTGTTTACTATTGGATAGTTTGTCCGAGTTGGTATTTCCTAGTTTGGGGGTCGGCAACCTGTGGCTCCAGAGCTGCATGGGCCCTCTTCTGTGGCTCCCTCTTCTGTGGGCCCTCTTCTGTGGCTCCCTGTCACCCTGTCATGGCAGAGGAAAGAAAGAGCCGTCGCCCTGCGCAGCAGTGGCATGGCCTGAACCGTAGTGCAGGAACAAATGACTGGATGGGAGCGAGTGAGTGACGTCGAGTTGGCCACGCCCATCCAGGTTTCGGAGCTCCCAGTGTTTTGTTTTCCATGGGAAACGGCCCCCATTGGCTCTTTGAGTGTTTAAGGTTGCAGACCCCTGCGTAGTTCCTCCCAACAACCAAGTTGTAAACAACACCCCAAACAAGGTACCATCAATGCAGATAAACAATCAAACAGGAAACAATATCTTAATCAAGGAACTTCCAAGAACACTTTCGCCAACACCGATAAGGCAAGCCACTAAGATATAAGCAGAAAGCAAACCCACTCTCTTCTAGCACTGGTGATGTTATTACCTAGTTGGGTCATGAGAGTTGTCTGCAAGAAAACAACCAAGTTCAGGGAGCACCAAGGACCCCACAATTGGGAAACTTCCTCTCCTCTCTTCTTGCTAGCATACTATTCACACAGCCCAAAGTAGGTGTACTGGACCACTCAGATATTTGGACTGGCTCAGTCAACTTAGCCACTGGCACGGGGTGGTGGGGATCTACCTCTCCCATACCTTGTGAGCCCTCCCATCCAAATGCCCTCCCCTTTTGCCCTTTGTGCCACCTGGTCTTCCCGTTTGACCCTAGGAACAAAGGGATTCTTTTCCTGAGCGGTGAATGGCCGCACAACACACAGCTACAGTTGGCCTGATGAACGTAGAGACACACAGATGCATGTGTATACACACACATACACACTCACACTCACACTCACACACATACACAAGACACAGAAAACATTTGCTACATCAGTGGCACCAAATGCTTTCCTGGCCATGCTGTGAAAGCTCAGGTCTTCTCAGCTCAGCATTCGAAGCTTCCCCTGGATCAGCCTTTCTCCACCTTGGCAACTTTTAAGATGGGAGGATTTCGACTCCCAGAATCTCCCAGCCAGGGGACATCTGGGGGTCAAAGTCCACCCATCTTAAAGTTGCCAAAGTAGAGAACTGCTGCTCAGGCGCCTGTGTCCATCAGAAACTGGTCTCTCTTCCCTACTGGGAAGAGGCACAGATGATGGGAGGACATGGTCTGCCGTAGTCAGTAGACACTCTTCCCCCTCCACAGAGGACCTCCAAGAGGTCACCTTGAACTTGGAAGGAGGAGCTAGACAAGGGCCAACGGTGTGCCAAGGTCCACCTAGGTGAATCATCAGCCTCTCATGGGGGAAAATACCTCCTAGCCCCATTTCTGTAGGTCACAGAAATCTCTCGTTCTTCTGAACCTCCCCAAGAACTTCTGGGGGAGGCAAGACTCTTATGAAACCCAGCTTCATGTCCTCTTGGGGGGCTCCAACCAACTCGAAGGTCAAGCCACTGCCCAAGACATCCTTCAAGTACACAGGATGGGAACTCCCATGTTCCCCAACCAGCCAGCACAGCAGGGATGATGGGCATTAGAAGTCCATACATCGAGAGGTCAGCAAGGCAACGCTCGTGGCTCTGCTTCGACTCTTTGGCAGGGGAGGGGGGAGCCCTATTTTCCCAATCAGCAAGGCTACCGCCCCATTTTCTAACCTTTCACCCCTTCCCTACAAGACCTTCCCACTCTTCCCCTCCCTAAATTTTCCCCACCCACCCCCAACTACACAACAGCCACTTCTGCCTGGATGAAATGGGTGCCACGAGCTCACCAATCGTTCCAGTTCCCCCCACAACGACACCCCCCTCCCCCCAGTCCTTTTTCTTCATCCCCCCTCCCCCCCATCCTGGCTTACACACCATGCCTATTTCTACCGTGGCTTTAGCTGCCCAGCCACGAACTGTTTGCATCGTCCAAATCATTGAATAAATCGTCTTTTTCTTTCTTTCCCCCTTCGTTTTCTATTGTATTGTTTACTTGTTGTTTGGAGGGACAGAAATCCCAGTCAATCAGAGGATCTTTTGTGTGTGTGTGTGTGTGTGTATGTGTGTGTGTTTTGTTAAAAAGAGTCCTTCTATACATCGCTTATCCCAGGGCAGAAGAAGATACAGTGCTGATATCAGAATGCTGGCTTGGCGTATGTGCCACATTCTCCTCAGACGCAGATCTCGATGGCGGTCGCCAAAACCATCTGGCCTTTGGCCTTGTCTGCCCGGCCGTCAGTCCTGCTTCCTCCACCGGGGGAAGGGAGGCCAGGCTCCGAAGCCACCAGCCGAGAGACGCTGCCCTCCGTCAGGATGGTCCTCTTAAGTGGGGTTGGGGTGCAGCCACTGGGTGTCTCATGGCGGTGCGGGCCAGCTGAGAGTTTGTCCCCAGTGTGCTTGCGGGAACGATAAGATGGCCGCCGGCGCATCTCGGACATCAGGTCATACTTGATGAAGAGAAAGAGCTCCTTCACTGGGCAGCGTTTCTCTGGGTCGAGGGCCAGCAAGCGTTGAAACATCCGCAGCGCGTTGTCCGTGAAGCGGCGCCACTGAGAGGGGACGCCCACCAGCCGCCCCTTTTGCCACCTCACAAACTCCTCAAAGAAAGAGTCTGAGGCTGTGGCCGCTTCCCAGGGGAAGTTGCCGGTCAGCACGCAAAAGATGAGCACCCCAAAAGCCCACACGTCGATGCTTGCGTCCACCATAAAACCCTCTGCCCGGCCTGCCTGGCACACCTCCGGCGCTGTGTATGGGATGGTGCCGCTGATGCGTTTCACCCGGCACCCCACTTTGCGCGTCATCCCGAAGTCAGCCAGTTTGACGCGCCGGCAGTCACGGTCAAACAGGAGGACGTTTTCCGGCTTGATGTCCCGGTGTACCAAGTTTTTGCTGTGCATGTAGTCCAGTGCCAGGCCCAGCTGTTGCACGCAGCGCTTCACCATGTCCTCTGGCAGCCCGACCTGCAGACAGAGATGTTGAGAGCTGAGTTTACAGCTGGAAGCACCCAAACCCAGGAACGTCTCATGCTTTACTGTAATCAGGGGTGGGATTCTACCAGTTGGCACCTATTCGCTAGAACCGGTTGTTAACATTCTAAGCAGTTCGGAGAACTGGTTGTTAGAAGAAATTACTGGCCTAATCCTGTAAGGAAGGCAGGAAGGAAACATTCTGGTGTTGCTTAGAGAAGCTGCCTCTCCATTAACCCTTATTACATTCTTGGCAGGACTAGACTTCCTGTCTCAGGAACCTCCCTGGAGTTTTTTTCCCCTCCTTTGCTGGTACTTTGCTTGTGTGGAGTGACCCTTCAAAGTTACAATGGTACTGAAAAAAGTGACTTGTGACCATTTTTCACACTTACGACTGTTGCAGCATCCCCACAGTCATGAGAGGCCAGGCGAGGAGATGCGTGCCTCGATGTGAGTGATATTGAGTTGGCCACACCCAGCCAATAACATGACCACCAAGCCACGCCCACCCAGTCACATGACCACCAAGCCACGCCCACCAACTAAGCCACGCCCACAGAACCGGTTGTTAAAAATTTTGAATCCCACCCCTGACTGTAATGGTATAGTTTAATGACAAGAAGGACTAGGGGAGACATGAGAGCAGTCTTCCAATATCTCTGGGGCTGCCACAAAGAACAGGGAGGTCAGTCTATTCACCAAAGCACCAGAAGGCAAGACAAGAAGGAATGAGGTAAAATGAGGACCCAGATTGTTGGGAAGACTCTGTAAACAGCCTAGAGAGGGCTCTAAAGCACCGTGAAGTAGTGTATAAGTCCAAGTGCTACTGTTGATTAGTTATGGTGGTGCAGAAATTAGAATGCAGTATTGCAGGCTAATTGTGCCGACTGCCAGCAGTTCAATCCTGACCGGCTTAAGATTGACTCAGCCTTCCCTCCTTCTGAGGCCGGTAAAACAAGGATTCAGATTGTTGGGGGGCCAAAGTCTGGTTATATAAACCACTTAGAGAGAGCTGAAAAGCACCGCAAAGTGGTATATAAGTCTTAAGTGCTCTTGCTATAACACCCCGTTTGTCCATCTTCATATTCTATTAGAACAGGAGTCTCCAACCTTGGCAAATTTAAGACTTGTGGACTTCAACTCCTAGAGTTCCTCAGCCAGCCAAACTCTGGGAGTTGAAGTCCACAAGTCTTAAAAGTTGTCGAGGTTGGAGACCACTGCCTTAGAAGACCCTTTGCCTCCCCTTCCACATTCAGGCCAAGAAGGGGCCACCAAGGTCCACCTACCTGGGGAGGAATGATGTCAAAAAGGTCTCCTCCGGGGGCGTATTCCTGAGCAAAGACATAGCAGTCCTCCGTCTCGAAGACCACATCGAATACTTTGATGATGAAAGGGCTGGAAGATAGAGTATTGGTGATGCTGAACTCCCTCAGGAAGTTCTTCAGCTTGGTCTTGTTCTTGTTGACAAATTTCAGAGCCATCTTGGTGCCTGTGGATGGAGGAGAATGGGTAGGGAAGAGTAACTC